>NW_027266280.1:9772500-10372500 GCF_022045235.1 Haliotis cracherodii | reverse complement strand
TTGTCAATCGTTAAACGATTTAGTTAAGCGGTTTGTGGGACTTGAACTTCTCCCTTCAACATCGCAATAGGAAAGGAACCACTGTACATATCTGCAATTCCAAAAGAGGACCCACTTCAAAATATTGGCTCCCACAAGCGAGTAAAAGCCTTATCGTTAAATAAACATGACCGCGGAAGGAGACGAGGTTTTGTGCTGATGAAGCGGTAAATAACTGTATCGTGAGTGTAATGAGGCCTAATATCTGTAATTGATTTGGTCAGTGTCATTGTATATAAGGGTACACTACATCAATCGTTGTCCCAACGTTTACGTGGAATTTGGCTAAGGTGTGCCCACAGAAGTTGACCCGTTCTCACACCAGAGCCTCATTCCAACGTCCATTAAAAGACGATCTTAACTTGCGATAGTCGCAGCGTTAGATCACTGTGTACTTGTGGAACGGTACCCAAAACGAATATAGGATTCGAACTCACGAACATAGGATCGCGGTATGCCTTAGGGACGCAACTCTGCACAGCGAATTGGGTCACCTTTGACTTTTTAGCAGTGAGCGAGTATGGTTTTACACCGCTTTTAGCAACATTCAAGCAATATCACTGCCGGGACATTGCCTTCTCACATTGTACCCATGTGGGGAATCGAAGCCGAGTCTTTGGCGTGACGAGCGAATGCTCTAACCACGAGGTTACCCCACAGCTCCGATATTTTCATAAAATGATGAAAAATGTTTAAGATTTCCACTAAGGTCTCTCTGTAAGGCAAGATGATGAAAAGGTACCTACCGCAGCTCTGCTGTATCCGTCGTGGCACGTGGTGTCTCCCTGGAATATATGATGGTGGACAGAGATGGCGCTCAGCTTATATCACCAGATCGGCTTCACGAATACCGCAGACTCTGATTTACAGATGGCATTGACAGCCCATCATATTGTAATCGAGGCCACTTATCCGTCGTGTCAGCCAATCAAATGGAGGTTGCTAATGTTTGCACAAGTTCTTGAAGTCGTCTGCTGCCGAGCAAATGGAAGGGAGCAAACGATTGGATCCGGCACGTGCAGCGCACGTGAAATAGTGCTCTGTGTTTGTTTTGGCCTGTTATAGTTCCAACGATGACAGTCAGTGTATTTTGTAAATAATCAGGTGTGGTTGATTGAGTTCTTTGGCTCTCGCTAATAGCCTTATGAGTAACGACTTTTAGATAAACTTGCTCAACAGAAGACGCGCGGTTAAAGAGGTAGTCGGTCTCAGACGTAACGTTAATATACTGAGGAGCAAAAGAAACTATGCCTCTTTGTTGATTCTATCCTTTGTTTGATTTTCTGTTTCAAATAACTTAAGTTAGCGATATGATATTCAGAAATGTGCATGCTTAGAATTAATGCATGAGCTTAATATTTGCATTGCAGAATGCAGGTCAGTAAGCTGCCAATTCGTTACAGATAATCTAAGTTGAGGTGAGGTGAAATTGGGTTTAACGTCGCGTCCAAGATTATTTCACTTATATAGCGACGTGCATGCACGTGTGTGTGTGTGTGTGTGTGGCTGCTTGTACTAGTCCGGACTGATGCCGATTTATAGTGCTAGCTCACTGAGATACCATGCAGCAGTTTAACATGAATACCCCACTCAGACACAGTATACTGACTCCGAGCCAACCAGTTTTAGCCCCTTAATGCCGAGCGCCAGACAGGGTAACAGGGTACCATCTTTTAACGTCTTTTGGTATGACGCGGCCGGGGATCGAACCCCGAACCTTCCGCTCTCCGGGCGGACGCTCTACCACTAGACCACGGAGGCGGTCTAATCTAAGTTGAAACAATCGTGACGTCATGGTTGTTTTACAATGTCAGATCTAATTGTTTATGTATTTTCTCTGATAGAATGGAAAGTATTAATGGTGTTTATGTTTGTATTTCGTGATGTCTTTCGACTCTGCATAGAGTGTGTTTCAGGAAGGGCAGCAAATTGTGGATCGGTTTAAGCAAGGCTTTGGGGCTAAATTTTTGTCTTATTATTGAGATCCTGAGGGGATTCCTGGTTAAAATATGGCGACTTAATGGACCAGGTGGTCAGGTTCGATCATGGCGTGTCATCGTACCCCGACACTGTAGATCATGTTCACAATATCAATCCCTGGATTGTCTGGTCCAGATTCGCTGCCATATAGCTGGAATATCGCTGTATATGGAAAATAGCGCACACACATAAAACATACCAAAATACACCATGTCACTGCTGGTATCTGTTTTTCATTGACGGTCACGCATCCAAATATCTTACACAAAAACAGACACTGTCAAGTCGCTTTTCGTCGCCTTGTTTTATTGCTAAGCTCAGGTCAAAGCCACTGAACATGTTGCAGTGTCCAAGTCATCATGAAGCCACATGAGGTATTAATTTGACAGCACGTCCCGACGATCCATCTTCGTTATGCTCACCATTTTGGAATGACCCTGTGACGTACTACGAGTGTTGTTGGAGTTACTTGACGAAGAACGCGACTTCCTCAACGGCATCCGGCAAAACATCTGCAGGAATATATCCCTGAACTTCTTCCCGACGGCACAATAGAGGACGAAATTTGAGGCGGAGTTTACGATCACCATGGTGTCCGCGAGGGCGATGAAATTGTTGCAGAAGACGGAACATTCGCTGAAGTGGTTGAGGCCGCGAATCATTATGAGGGACGTGACGGAAAACAACTCGCAGAAGAAAAACAAAGTGGTCACAGCCAAAACCATGGCAGTGAGACGCTGTCCTTTCCGCGCCCTAGCACCAACTCGGCTGACCTCGAAGCTCTTGCTCTTCTTTAGAGCCCTTATAAGCAAGACATTGAGGACAACAAGGATTGAGACTGGGACAAAAAACTCAAGTGTGAAATTTATCCATACCATAAACACTTCGTTATAGAAAAACCCATTGCCGAAGTCGGTTCTGTTGAAGATGAGTTTTGTGGAATTGGTATCGGCCTGGTATTGTTCATAAGACGTGTAAGCTAGATACTTGGGTGTGTGATACACGACGCTCCATACCAAGATGACCGCACTAGCTTTCCATGCAGCCGATCTGCTGCACAACCGCGACGCCAGGAACGGCTTGACGACGGCGATGTAGCGTTCTACAGTGATGAGGACGGTCATGTACGTTGTCCCTGTCTGGGCGATGAACGGGACGTGGAAAAAGATGACGTAACCTGGTGTCAGCCAGTCGATGTACGAGGCCGAGATTACCTTGCCGGTAGCCAGAGTGGCGAGAGTCTCCAGGACCAACTCCGACCCTAGCAACAGGGAGTCGCACACGGCCAGCAGGATCAGCAACAGTGGAGCAGACGACTTTTGTTTGTATCGAGACAGGACTACAATTGACATTGCATTTGCTACAAGACCAAATAAGGCAATCGTCGTTCCGCCAATGCCGTATATCGCAACTCTGCCTGTCCAGATTTCGTCTCGTATTATCGTTTTGCCCAAATCTGTGTCATTCTCTTCTGTTTGGGGCGAGATGTCGAGGATACGTCCTGTCACGTTTCCGAGCATGTCCGATAAAAACGAGCGCATGCTCCAGCTCTCTCCATACATTCCGTCGTTTACCGGCGTCACATTCGTCGACGTCGGACCAGAAGCAGGTCGTAAACGAAGCTGTTGGCGCGTTGAAGTCACGCATCTGTACTGGCGCAATATTCAGATGGTCCGACACTATGACGTCACTTCCTGAATCTGCAACACATTGGAACCAATAAGTAATCTTGGAGGTTGGTATGTTTAGCCTCAGAATGACCCTACGTCTTGTGTGCATGTGCTTACAGAGCCCGAAGTGATGCAGGTCTTAGACGTTTACCACTTCGGTGAAACCCACAAGCACGGGTATGGTGCTGACAAACCTAGAAATCGGGGCGAACCGGGATTCGAACCCACAATCACAGGTTTTTGGCGTGACCAAGGGACGCAACTCTGCACAGCGAATCGCGGCGCCTAAGACGACTGGGCCACCCGTGCCCCCTCACAAGTCATGACGTGTAAAAGATACAGTGTCAGCATGTGCAAGTCACCTATATCACTTTAGTGAAACTTAGGACCAAGGATCATAATCAGGGTGAATACGGCAATCAAACCTATATCCAGTTGATCCAGTTTATGTTGTTTGACTAATGCCGGTTTTATAGTGCTAGCCCATTGCGGCAGTTTGCGTGAGTGAGTGAGTATGGTTTTACGCCGCTTTTTGCAATATTCCAGCAATATCATGGCGGGGGACACCAGAAATGGGCTTCACACATTGTACCCGTGTGGGGAATTGAACCTAGGTCTTCGACCTGACGACCAAACGCTTTAACCACTAGGCTACCCCACCGCCACCTCGCCCATTGAGATCATTCGACAGTGTAACATGGATAGCTCACTGATGCTTAGCGACTGGCAGAGTAACAATAAGTACCATCTTTTAACGTCTTTGGGTGTGACGCGAACGGGGATCGAACAACTGATATTACGCTCCCCAGGCAAACACTCTATCCACAAGACCACGGAGACGGTCCAGTGAATGAGTGAGATTTTAGCATTTTTCCAGTTATATCATGACGTCATGACGGTCTGACACTATTAATGGATACCACACGTGCCAAGGTTAAGAGGGTGGAGGGACAGACCAATTTTCAGACATACGGAGAATATCAAAATGTCGAACGGACGGCCCCTGAAAGTTAAAAGTAGCATTTAGTTTATTAGACATCTGGATCCAGCTGACACGGACCATATTGCTGTGTGTTTGCATGTGGGATTCAAGGTTAAAGAACAAGTGAAAGTGACAAGCTATCGTTACGAAATAGTCATTGTTTCCTGCTCAGAAACCAGAAATAAACATAATATTGTACGATTTATCATTTGTCAATCGTTAAACGATTTAGTTAAGCGGTTTGTGGGACTTGAACTTCTCCCTTCAACATCGCAATAGGAAAGGAACCACTGTACATATCTGCAATTCCAAAAGAGGACCCACTTCAAAATATTGGCGAGTAAAAGCCTTATCGTTAAATAAACATGACCGCGGAAGGAGACGAGGTTTTGTGCTGATGAAGCGGTAAATAACTGTATCGTGAGTGTAATGAGGCCTAATATCTGTAATTGATTTGGTCAGTGTCATTGTATATAAGGGTACACTACATCAATCGTTGTCCCAACGTTTACGTGGAATTTGGCTAAGGTGTGCCCACAGAAGTTGACCCGTTCTCACACCAGAGCCTCATTCCAACGTCCATTAAAAGACGATCTTAACTTGCGATAGTCGCAGCGTTAGATCACTGTGTACTTGTGGAACGGTACCCAAAACGAATATAGGATTCGAACTCACGAACATAGGATCGCGGTATGCCTTAGGGACGCAACTCTGCACAGCGAATTGGGTCACCTTTGACTTTTTAGCAGTGAGCGAGTATGGTTTTACACCGCTTTTAGCAACATTCAAGCAATATCACTGCCGGGACATTGCCTTCTCACATTGTACCCATGTGGGGAATCGAAGCCGAGTCTTTGGCGTGACGAGCGAATGCTCTAACCACGAGGTTACCCCACAGCTCCGATATTTTCATAAAATGATGAAAAATGTTTAAGATTTCCACTAAGGTCTCTCTGTAAGGCAAGATGATGAAACGGTACCTACCGCAGCTCTGCTGTATCCGTCGTGGCACGTGGTGTCTCCCTGGAATATATGATGGTGGACAGAGATGGCGCTCAGCTTATATCACCAGATCGGCTTCACGAATACCGCAGACTCTGATTTACAGATGGCATTGACAGCCCATCATATTGTAATCGAGGCCACTTATCCGTCGTGTCAGCCAATCAAATGGAGGTTGCTAATGTTTGCACAAGTTCTTGAAGTCGTCTGCTGCCGAGCAAATGGAAGGGAGCAAACGATTGGATCCGGCACGTGCAGCGCACGTGAAATAGTGCTCTGTGTTTGTTTTGGCCTGTTATAGTTCCAACGATGACAGTCAGTGTATTTTGTAAATAATCAGGTGTGGTTGATTGAGTTCTTTGGCTCTCGCTAATAGCCTTATGAGTAACGACTTTTAGATAAACTTGCTCAACAGAAGACGCGCGGTTAAAGAGGTAGTCGGTCTCAGACGTAACGTTAATATACTGAGGAGCAAAAGAAACTATGCCTCTTTGTTGATTCTATCCTTTGTTTGATTTTCTGTTTCAAATAACTTAAGTTAGCGATATGATATTCAGAAATGTGCATGCTTAGAATTAATGCATGAGCTTAATATTTGCATTGCAGAATGCAGGTCAGTAAGCTGCCAATTCGTTACAGATAATCTAAGTTGAGGTGAGGTGAAATTGGGATTAACGTCGCGTCCAAGATTATTTCACTTATATAGCGACGTGCATGCACGTGTGTGTGTGTGTGTGTGTGGCTGCTTGTACTAGTCCGGACTGATGCCGATTTATAGTGCTAGCTCACTGAGATACCATGCAGCAGTTTAACATGAATACCCCACTCAGACACAGTATACTGACTCCGAGCCAACCAGTTTTAGCCCCTTAATGCCGAGCGCCAGACAGGGTAACAGGGTACCATCTTTTAACGTCTTTTGGTATGACGCGGCCGGGGATCGAACCCCGAACCTTCCGCTCTCCGGGCGGACGCTCTACCACTAGACCACGGAGGCGGTCTAATCTAAGTTGAAACAATCGTGACGTCATGGTTGTTTTACAATGTCAGATCTAATTGTTTATGTATTTTCTCTGATAGAATGGAAAGTATTAATGGTGTTTATGTTTGTATTTCGTGATGTCTTTCGACTCTGCATAGAGTGTGTTTCAGGAAGGGCAGCAAATTGTGGATCGGTTTAAGCAAGGCTTTGGGGCTAAATTTTTGTCTTATTATTGAGATCCTGAGGGGATTCCTGGTTAAAATATGGCGACTTAATGGACCAGGTGGTCAGGTTCGATCATGGCGTGTCATCGTACCCCGACACTGTAGATCATGTTCACAATATCAATCCCTGGATTGTCTGGTCCAGATTCGCTGCCATATAGCTGGAATATCGCTGTATATGGAAAATAGCGCACACACATAAAACATACCAAAATACACCATGTCACTGCTGGTATCTGTTTTTCATTGACGGTCACGCATCCAAATATCTTACACAAAAACAGACACTGTCAAGTCGCTTTTCGTCGCCTTGTTTTATTGCTAAGCTCAGGTCAAAGCCACTGAACATGTTGCAGTGTCCAAGTCATCATGAAGCCACATGAGGTATTAATTTGACAGCACGTCCCGACGATCCATCTTCGTTATGCTCACCATTTTGGAATGACCCTGTGACGTAATACGAGTGTTGTTGGAGTTACTTGACGAAGAACGCGACGTCCTCAACGGCATCCGGCAAAACATCTGCAGGAATATATCCCTGAACTTCTTCCCGACGGCACAATAGAGGACGAAATTTGAGGCGGAGTTTACGATCACCATGGTGTCCGCGAGGGCGATGAAATTGTTGCAGAAGACGGAACATTCGCTGAAGTGGTTGAGGCCGCGAATCATTATGAGGGACGTGACGGAAAACAACTCGCAGAAGAAGAACAAAGTGGTCACAGCCAAAACCATGGCAGTGAGACGCTGTCCTTTCCGCGCCCTAGCACCAACTCGGCTGACCTCGAAGCTCTTGCTCTTCTTTAGAGCCATTATAAGCAAGACATTGAGGACAACAAGGATTGAGACTGGGACAAAAAACTCAAGTGTGAAATTTATCCATACCATAAACACTTCGTTATAGAAAAACCCATTGCCAAAGTCGGTTCTGTTGAAGATGAGTTTTGTTGAATTGGTGTCGGCCTGGTATTGTTCATAAGACGTGTAAGCTAGATACTTGGGTGTGTGATACACGACGCTCCATACCAAGATGACCGCACTAGCTTTCCATGCAGCCGACCTGCTGCACAACCGCGACGCCAGGAACGGCTTGACGACGGCGATGTAGCGTTCTACAGTGATGAGGACGGTCATGTACGTTGTCCCTGTCTGGGCGATGAACGGGACGTGGAAAAAGATGACGTAACCTGGTGTCAGCCAGTCGATGTACGAGGCCGAGATTACCTTGCCGCTAGCCAGAGTGGCGAGTGTCTCCAGGACCAACTCCGACCCTAGCAACAGGGAGTCGCACACGGCCAGCAGGATCAGCAACAGTGGAGCAGACGACTTTTGTTTGTATCGAGACAGGACTACAATTGACATTGCATTTGCTACAAGACCAAATAAGGCAATCGTCGTTCCGCCAATGCCGTATATCGCAACTCTGCCTGTCCAGATTTCGTCTCGTATTGCTGTATTGCCCAAATCTGTGTCATTCTGTTCTGTCTGGGACGAGATGTCAAGGATACGCCCTGTCACGTTTCTGAGCATGTCCGATAAAAACGTGCTCCAGTTCTCTTCGTCTTTAACGTCAGACCAGAAGCAAGTCGTATACGATGATGCTGTTGCCGCGTTGAAGAGGCTCTGGGGTCACGCGACTGCACTGGCGCAGTGTTCTGATGATCCGCCTGACACTATGACGTCACTTCCTAAATCTGCAACACAGTGAGGCCAATAAGTATACATGTTTAGCTTCAGAATGACCCTAGGTCTGTGTGTCCATGTGCTTACACCAAAAATACCCCTACAAAAGACCGTCATAAATGAAAGCGTCAAAATCCTTTCCATATTCATAACAAATCTCTGCTAAAAGCAGAATCTATTGTAGGATCCCGACTATATCATGAGCATGTGTTTATGAATCACTATCAGAAGTGATGACACCAGGTGTTCGCGAAAAGATGAGCGTATCCCGCCTCTGCACACGCAAAGTTGAGGTAGCCTTGCGGTAAAAGCGTTCACTCTAGTGCTAAGCGTCTGGTAGAGTAACAACAAGTGCCATCTTTTAACGCCTCCTGTTATGACGCAGACGGGGATCGAACAACTGACCTTCCGCTCTCCACGCAGATCGTATATATACAAGACCACGCAGACCGTCCAGTTAAGTGAGTGAGTGAGATTTTAGCATGTTTCCAGTCATTTAAATATCTGGGTATTTTTTTTGTCAAAGTTTCTTAAATTTAACATTACCTTGTCCGGAAAAATGAAATTTGATGATAAAAAAACGAAGCAGATGACAATAAAACCGATCGCCCAAACGCATCACGGCAACGGCCATGGTAACCCGATGCACGTGAGTTCTGTGCAAATTGAAATGCACATGCGTTCCCCCATTTCTTGCCTTATAAAAAAATCCACCCAGATCGGATAACATTCATTCGTTATTGAATTGCTACCACATGCCAAGATTGGCAAGAAATCAGCGACACCAAGCCCTTTTGATTGCAAGTCCTTTTGATTGCAAGCTGGAAAAACCGCCCGGCGAGTAGCCAATGCATTTCAAGTCCACGTAAGGACAATATACAGGCTCCAGCAATGGTACCAGACCACCAACACTAAAGATGACCGACCACGTAGTGGAAGACCAAGGGTCACCACCCATCTTCCCGAGGCAAGAGAGTTAACTGACTATAAAAGTCCAGTTTCCAACCTTGCCGATCTAGGCTGGTATTATGGAGTTACATTTTGGCTGGACTAACGAGTCTATGCATAGTCCAATCAAAGTCCAACGAAATCGAAATCCGGTTCGTAAACTTTCGTGCAGATTTCGGCCGATTGCAAGATTTGCAAAGCATGTGCACCGCCAACCCGTTGCCAACAGATATTTTCCAAATCTCTTCATGTTTTTAATCAAGGTGCTCACGTGATTTGATGCACTTCGCGATGTAAGACCCGTTTCATCAAATTATAGATCTTGATTATCGATCAGATCGTGCTGGACTCGGCGCCGCCATTTTGTTTGAAGCAAATGCAAGTGACATGAGAGGTGGAATCTGATTGGTCAATAGGGGGGACATGGAAGGGACATAACTCGTAATAGCCACTGGTGGCGCTACGATAGAGCCCGGAAATTCCAGCCTAGTCCGGCAAGGGCGAAAACTGGACTTTTACGGTCGCGAAGTTGACCACATTGCTGCGTGTTTACAAATGCGATACAAGAATAAAGAGCAGGTGAAAGTGACAAGCTGTCGTACCAAAATAGTCATTTTTTTCCTGGTCACAAAACAAGATTTAAAGATTATACTGTACGATATATCATTTGTCAAAGCCTGCACGTGAAAATCATAAAACATTTAGATAAGCGGGTTTGTGGGACTTTGATTCACCCTTCAACATCGCAATAGGAAGCGAGCCACTGTCCATGTCTGCAATTCCAAAAGAGGACACACTTCAAAATATTGGCTCCCACAAGCGAGTAAAACCCTTATCGCTAAATAAACATGGTCGCGGAAGGATATGAGATTTTGTGATGATGAAGCGGTAAATAACTGTAACGTGACTGTAATGAGGTCTAATATCTGCAATTGATTTGGTCGGTGTTGGTTGGTTAGTTTGTTGTCTTACGCCGCACTCAGCAATATTACAGCTATATGACGGCGGTCTGGACCAGACAATCCAGTGATTGATATCATGAGCATCGATCCACGCAATTGGGATCGATGACATGTCATTGTACATCAGGGTTCACAACATCAATCGTTGTCGTAATTCCCAACGTTTCGCGTGAATTTAATCAACTGGACCCGAACGCACCAAAATGTGACTTAACTGTACATGGAATTTGGCTGAGCTGCCCACAGAGGTTGACCCACAGAACCAGAGCCTCGTTCAAACGTCCAGTAAAAGGCTACATCGTAACTTACGATAGTCAAAGCGTTAGATCACTGTGTGGAACGGTGCCAAAAACGAATATAGGATTCGAACTCACGAACATAGGTTTGCAGTATGCCTAAGGGACACAACTCTGCACAGCGAATTGGGTCACCCGTGCCGCTTTTGACTTTTTAAACAGTGAGTGAGTATGGTTTTACACCGCTTTTTGCAACATTCAAGCCGGGACATCAGAAATGGTCCTCTCACATTGTACCAATGTGGGGAATCGAACCCGGGTCTTTCGCGTGACAAGCGAATGCTCTAACCACGAGGCTACCCCGCCGCTCTGATGTTTCCATAAATTGATGAAATATGTTTAAGATTTCCACTAAGGTCTCTCTGTAAGGCAAGATGATGAAACGGTACCTACCGCAGCTCTGCTGTATCCGTCGTGGCACGTGATGTCTCCCTGGAATATTTGATGGTGGACAGAGATCGCGCTCAGATCATATCACCAAATCGGCTTCACGAATACCGCAGACTGTGATTTACAGTGGCATTGACACCCATCATATTGTAATCGAGGCCACTTATCCGTCGTGTCAGCCAATCAAATGGTCATATGTCCCGCGAGAATAGCCTGTCGGTGATGTTTGCTCAAGTTCTTAAATTGATGTCGTCTGCCGAGCAAATGGAAGAGAGCAACCGATTGGATCCGGCACGTGCAGCGCGCGTGAAATAGTGCTCTGTGTTTGTCTTGGCCTGTTATAGTTCCAGCGATGACAGTCAGTGTATTTTGTAAAGAGTCAGGTGTCGTTGATTGAGTTCTCAGGCTCTTGCTAATAGCCTTATGAGTAACGACTTAGATAAACTTGCTTAACAGAAGACGCGCGGTAGTCGGTCTCAGACGTAACGTTAATATACTGAGGAGCAAAAGAAACTATGCCTCTTTGTTGATTCTATCCTTTGTTTGATTTTCTGTTTCAAATAACTTAAGTTAGCGATATGATATTCAGAAATGTGCATGCTTAGAATTAATGCATGAGCTTAATATTTGCATTGCAGAATGCAGGTCAGTAAGCTGCCAATTCGTTACAGATAATCTAAGTTGAGGTGAGGTGAAATTGGGTTTAACGTCGCGTCCAGGATTATTTCACTTATATAGCGACGTGCATGCACGTGTGTGTGTGTGTGTGGCTGCTTGTACTAGTCCGGACTGATGCCGATTTATAGTGCTAGCTCACTGAGATACCATGCAGCAGTTTAACATGAATACCCCACTCAGACACAGTATACTGACTCCGAGCCAACCAGTTTTAGCCCCTTAATTCCGAGCGCCAGACAGGGTAACAGGGTACCATCTTTTAACGTCTTTTGGTATGACGCGGCCGGGGATCGAACCCCGAGTTCCAGCGATGACAGTCAGTGTATTTTGTAAAGAGTCAGGTGTCGTTGATTGAGTTCTCGGGCTCTTGCTAATAGCCTTATGAGTAACGACTTAGATAAACTTGCTTAACAGAAGACGCGTGGTTAAAGAGGTAGCCGGTCTCAGACAATCGTATCACGTTACTATACTGAGGAGCAAAAGAAACTATATCACTCAGTTGATGTTATCATGTTTGATTTTCAATTGAAAATATCTTAAGATAGCGATATTATATGAATAACGAATTGTAATGGCGCTTAGTCAGCTTTCAAAGAATAACTCTACATGGTTGTATTTAATCAAATATTATTTGATTTAAAACTTTTTAACATAAAAAACATATATTTTTTCACACAATACACATTTGCTGATATTTGGTATCTTAGACATCTTATCTTTGAAAATCAATTAATTTGCTCATATTTACAAAATTTCAAACATGGTAGTGTTCATGTGGTTGCAGGGGGCACGGGTGGACAGTCGTCTAAGGCGCCGCGATTCGCTGTGCAGAGTTGCGTCCCTTGGGCACGCCAGAAACCTATGATTATGGGTTCCAATCCCGGTTCGCCCCGATTATGTTTCTAGGTTTGGCAGCACCATAGCCGTGCTTGTTGGTTTCACCGAAGTGGTAAACGTCTGAGACCTGCGTCACTTCGTGCTTTCCTCCCACATTACGCCGCGATATAACTGGAATACTGTTAAAAGCGGCGTTAAACCCAACTCGCTCATTCACTCACTCATGTGGTTGCAAATTCAATTCTTACCCCAGTCTTCATTGAACCATTTTTTGGGCGCACAGAATTTCCTAGCCACAGATTTCTTTTCACAACCTGTTGCAGGAGAGGGTGATGCTTAAATCATCTTCCCCAGGCAAGGGAGTTAACTGACCAAATACGTACAGTTTCCACTGAACTTTTATAGTCCGTTAACTCCCATGCATAAATAGACATAAACGTAACAACAGTTCTTTCAGTTTTCAGTTACATAGGAAACAAACACTCAGCAATATTCCAGCTATATGACGATGGTCTGTAAATAATCGACTTTGGACCAGACAATCCAGTGATTGACATCGTGAGCAATGATCTACGCAATTGGGATGCGATGACATGCATCTACCATGTCAGCGAGCCTGACCAACCGGTGCCGGACAAGCATAGTCGCCTTTTACAAGCATGGGTTGCTGAAGATTATTCTAACCCGGATCTTCATGGGACCATAGAACCAGTGAAGTGAATCGAAATCAGTCTTCTCTTTGGTAAGTGCACGTTTCAGTGAGTGAGTGAGTTGGGTTTAATGCCGTTTTTAACAGTATTCCAGTTATATCACGGCGTGTCAGCTTAATGTGGGAGGAAAGCCCGAAGTGATGCAGGTCTCAGACGTTTACCACTTCGGTGAAACCCACGAGCACGGGTAGGGTGCTGACAAACCTAGAAACATAATCGGGGCAAACCGGGATTCGAACCCACAATCATAGGTTTCTGGCGTTCCCAAGGGACGCAACTCTTCACAGGGAATCGCGGCGCCTTAGACGACTGGGCCACCCATTCCCCCAGTGCACGTTTTAACCACTGTAGTGGAAAAGGGTGTTTTATGCCACTTTGAAGAGTTATAGGACAGCTGTTGTAATTTCGAAACCTAACAAAGACAAATCAATCTAACCATCAACTGACATTGTCGTATGGGACCAAAGTTGATGATGCTCCTGTCATCTCGTCATCTGCAGCCGTCAATCAGTCCTTACACACTGACAACACGCTGTAGGAAGATAGCATCACTTGCAGTTCATAATGGCTGTTATCACATTAGGCATGCCACATAACTCACTACAGTAATTGTACACCATCGACTCCCTACAGACATCATGATGACTTCATGTGTTTCAAACTATCAGGCCAATCTCGAGGCGTTTATTATATTTGGTGTGTGTGTTTTTATTGTCGCCCCCAGTACGCTCGGAAAGGATGCAATGATCGGGCTTTGTGAGGAGTAAACGTAATTGCCAAGTAGGTGAGTGAGTTGGATTTTACGCTGCTTTTAGCAATATTCCAGCAATAACACGGAGGCGGACAGCAGAAATGGGCTTCACACATTGTACCCATGTGGAGAATCGAACCCGGGCCTTCAACGTGACGAGCGAACACTTAAACTACTAGGCTACCCCACTGCTGTGGACTAAAGCCAATCTTCAGCTACTGTATGTAGCCCAGCAGATGGCTGAAGAATTATTCACATTGTGATACAAGTAGAGAAATTGGCGTGCATCCTTCTCTGTGACCGCTTATTTGAAAAAGCTCGATAGCCACCTGAAAATTCAAGATGGACGCCACTTTTATCAAGATGACCGCCATTTCAGTACCGTTTCGACTAAAATACTGACAGACTGATCGAGTAACTTCCGATCCCACTGACTACATGTGGCTTCCGTCAGATGGAGGAAAGGCACCCATGGCAACATCAGATAAAAGTAATCGTGTCCTTGTTTTGCACGCCGGAACCTGTGATCTGGGGTTTAATGATGGATGTGAGCTAATTTTCGAGACGAAAAAGTAAACTGGTGATGTCATGAGGAAATGAATGGTGATGTGTTCATAGACCAGTTAAAACATCAGCAACTGCCCAATCTAAACAATTCTGGTGTCGTTGTCATGGATATCGCTAACGTCCGGGAAGCAGATACTGTCGCGCCAACCATGAGTAGTCTGAAGGCGACCATGGAGAAATATCGGACATCTTGTATTGTCGACTTCAGTCCATCTGAAACGAAAGTTCAACTTATGGAGGAAGTTCGCCTGAATAAGAAACCTGTCGGGTCCCACACGGTCACGTTGTCTTACGTACGCAAAGCAGACAGTGTCAGTCAAATCATCTGTAGAACAAATACTTGACTAAAAAATACGAACATTCAAATACTCATCCCGTTTCATAGCTTTTAAGTATTCATATCATTTTCCCAAGCAAATATAACGCAGTACATTAAACTACGGTTATAACAAACTCAAAGGGATCACTAATTTTAGTTCGTAATAACCGTAGTTCGTTATAAGCATATATACAGCATGTATACAACATATGGCTGGGACTAAAAAATAAATTCGTTATATACGTCAGTTATAAGCGTGTTCGTTATAAACGTAGTTTACTGTACATATCTTAATTGCTACGCCCGTCAAAGTATATCTAAAAAAAGTACAATAACAGCAATGTTTTGAGACCGCCCCAACTCAGGTGACATTTTTTATAATATAAAAAACCATCAAACAAATAAAGATTGAAATGTCCTGGTAATCTCTCTACCTCCCTCTCTGTATGTGCCTCTCTGTCTCCGTCTCTCTGCGTGCGTGCGTGCGTGCGTGCGTGCGTGCGTGAGCCCGGATGAATGCTGGTCATATAGGGCAAGCCAACTGAGATACCATGCTGCAGTTTAACATGTATACCCACAGTCTTCTCTGAAACAGTTAACGGACTCAAACAAACCAGTCCTTGTTCTAACTCCTTATTGCAGAGCGCAAGACAGGGTAACAATAAGTACCATCTCTACTTCTTTTGGTATGATGCCGCCAGATCGATCCACCAACCTTCCTCTCGGGCAGATGCTCTATCCAATAGACCAGAGGCAGTCAACACCCCCAAGACCCTTCAACTGTAAATTAATGTTAGATCTTTTGTCGGCACCATGTCTGAACTCTAGGGTGTCATCAAAATGGTAAACGATCTGCATCAACTTCAAGCTTTCTTCCCAGCTGACAGTGCCAACTGACAGTGCTATAACCGAAATACTGTTGGAAGATGGGGTAGCCTAGTGGTTAAAGCTTTCGCTAGTCACACTGAAGAACGGGTTCAGTGAGTGAGTGAGTGAGTTAGTTGGGTTTAATGCCGCTTTTAACAGTATTCCAGTTATATCAGCTTAATGTGGGAGGAAAGCCCGAAGTGATGCAAGTCTCAGACGTTTACCACTTCGGTGAAACCAACGAGCACGGGTATGGTGCTGACAAACCTAGAAAGATAATCGGGGCGAACCGGGATTCGACCCACAATCATAGGTTTCTGGCGTGCCCAAGGGACGCAACTCTGCACAGCGAATCGCGGCACCTTAGATGACTGGCCCACCCGTGCCCCCAGAACCGGGTTCAATTCCCCACATGGGTACAATGTGTGAAGCCAATTTCTGTTGTCCCGTGCCGTGATAATGCTGGAATATTGCTAAAAGCTGCGTAAAACCATACTCATTCACTCACTGTTAGAAGCTGCTTAAAATGACACAAGTGAGTGAGTGAGTGAGTGAGTATGGTTTACGCCGCTTTTAGCAATATTCCAACAATATCGTGGAAGCTGACACCAGAAATGGGCTTCACAAATTATGCCCATGTGGGGAATCGAACCCTGGTCTTCAGTGTGACGAGCGAACGCTTTAACCACTAGGCTACCCCACAGCCCCTAAACTCACACAACCAATCACAAGACAACTCATCATGGTGAATAACTTTTATTGTGGAAGACGGTGTGCTACATCAAAAACTGCTCAATAACAAATATAACATCACCATTCTTGTAGACTGGTAAATAAAACTACATTGTAATAATAGATGTCCTGTGTAAGTAGAACACTGGTCACTACTGGTCACTACTGGTCACTACTGGTCACTGTGGCCTGCCACAAATATCACACCTCACCACCGTGGCCCAACAACATGGACTGGGAAGGCAGCAATTGTTGAGGGACTGAATCAGTCTGAAGGCGGGACATATCGGGCAGTCTGTAAGTCGTTGGTTTGTTTGTTTGTTGTTTAACGCCGCACTCAGCAATATTCCAGCTATATGACGGCGGTCTGTAAATAATCCAGTCTGGACCAGACAATCCAGTGATTGACATTATGAGTATTGATCCATGCAATTGGGATCGATGACATGTATCAACCAAGTCAGGGAGCCTATTCCCGTTAGTCACCTTTTACGACAAGCATAGTCGCCTTTTATGGCAAGCATGAGTTAAAAACCTATTCTACCCCGGATCTTCACGGGTGCGGTCTGTAAGTAATTGAGTCTGCATATCAAATAAATAATTATAATAATAAAGTCCATTTAGGCGCTGTTTATCATCCACTAATTGGTTGCTCAAAGGGCATCTGAATACCTACCTTAGCAGGCAAACTGGGGAATAAACATTATTTTGTTCAAAATCAGGACTTATTAACTGAAGGTCAAAGGTATTTTAACAGTGCATTCAATACAATAACGTAAAAGTAAGCTTAAAAGCCCCTTCCTTTTTATTGGTCCTGTTATCAGTGAAATACAAAGCCATGACAATATTTGACTAAGATAGATTTGGAATGTTTTTGGGCTGAATACTTGGCCCTGAGCAGATCTAGATAAGTCTCTGTATCACAATACACTATATGAGCCATATCTCTGTTAGAGAGGCTGTGTACTTCGCCATTCCTACAGTGACACCAGAAATGGGCTTTGGAACCCTTTCAGCATTAACAGTGAATGCTTTCACCACCAGGCGACCCCACTGCCCCTCACATCATGATAGGAACTTGCCATAGAAAATCAGAGAAGAATCAAATCATTTTATTTTGTTTCAAATACTGTCCACTTTAAGTGATGATTGTGACCATCGAATTCCCTGTTATTCTCTGTGACTAGCCTGGACACTTGATCTGCCCTCCATGCCCATGTAATAGCAAATAAACATACTGTACTTGCTGCACCCTTACTTAACAAGACATTATATAGGGATTATTATACGAGCATGTGTCATACTGCTTTTAGGAAACAAGCGTCAGAAGTCTTGTACTTCATGAGCGTCATCGAAGGCAATACATGAATTCTTACACGATTTCATAAAATCGAATGACATACAGGCGAGTGTAATAATTTCTTTGTTACCCCTTTTTTCTTAACCTTCTTGAGTTCCCTTTAGAAAACTGCATAGATCACGACCACCATCTCTTAAAACCACAATTGTCGAATGACCTCAACAATCTTCAGGTATGATGTCATTTCTATTGTGTTGTCTTCCGACAATAAGACTCAAATGACGTCAATGACGTCCAGATGATGTTAGCAATACACTGGTGCGTGTGATGTGATATTTGCACAGGTACACATACTATTTTTAATAACTGGTTAATTATCACCCTATTGGAAATAAAATGCAATATCCACTATCAGTGCATACATGTAATAAAATATATTGCCATTCTCCCAAAATAAATAATGAAACACTGTGAATACATAAGTCCTATTTCTCTGTATACTTCTGCAATTTTCCATTAATGCTCTAAAATGACATAAATAGTGTCAAAGCACTGTAGCACATCCAATAAAAATGTAGTCAACAGCTGTCAACAAAGTCAGCATCGTCATAAAAGTTCAACTTCAAGAAAAGATCAACTTAATTCCCATAATGTTTTTGAATCTGCAAGAATGAGTGTGCCATTTTGGAACATTATTGCAAGGTATAACAGTTTCATTTACACAAGGTTCACTTTACACAAGGTTCAAGTCTGAGCCTCGGGCTGTCCATATTTTCTTTGGAGTTTCTCATCTCCTTCAGCTCTTAATTTTCTTTCCAATGTGAAACATTTTTTTAAAATATGATCTCAATTTTCCCTGCTGCTGTGACAATTTATTCCACGATGTGATAGAAAAATGTACTCCTATTTCCTCACTCACAAAAAAAAGGTCAGCTGCATCTTTCTTCAGCTATATTTATTTTTTAAAATATTTCAAAGCAAATTGGCTGATCTGCAGCATAAATTAATTTAAAGAGTGAGTGAGTGAGTTGGGTTTAACTCCACTTTTAACAGTATTCCAGTTATATCACGGCTTGTCAGCTAATGTGGGAAGAAAGCCCGAAAGGAAGCAGTAATTTAAAGACTCTACCAAGTGTAAATATGGTACACAATTTGTGAAAAACATTTCTTTTTTAGTTTATATTCATTTGTTTTAGCCCACACACAACTTGGTTGGAGATGTTTTTGTTTGTTTGTTTGCTTAACGCCGCACTCAACAATATTCCAGCTATATGACGGCAGTCGGTAAATAATTGAGTCTGGACCAGACAATCCAGTGATTGATAACATGAGCAACAATCCACACAATTGGGATGCGATGACATGCATCAACCAAGTCAGCGAGCCTGACCACCTATCCCGTTACGTTGGAGATGAGAAACATAAAAAACATGGATGGCCCAATTAACCTTCCACAGATGTTCCTATTGTTTCACAAAGTACACAGTAAATCCTAATAACCTCAACAAACTATGACATCATAAGAAGACACATACATGCCAATGTTCAGATTCCTCAAACTGGCAATATCTGAGATGTGGCAGAGCCAAACATGGTTTTTTTAGAGAATATACGATCATAGTCCAATCTGTAAAGGTCAACAAAGGTCAAAATTTAAAACATTTTGAAAAACAAAACATACGTTTTGTACCAAATTTTGTTTTGAACAAAATAGCACGGCTTACATGACATTAAAAATTGGTGACATTTTGCTTTTTTATATGTTGCTTATGTTTTAAAGGTCCATTGATCAATACCAGCCACACACTGTAGTTTTGACTTTGTTTGTTATTTAATGCAGCACTCAGCAATAGTCCAGCTACATGACGGCGGTCTGTAAATAATCGAATCTGGACCAGACAATCCAGTGATTGATAACATGAGCATCGATCCACAAAATTGGGATACACTGACATGCATCAACCATGTCAGCGAGCCTGACCACCAGGTCCCGTTAGTCACCTCTTATGACAAGCATGGGTTGCTGAAGACCTATTCTCCCCCAGATCTTCGCATAATTTTGATTGGAAACAGATTACATCACAGCACAATTTTCATACAGTACAAATAAAATTATATTAAAATTGTCTTAATTGTATTTTCATAGTGTTTCTTATACAAAAATTTTGGAAGGTTCACCCAAATACACATGATATAACCCTGGCCTACAGTATATATTACAAACATACAATGAATTGGCACTACGGTATAAAAAATATTACTGGTAAATGCATGTGTAGTGACAAGCAGAAAACTGACAAACATTAAACATTAAACATGCATATAAACTTAAACATATTCAAATATTGTACCTAATTTGAACAATTTTTTTTTAAAAATGAACATATTGCAAGAATGACAATGAAAAAACATTTCATTCCGTTAAAAAATATTATTTGAATGTAAGGAATTGAGCAAAAGGTTGCATAGAACAGGTGTTTTATAAACAAATCAAAGAAATATGAAGATATACAAAAATAAAATGGTTACAAACAAATTTTGGCATGCAAGATGTAAGTGTCACTGAAGAATATCATCATTGGCTAAAAGACGTGTGGAATATATACAAGGCGCAGTTGTGGATTTATGTTTGGCAGTGAAGCATAGTTCGTCTCCTCATTGATCAGAAAATATGTGTATGGATCGTCTTTTCAGTTACTCATACAGTTGTTATTCACACTAGCAGGATTAGGAAACTCACATAATGCAAGACTATTTTTTAAACTTGATTTCCGAATCCGCTAACTCTAAAAAATCTAAATGTGAATAATTAAAAAAATTTAAAAGTGTTTTTTTTTTAAATTATGCTGACCAGAAATAATTAAAACGTTTAAAGAAATAATTAATTTGCTATCGCTATCAACATAAAAAAATTATTTAAAATACGAAATCAATTATGATGAATCTCGACTGATCAGTGTCTATAAAGAAAGGGAGGTAACTCTAAACTTGTTTCTTTCCCCATTTCTCCTGGCCCCATTTTTTACCTTCAAAAAAATTATTGAAAAAGTCATTTTTCTTTCAGCGAATGTGTTATAACAATAATACATCTCAATAAGGTCATAATAATTAAATATTAGATCTTCATTCCTGCCCACCATTCCATGGTCACCAAGTACCAACAGACTATGTACTCTTATTCACTACATGATAAACTCCACCAGATACATAGTCATACATGATTAATGTACACAGATGCCTTGGAACAGGGTTTTAATTTTCTTAAACTTAGAAAATAAAAATCCTCCAGCTTCACATATTATAAAAATTTGGATGAATCTAATAACTAATTAATTGTGACCAAACAATATTCTTGTATGGTATGGTGGTCTAAGTACAATATGGATACTGATAGGATAACGAAGAACTCAAGTGTATAACCTAAAGTATTGCATTGATGACTGATAGTGTGTCAATAGAATCACAAGTACTAAACGAATGACTCATAATATTGCTTTAGTCACCTGTCTTTCTCTAGAAATTCTGACACATATGAGGACCGAACATTTGATATTCTGAGTTGACCTGGGATTTTATCACAAAAAATTAATTGTCCTAGAAAATTCTAGAAAAATATAAGTATGCTTTAGACTGTTAAATAAAACAAGAACTTGTCCGCCACAAAAATTACATAGTTGCAAGGTGGCTTTCTTAAAGAATTATTCAGGCTCATACCTTATAAAAAAATATATCTTGTTTTTCAGCTGTAGCTGAAAGAATATTTAATCTGCAGACAAAATCACAGGCCCCATCCCAGAATATGAAATGGACAGTTCCTACTGGTGGTTTTGTGAGCATGTGCACCTCGTGTGTCTCATGTACAGCATGTGTAAATACAAGAGGTGTAACAATACAGTTATACAACATTGTATCCCGATACAAGGACAACAATCCAATACATAAGTTGATAAGAGTGGGAAAACTCCAAGGCTGGCCGAGAATTTTTTCCACTTTTATCAACTAGTGTTGAAATGTTTGGTATCAAAAGACACGAGGGCAAGATTTTATTTATCATCCAACATCATTCTCCAACCTTTTCAGTTTGTAGACTGTAATAAGCAGTGTCTTAAGTGTAAAAAGGACTGCTAACAGCTTCAGTAGCAGAGCCATTAGTGATGTCATTTGATTGTGATGTCATGGTAACCAATGACATCACAATGGACTGCAAAGTAGATACATAAAATATATTACATTGCAAGTTATATTGGTGTAAAACAAGTCAATACTAACAGAAACTGTCCAACAATCAGCTTATGCAGATTCTAATCAGACTCTATTCTATGCAGATATTATTACCCTTTGGCTATAAACAGCATAACATTCACACTACCCTCTACCTATATGTCTCTGTCCTACAATATCCCGTCTTCAATCTCTGAAAATCAAAAACATCTGATTCAGGGTTGTGAAACACCTGCAAAAAGAACTGTATCAGGATTCGTATCATGTCGCACCAATAGTATCAGGATACGTATTGTATCCTGACCCCACTGTATCGTGACACCCGACACCTGTATCCAGCTACAACTATAATGCAGTAACAGTGAACAATGTAAATAACAAACAATATCCCAACCAATGCATAAACAATATCTAGATATTCTAACTTACAGCAAACTTTGAACAAAGAACAAAACAACATTTGTTAGGCCAGACCACTTAATTATTTTCTCTCGATCAGTGAGCACAAACAGAGACCATATACCATATTGGTATATGATCTCTGGCACAAGGAAGAGATTTATTTTGTTTTACACTTTTAAAATTTTAAAAAGTTACGTTTTTTAAATTCCTGCTACGTTCGGGTA
The DNA here is from genome assembly GCF_022045235.1 of Haliotis cracherodii. NCBI lineage: Eukaryota > Metazoa > Mollusca > Gastropoda > Lepetellida > Haliotidae > Haliotis > Haliotis cracherodii. Next base: position 10,349,734 of record NW_027266280.1, on the reverse strand, counting down.
ACTTGGGGATCAAACACTTAAAAATAAATAATTAAATTGGCCTGTCCTTATGGTACATCAAAATTTTGCAACTCAAAATACAATATCTGGGATATTCAGTGTGGTGGCATACGTCAGTAACCATGGTAACAGGGGAATATAATGTGAGGAAGGGAATACATGGAATGAATGGGAAGATAAATATGTGAAACAAAACAAAATAAATTTCATAATTTTTAACAAAAGACTTCACTGAATGTACTGTGGTGAACATGCTGAACACTATATGTTGTTTGTTGTTTTACGGCGCACTCAGCAATATTCCAGCTATATGACGGCGATCTGTAAATACTCGAGTCTGGACCAGACAATCCAGTGATTGATATCATGAGCATCAATCCTTCCAATTGGGATACAATGATATGTATCAACCAAGTCAGCGAGTCTGACCACCCGATACTGTTAGTGGCCTCTTATGACAAGCATAGTCACCTCTTACGACAAGCATGGGTTGCTGAAGACCTATTCTACTCCGGATCTTCACAGGTCTGAACACTATATAGTATGTTGCCCAATATAGACATTTGATTAGATACCTTGACATCAACCTCACCTCATTCTGAAACACATATAAGCTTCACCTGAAACAACTAAAATTCAAACAACAATCTATTCTAACAACAGGAACTCTGTTACTGTGCAACTGACTGGCTCTGTAAGCTGCTGTAGGGGGGAATTCAAACCCCAGACTTAGACAATCAATCAATCTTTATTAAAGGTACTGATGAGGCCAAAGGCAGCATGAGAAATTGGCACGAGTCCTAAAGTCCTTTCCAAATTGCCAAATGGTAAAGGTATCATAAGGACTAGTAGAAATGTGCCATTTTAAAGGGTTTTGCCATATGTTACCATTATAAGGACTAGTGGACGAAAACTGTTAGTTTCTAACCCTGCCAAAGGCCTACAGTACATTGTCGGGGGTGTCTTAGACTAGACTAGTGAACACTTTAACCACCAGGCTACCCTGTGTACAAATGGTCTTGGAAGATATATCTTACCACACAGCATCTGCACCAGAATCCTTCTTACAAGAAGTTCATCTACTCAGAACTAGAACGTAATGTTACATCTAATATTTTCCTGAATGTTCATAAGCCCTGATTGGTGTTTTTAATATCATTTGTTTGAGGTAACCATGGTAACAGTGACTTGTGTACTGCTAAGTTTCGACTAGAAGTATTTTGACATCAGTGCTCATTTAGGAGGAGTCTACAGAGGGACAGTGAGTAGAACAAGTTATACACTAACATTATGCGAGTCAACTACTGTCAAGTACAAACTACAAGTAATACATCACAGTTCTAAGCTGTAAAACTAGTTTCAGAACATTGAAAATACCACACTACAACAAAAGACATAATATTAAAACAGGTAAGGATCATCAACAACTAAAGCTAGGCCACCATACCAGGGCTATTACAACAGAGGTGTATGGCCTGAGAGTAAACGTGTATTGTGTATATCAAGGGTCTTTTTTCAAAAAGCCATTTTGGCACTTGTAACCTTCATAACTTAACATTAGCCCCATGCTACGATGGTTGTGTGGGACAATACAAAGGCTCCAGATAAGTCATGAATCTGCATAAATCAGGCATTCAGATAAATTTGTTTTGTTTGTTGTTTAACGCCGCATTCAGCAATATTCCAGCAAATGACGGCGGTCTGTAAATAATCGAGTCTGGACCAGACAGTCCAGTGATTGATATCATGAGGATCGATCCACGCGATTGGGTTCCATGACATGCATCGACCAAGTCAGCGAGCCTGACCACTAGATCCCGTTAGTCGCCTCTTACAACAAGCATAGTCACTAATGTTTCCTCTGTATGATAGCCCTGCACAAGTCAGATACACTCAGCCTCAGGGATTTGTTTTTTTAAGACTAGTCCAGAGGACTCCTTATTTCACTGTACCCACTTGCACAAACCAATCCCCACCAGTAACAGATTTACAATAGCCTTAGCACAATGATTGGTTAGTGCAAGGGGATCCTGGTCCCCAGTTTGTAGTTAGTCCTGCTCAATCGAGACAAAAATGTTTAGCGTTTACATTTTCTGTCAGATTTATTCAGTTCCAATTTGCAGCAAAATCAAAGCATTGAGAACTGGTTCAGAATTATAGCCCTCCAATACTACTAGTCAATGAGGACTAGCAACATTGGATATTGACTTGTCAGCACAATTAAGCTGTCTTGGCTTGTGGACTTTTGAAGGCTTACACAACATTGGAAGGCAGTGTAGGACAATTCAAAGTAGCAACTGAGGTAGATGGTCGTTCACATCACTAATTGTGGTCCCTCTCCCTGGCTTCCCTTGCCCGGCTGTTGGCAGGTTCATAACACAAACACTACAGATTACAGCAAGCCAACAACAAACACAGAAATCAGAGACCTGGAGTGAGTGAGTGAGTGAGCGAGTTGGGTTTAACGCCGCTTTTAACAGTATTCCAGTTATATCACGGCGTGTCAGCTTAATGTGGGAGGAAAGCCCGAAGTGATGCAGGTCTCAGACGTTTACCACTTCGGTGAAACCCACGAGCATGGGTATGGTGCTGACAAACCTAGAAACATAATCGGGGCGAACCGGGATTCGAACCCACAATCATAGGTTTCTGGCGTGCCCATGGGACGCATCTCTGCACAGCGAATCGCGGCGCCTTAGATGACTGGGCCACCCGTGCCCCCTCGGAGACCTGGAGCCCAAAGGACCTCCAAATGTTCTTGTTGAGGTCAGCCAGTCAATGACCTCTAAAACAGATTTTGTTTTGAAACATTTTGAGCCTGTCAACGGCTTGGTAAAACTCAGGGTCTCACTGTAGTTCTTTAAAAAATATCTTGTTGGTTGTTGGTTTGTTGTTTAACGCCACACTCAGCAATATTCCAGCTATCTGACAGCGGTCTATAAATAATCAAGTCTGGACCAGACAATCCACTGATTAACATCATGAGCATCGATGACATGCATCAGCCAAGTCAGCAAGTCTGACCACCCAATCCCGTTAGTCGCCTCTTACAACAAGCATAGTCACCTTTTACAGCAAGCATGGGTTGCTGAAGACCTATTCTACCCCGGATCTTCACAGTTCTAAAAAATATCTAATCCTCACCAGTATCATGACCAACAAAAGTTATTTGAAGATCCAAAGAATTTGTAAACAAGGAGGCAGCATCTATTTGTTATATGCAGATTTAACCTGGGTGCCTAATCAATTTGTAACCGGAACTCCTAAACTAAAAAAAAACTATTTATTTATATAATACAGATATCTTTTTCGTTAAAATGAAGATGTGAAATGCTTATATTTTTTGTTATTACCAATCTGGTAGTGTCTGAGAATCAACACTATTTCTTTTTCAGCCTCACTCAACATGATGTACCACTTTACAAGGCAGTACTAAAACTACGCACCAGATGAAAAATTAGCAACACTGCAGTTTACGAGGCACAGCTAAATAGATAGCACTCATTGGCTCAACAGAAGCTCTTGCTCCACTGATCTCAGATGCATCTTCAATCTTTCAGGTTAGTTGTGTAGGGTAGGTTACCCCAAATCAATCCCTTGGGACCCCTGTCCAAACAAACACTTTTCCACAATGCCTAGCATTCTTGACCCTTGCCTATCAAACACCCCTTTATGATCCTTTGTGTTGTGAGTTAGGATTAGCATTTGCTATCTCACCTCACTTAAGAATCAAACCAATGTAATTTGAGGAAAATCTGTACAAGATGAGTTTCTCAGAAAACTGGTAACCGCACATGCAGATAAAGGCAAACAATCAGGTGCTTGTCACAAGGTAAAGTGAGTGAGTGAGTTGGGTTTAACGCCGCTTTTGACAGTATTCCAGTTATATCGCGGCGTGTCAGCTTAATGTGGGAGGAAAGCCCGAAGTGATGCAGGTCTCAGACGTTTACCACTTCGGTGAAACCCACGAGCACGGGTATGGTGCTGACAAACCTAGAAACAATCGGGGCGAACCGGGATTCGGACCCACAATCATAGGTTTCTGGCGTGCCCAAGGGACGCAACTCTGCACAGCGAATCGCAGCGCCTTAGACGACTTGGCCACCCGTGCCCCCCACAAGGTAAAGAAGTACAAATGATTTGTGATAGTGCTAATGGTAAAATGTTGACTAACTTCATCGACTCAATACAGAAAAGGCACCTAGGGTTCATTGCTGTAGTACCGAGTCAACAACGTCGCCAAAAACCATAATTGTATCTGTCTAGGGTTTGAACCTATGACTAGCAGACCCCACTGGTTAAGGCAGATTGTGACAATATTTGAATTCAAATATCAAAATTGAAATCTATGCAGTAGGTATTAAATATGGAAAGGAGAGAGAATTGTTACAACAGGCAAACTCAAGTTTGCCATTGTGGGCCTGGTAAGTTAAAAGGCAAATCAAAACAAAACCAACAGTACACTGACTAATAACAGCAGAAATATCTATTATTCTAAATGTGACCTAAGGCACTAAAACTGTTTCATGGCAAGTGAATCAACAGAACCGTTTCTTATGTCAATTCTCCATGACTGCCAGTCAAGGGAGACAACTCTCAGCAGAACTCCTCGTTGCTGTCATGTGACTGCACACTGAGGTCAGCAAGGTCGGTGTTGATGATGTCAAGCAGCCATGATGCCTCCTCCACCACAACACACATCAACTTGTCCAGGTATGTCTTCTGTGTTGTCGCTTCCTTCACCGTCTCTCTCAAAGCTTGAAACACCTCCTCCTGTTGATAGAGATGGCCAAAATAGGTGGTTATTGGTGGAGGGAAATATAGGTGGTTATTGAGGGGAAACATAGGTGGTTATTGGTGGAGGGGAAATATAGGTGGTTATTGACGTAGGGGAAACATAGGTGGTTATTGGTGGAGGCGAAATATAGGTGGTTATTGAGGGAAAACAGGTGGTTATTGGTGGAGAGGAAATATAGGTGGTTACTGACGTAGGGTGAAACATAGGTGGTTATTGGTGGAGAGGAAATATAGGTGGTTACTGACGTAGGGTGAAACATAGGTGGTTATTGGTGGAGGGGAAATATAGGTGGTTATTGACGTAGGGTGAAACATAGGTGGTTATTGGTGGAGAGGAAATATAGGTGGTTATTTGTGGAGGGGAAATATCGGAAGTTATTGGTAGAGGGAAAATACAATAAAATAAAACAATCAGTATAACAGGGGCTTCATTTTCTTTTTTAGACAAATTTTGGTCTCCCCCTTGAAAAACAAATGATTGCTCTCTAACAGATTGATGCTCCTGACCTCACCTTAGATGCAGTCTCCTGGTCCAGGTGCTCCAGCAGCTCTGCATACAGACCCACACCCAGACTGTCCCCATCCGTGTCTGACACCAGGGGGCCTGGGCCTGAAATACCCACAGACAATACACTCGTCACTTAATGCAGTGTTGCCATGGTTACAGATATCATCATACTCCTTCCATACACTCGTCACTTCATGTAGCGTTACCATGCTTACAGATATCCTATCCCTTCAATACACTTGTCACTTCATGTAGTGTTGCCATGGTTACAGATATCATCCTACCCCTACAATACACTGGTCAATTCATGTAGTGTAACCATGGTTACAGATATCATCCTACCTCTTCAATACACTTGTCACTTCATGTAGTGTTGCCATGGTTACAGATACTTTCCTATCCCCCTAATACACTTGTCACTTCATGTAGTGTTGCCATGGTTACAGATACTTTCCTACCCCTTCAATACTCATCACTTGATGTGTGTTGCCATGGTAACAGATATCATCCTACCCCTTCAATACACTGGTCACTTCATGTAGTGTTGCCATGGTAACAGATATCATCCTACTCCTTCAATACACTCGTCACTTCATGTAGTATTACCAGAGTTACAGATTTTATCCTTCTCCTTCAATAAACTTGACACTTCATGTGTTACCATGGTTACAGATATCATCCCAAACCTTCAATACACTCGTCACTTATGTAGTGCTACGGATATTCTTCCAATTAATGATGCCTATAAGTGAGTTGATTTGGTTACTCTTTCATCAATAATTCAGAAACATAATGAATGAGAATCCAAGGATTGGGTATATATCATCACCGGAATGAGTGAATGCACTACTCGCCTTACCTGTTTCCAGGCTGAATCTGCTGACGATACGGATGATGGTGGAACAATGATTCTGATGACACTGATGACACTGATGATGATGATGATGATGATGATGATGAACAACGAACTGTTGACGACCTTAATGATGAGAGGAAGAAAGCCTCTGATGATGAGGAGACGGATGATTAGTTGAAATGGGGCTCAACGTCGCATTGTGTGAAACATGTACATGTGTGTGTCAGTTTGTGTGTGGCTGATGGTCTGGCTTGGATTAATGTCAGTTTATAGTGCTAGCACACTGAGATACCATCCCTCAGACGTTAACATGAATACCCCAGTCAGACACAGTATACTGACTCCAAGACGACCAGTCCTTTGGCAAATACTCTATCCACTAGACCACACAGACGGTCAACTGATGATGACAGTGATGATGATGATGAAGATGATTCTGGTGACGACATTGACGACCTACTCTTGCTTGACTTGGCCAGTGTTATTGCTTCTAGTTTTGCCAAGATAACATCTCGTTGTCTCTCCACATTAAGTAAAGCACCAGCCTGTGACAGACAACAAACAAAATCTTAAAGACCTTCACGTATTGTAAAGGTAGGTGAGTTGGGAATTCCAGGATTAGATCTTGTCAATCATGACCTTCAAGTATATACAAGTACAAATGAAAGCAAAGGTGGAAATATAACAGACATATCACCTATATCACATACATCACACCTGCATCACATATCTCCATTTCATATGGTCTCAACAGGATAAACTTGTACACCATAATCATATGGATTCCCTTTAGTGTAAATAAATTTTTTCAGAATACTAACCTTAACTTCAAGCGCTTTCTCAAGGCCGCTAACTTTCGTGGCATGGCCTGACAAGGCTTCTTGCAGTTGTTGAACTTCTTCCTGGGAAAATACGTTTCTACACTAAATACAGTTACGTTAATAGGTTTTGAGTGAGTGAGTGAGTGAGTGAGTGAGTGAGTGAGTGAGTCAGTCAGTGAGTCAGTGAGTCAGTGTAAGCCTCTTACAACCAGCACAGATTCTGACCCAGAATCCCTATTGGGAATCACAGAGCCGCATTCACTTCAGATTCAGTTGAGTCATTGAGATTTACACACCAAGGAAACCAAGGAAACCAAGGAAACCAAGGATTGTGGTTTATAATGAGGACAATCCTGAAAATTTGAAACCGTGATCTGCAGATGTAACAGATAGGGGATTCAACTCTTCACAGCAAACTGCACCACCTTAGCACCACTCTGATCATACTGTCGAGCAATATTCCAGCTATTTGATAAAATAATCAAACCTGGACATGACAATCCACTGATTCATATTGGTGAGGTGAGGTGAAATGGGGTTTAACGTCGCATCCAAGATTATTGCACTTATATAGCGACGTGCATGTACGTGTGTGTGTTTGTGTCGCTGTTTGTACTAGTCCGGACTGATGCCGATTTATGGTGCTAGCTCACTGAGATACCATGCCGCAGTTTAACACTCAGACACAGTATACTGACTCCGAGCTGACCAGTCCTTGTTTTAGCCCCTTAATGCCGAGCGCCAGACAGGGTACCAACAAGTACCATCTTTTAACGTCTTTTGGTATGACGCGGCTGGGGATCGAACCCCGGTCATGATACGATACGTATCGTGACACGCATATTTACGTCAAACCAAAGGAAATTTCTTGACTAGAAATATTTCAGAGCAGCTTCAAAAGGTAAAGGTAGCTGTTGACACATGTTCAAAGTGGCTATTTTAAGTTGTGAACTTGAAACCCTAATTACAACACATTTGTGACATTTGACTGATAAAAATGCTGGGTGTCATTAAACGAGTAGTAAGTAAAAGAGTATCGTCTTGTATCAACACAGAAAAAAACTTATCGCATATCGTATCGCCGAATGAAAACTCACGATGCACCAGTGCACCGATGTATCATTTCGCCCCTAATTCTAACCTGGAATCCCGACAGGGACTCACTGATCCTAACAGTTCAAGCAGTAATCGGTACCTGAAGTGCAATGCTGTCCTTCACTTTGTCGATGTGCTCAGTGGATGTGTTCTGGATCTCCTGGTTTGGATCTACATTCTCAGACTTGAGGTCGACCAGGAAGTCCCTGAGCTGCTGCCATCGGTGCTCAGATGTACTCAACTGGTAACACGAGGGAGTCAATAGGGTATTTGTCTTATCAACATTCCAGCACTATCCTTATTGCAGGGACATATCTCGACCTGCTAAGGGGCCGATATTCTTCCCTAAGGCTGCAGCAAATGACATTCCCAATATGAATATTTTTTTATTTCCCAATTTCCCATAGCATTCAATCTTGTTCAATTTTTTCTCAATGAAATAAGAGTGAGTACGTTGGGTTTTACGCCGCTTTTTATAGTATTCCAGTTATATCACAGCGTGTCAGCTTAATGTGGGCGGAAAGCCCGAAGTGATGCAGATCTCAGACGTTTACCACTTCGGTGAAACCTGAGAGCACGGGTATGGTGCTGACAAACCTAGAAACATAATCGGGGCGAACCGGGATCCGAACCCACAATCATAGGTTTCTGGTGTGCCCAAGACGCAGCTATGCACAGCGAATCGCAGCGACTTAGACGACTGGGCCAACCGTGCCCCCCAATGAAATAAGACGTTCCGTTGTCAGAGACATGCAGTGGCAGGATCTTCATTACCTACATTTGCCATAGTGCACACGGAACCTCACATACCTTCATTAGTTTGCCACTTATTGGGTGATGTTGTTTGTTGTTTGTTGTTTGTTTGTTTGTTGTTTAATATTCCAGCCAATAAATACTCAAGTCTGGACCAGATAATCCAGTGATTGAGCATCGATCCATGCAATTAGTATACAATGACATGTATCAACCAAGTCAGCAAGCCAGACGACCCGATCCCGTTAGTCGCCTCTTACGACAAGCATGGGTGGCTGAAGACCAATTCTAACCCGGATCTTCTCAGGGAACAGGTGACGTCACAAAGTCAGACAGGTTAAGCAGACACAATCCCCATGATAGAATACTCTGTACACGCACAATGTATTGACGAAATACCCCCGCCAGGATACAGTCAGTGGGTATGGTTTTATGCCGCTTTTAGCAATATTCCAGCAAATATCATGGCGGGGGACACCAGAAATGGGCTTCACCCATTGTACCCATCTGTGGAATTGAACCTGGGTCTTCAGTGTGACAGGGACACAGGCATGGACCCCCATGAGAAGTATAAATAATAACAAACAACAAAGAGATGTGATCATTGGGTGACTCACCTTAAAACTGAGGTCTGTGTTCCGTGGGTCGTTAAACTCTGTCACCGAACTCCTGCAAAACAGCCTCATAAAGTACAACCAACATAAAGAAAAACTGTAAATATCAATAATTGTACAGTATCATACTTCAGTAAGAATATATCTTGAGGGTATTTGATTTAAGTTCAATCACATTAACTGACTCTTGCATAAGCATGTGGTACTATGACAACTAATGGTTGACTGCAAAGACAGGATCCATGCCATCGGTGTAAGATGCCATGCAATCGGCCAGGTCACACGCAATCGGCCAGGTCACACGCAATCGGCCAGGTCACACGCAATTGGCCAGGTCACACGCAGTCAACCTTCATTATAAGCAACATAATCTGCCCTCTAGGGCCCACTTGCACAAAATGATCTTAGGGCTAAGATGATCGTAACTCCCTTACCTTAACATAGGCTTACGATAGTCGTAGTGCTAAGATCGCTTTGTGCAAGTGGGCCCTGGAACCTCTTTGTGGAGACAAGCATGGGTGACTGCAGACCTATTCTGCACCAAACCAAGACCAACTAGTTTGAGGCAGTGGTACATTAATCACATATGGGGAAACCGATAACTGAAATTGTCTTGTTCTTCATAATTTGGGTTGAGAAAAAATTAAAAGAGTTATGTTCATGTGACAGAATGATATTCTGGCTCCATACTCTACCTTCTGTGTTGCCTAGCAACCACCATTTGCAGTTGATCAGACTTGAGCATCAATCGCTCCAGTAAAAGTTCCGTAGAGGAAGAGTTGTCTCCCCTGATAAGTGATATCCCATTCATTTCCAGTATTCTGAAACAGTAGTATCAGTCTCACATAAAACTGTAATACAGTGACAACACGCTTATCGAAAATTAGGATATCGAGAAATCCCATGTTTGGAAAACATTCACAATATTTTGCTTCACAAATTTGCTCCATTGTCCAAATCTGTTCTCCTGACGGGACACATAGTGTAACCAACATGGTTGACCACTTATCACATATCAGAGCAATCCAAATGTTATTCAATGTCTTTTACAATATCTAGTTACCCCAAATACAGGATTTTATCTTATTCAGATCAGATTTTATGCAATGATACTATAACTTCTGAGAGAGACGAGATGAAATGGGGATTAACGGCGTGTTTACAATGATTCCACTTCTATAGAGATGTAAATGCACATGTGTGTATGTGGCTGCTGGTACTAGTGTGTGGACTAATGCTGATTTTATAGTGCAAGCCCAATGAGATACCATGCCACAGTTTAAAATGGATATCCAACTCAGACACAGTATACTGACTCCAAGCCAACCAGCCCTTGTATACTTCCCAAATGTCGAGCGCCAGGCATAAACATCTTTTTGTATGACGCAGCCTGGGACTGAACACCGACTTTCCACTCTACACTCAATCCACTACGCCAGGGAGTTGGTCCCTTCCCATGGAGGTGTGGTCAGATCTTCACTAAGATAGGTATCTGATACTATCAATTTCATAAATTCACATTTCCCCGTATTTAAACTTGTACTTTTGGCCAAAAAAATTCTCATACACTTCAGAGTCACTGTGGAACAATCTGACGGAAAAAAATTAAAATCTGCTTCCACTATTTTCACTTTCAAACCTCAGCTAAAGGCATTTCTGTTTTAACAGTCTTAGTCGCTAAAGTGTACACAAAGCATATTAATTTTGTGAATTGTTGCGCTATATAAATGCATGCATTATTATTATAATTTTTTTATTTTATGTCATAATGATTTCAACAACTTACAAGTCTGCAACCCTTAAGGGGGATGTTTCAGAGGCACTCCTGACAACTACTGCACCGTGGCTGGCAACGTCACACACAAAGTCGTACCCGTCCTGCCCTCGCTTGATGATGTAACACTGGACACACTGTGGTCCACTGGCCCGAAACACATCGAACAGAGCCGGACGTCTTGACAGGCTGAACAAATAGCATTGTCAAAATACAAACGTGTTCCCCATTTTACTGGATCAATGGCATTATTTTTCAGGAACTGACTCTTGATATTTGCAAAACTATTCAAAGGCATCAAGACATAGTAATATTTTAACATACTGAGTGAGTGAGTAAATGTTGTTTTATGCCACAGTCAGCAGTTTTTCCAGCAATATCATGGCAGAGAACAACAGAAACCATATGGGCAATCCGACCCTTGGCATAACTTCCAAACATCTTAAAATGTTTCCCAAGATTACCCCTCTGCCCAGCTATATAAGAACAGGTATTGTGATGACAACCCTGGAAACTTGAATCAGGGCGAAACTGGGACTCAATCCCATCAATCTCAATCCCAAATCAGATCTTAGTTCTCACTACCGCTAAACAAAGATCTGAGGACATCCCATTACGGGTCAGGTCAGAACTGTCTTTTGCAGACTTTGAACGACCAATGAAATGACTAACAAAAAGTCGACATAAGCCAATCAGAAAACAGCTTTCTTCAGCTTTACAGCACTAGTTTCAAACTGGTTACTTTCATTTCAGACTATGCTTGAAAATTTTTGCGATTAAACATATGAATATTATCGAAAGTTTAATTATATGGTCGAGATTTCAGTTCTTCACGCATGCTATGCAATGTCTCTTACATTCAAATGTTTATCCCATTGAAATTACAGGCCGTAATTGTCGTTTGGAATACCCCCTGTTAACCTTTTTCAGGTTGCATGATTAGAAAACACATTCCAACTGTCACTATCCTGATCTGGAGAGTGACACACTTTTTGCGGGATGAAAGGTTGTTCTGACATCACCCGTATTGGGATGTCCCCAGATCTTTGTAGCGAGAACCAAGATCTGATTTTTATGAAATTGGGTGCTGACAAACCTAGAAAGTTTAATCAGGGTGAAACTGGGACTCAAACCCCTGATCATAGCTTTCTGGCACAGCTAAGGGAGGCAACTCTGTTTGTTTATTTGTTGTTTAACGCCGCACTCAGCAATATTCCAGCTATGTGACGGCGGTCTGGAAATAATTGAGTCTGGACCAGACAATCCAGCGATTGACATCATGAGCATCGATCCACGCAGTTGGGATCGATGACATGCATCAACCAAGTCAGCGAGCCTGACCACCCGATCCCGTTAGTCGCCTTTTACGGCAAGCATGGGTTGCTGAAGACCTTTCCTACCCCGGATCTTCACGGGTCGGAGGCAACTCTATACATGGATGAAAGGTAATAAGGCAAGGAAGTAATTTAACAGTTACCCTTTAGCAGCCAACAGAGCATTAGGAGTGGACTTGCGCTTCAGATACTTCCTGGCAGGGGAGGCAGTCGGAGTGGAGTCCGACCACATACCATCCACCCCAGACTCTGACCTTGACCTTGTTTTACCTGCAGGAACCGAGAGGACTGAAGCGCCCCCTGGTGAAGGACTGCGTGAGAAGACAAATAGGGAGGGTGAACTACTTCTATCCCGACATCGAGCTATACGCATAGCGGCAGCATATTTCTCTTGTTCCTGAGCGTTACTGTAGCGAGTCTTCCTCTCTACTTTCCCCGACATCTGGCCGGGAGATACGAGATCGTATACTTCAGACAACAGGTCTTCTCGATCCACTGGTAAGACATCACTGTCATCTTGAACAATAAAAACCAAGTCAGCGGGCATTCTATGGCATGTTTACTCCCAGATATATTACATATGTATATGAGTTTACTTGCATGGCAACACAATGAATGCATCTTACACAGTGTTTCAGGGTAAAGGGATTGTACATTTCTGCCACAAAGACAGATGGCACAGATTTGAAACCCACAATAGATCAGAGAATCACAGAATCCCTAAGAACAACATTTCATGGAATGACAGATTAACTGTAGAAACATAAAAGAATCAGGTGTTCTTTAACTTCCTTTTAGTAGTATATGTCAGCTTTCTAATACAATTCTGCTTCATTTCTTTCACACCTCAATAAATTTCCACAATAATCCAAAACAGTGGAACCCTGTTAATCCAGACACCTAAAATTGTCTGTATAACTGAGTATCACCATGCAATTTCATAATTATACAAAAAGTTATAAAAAACATAGCATATATTTACTTACACTAAAAATATTTACTAATGTATAAGACCATTATCATATATACTATTCCTACAATGCTATCTATCAGAAAAAGGCACTTACATACAAAGTTGAGATTCAAATTTATTAGATCCTTTCCTGTCACTTTATACTCTGAAACAAAACCCAGCATATCAGATAATCAAACCATGTCCAATACTGTTTTTTTTAGTTAGTCAGATGTCAGCTTGTTAAAACAATTCAGAATCATTTCTCTACTGCCTCGATTCGTAAATTTCAATCTTGGCAAAACAAAACATAACACAAAATTAGTAAAATCTAAATATTTTTTACATTTGTATACTTATCCTGCATTACTCCGTATTGCATTTACTGCTGTCTTTGACAGAGTGACGAACTGTGTGAGATCCAGCTGCTGAAGAAAGTTGTCCCAACCAGCTCAGGAGGCAGCGCCCTCTCACAGTCGGCACGTGACCCGGAAGTCATGACGTCACACAAAAACACATAACTGCTTTAAACATAACATCTGAAACTTCGTGGGGAGGTAGCGTAGCGAAAGGGAGGGCACTTAGACTTCGTAATGCAGGATAAGTATACAAATGTAAAAAATATTTAGATTTTACTAAATTTTTTAACTTATCCTGCATTACTCCGTATTGCATCTTTATCAGACGGCATGGCCGGTGGGCATACCTGCAGATGTGAACCATATTAAACCCTCGTCTAGGTCCGATGAATCCGCACCGCATACAAGTGATGACCGGAACATCTACGACCATTCCTGTCTTCAGGAAACAAGAGTCGATGCAAAAACGAAACGCCCGAATAGGTAACCGAAATACAATGAGGCGTGTTGCCAAAATATATAACTTACCGAAGAGCGAAAGCGAAACGCAGTAGAGCCCTCTAATCTGAGGCGATAAACACCAGAGAGTTCGACGGGCCCCGCTCGGGGAATCGAAGAATCAGCGGCGTCGGCGGCAAAATTTACGACCAATCCCAAGAGCGAATGCGAAACGCAGGAGAGCCCTCTAGGCTGGAGGCAAGGAACACCGGTGAGGTCGACGGGCACCGCTCAGGTATCAGAGAAGCGTTGGCGTCGGCGCCGGTGTCCACATCTACTACCATTCCTGTCGTCAGGAAACGAGAGTTGATGCAAAAAGTAAAACCCGGATAGGTGACAGCAATAGAATGAGTCGGGTAACCCAAAACTAAAACTGACCTAAGAGCGAATGCGGAACGCAAGAGATCCGTCTCGTCTGGGGTGATAAACACCAGAGAGGTCGACGGGCCCCGCTCAGGGTATCGGAGAATCAGTGGCGTCGGAGATAGATGACCTGTTGGGCTACAACCAGGGACCAAAACTGTGAACGCCGGCGACAACTTTCAAGGCTACATCACGGAAGTAGTGGTTGGTGAAGGCGGTGTCCGATCGCCACGAACAGGCTTCCCTGAACGACTGGATGGAACAGTATACCGTGAAGAACCAGTGTAAATACGATCGCCCTGATCTCATTTTATTTCAGGTGATAGCCTTTGGGGGGAGGGTCCAATCCGGCGGCTCATAAGCTTTCAGGATGACCGTCCGGAGCCACAGGGAAAAGTATTCCGGCTGACCAACGACTGCGACGAAGGGGAGACCGGCAGAAAAAGGTGTTTCCTAGACTTGCGGCAGTCTTTAGATCGTAGAATAACCTTCAGTGCCCTTACTGGGCATAATGACGCTCATCCTCATCCTCGGCACCCACACTGGACGAGGGGGGAGGGGACAAGGAATGATCTATCAGGCTGTCCTGGGAGTTGAGTCTTTACGCTGACGTCCCAGTACGGTCCATGATGAACGGCGCCCTGGGTACCGCATTCGAACCGGGCACGGGAGACGTCGAGGGCGTGCTGTACATGGACTCGAGCGGCAGTAGTCAAAACCAGTAGAAATACCCGTCTTCTACTTAAGGTCGTAGAAGGAAGACGAGGGGAGTGGTTCGAAGGGCGTTGAAGACCACATTCAGATCCAACGCAGGCGGTCCGAACTTGGCCTTCAGGTCTTCAAGACTGAACGAGCGCAGCCAGGCCCGTAGGTCGGGAATTTTCGTCTTTCTCCGATCGTCCGAGATGGCCAGAACGGAGTAGATGGCGACCAGGTGTGTGGGGGTGGTAAGCCCTTCAACCGACGGGTGCTACGCAAGTACAGAAGGAACTGATCCAGGATCTGCGGTGACGCTGTCATCGGATCCTGGTGTTTGTCAGAACAAAATGCCTGGAACAAGCATCATTTATCAGCATACAGTCCCCCTGTAGATGGACGGTGGGCTGAAGCAATAGCCTTGGTCGCTATAGCCGAATAGCCCTTGGCTTTCTGCAGGTGTGTCAGGCGTGCAGACGATAACATGCGGGTATGAGGGTGTGGCAACAGACCGTGTGGATGGAGCAGAAGGTTGGACCACCCCGGAAGTTCCAGGGGTTGTCTCTGGGTATGTTTCGGAGGTCGATAACCCAACTTCTGGCTGACCAATAAGGCGAGACCAAAGTCAATGGCAGGGGTCGAGTGGCCTGGATCTCTGAAGAACCATGGGAGGGAGAACCGGAGTCGGAAAAGCGTACACGCGTAATCCTTCTCAGGAACGATGGAAGGCTTCGACTGCCACAGCGGTCGTATCCGGCACAGGTGGAATGGAAGACGACAGCTGGCCACATTCAGATATGAGGCAAACAGATCTAGGGTTGGGGTGTCGACCGTTTGACATATTCTGGCCCGAGGCGCCGGAGAGCGTGAGGCGTCGGAGAGCTTGAGGCGCCTGGAACGCCGAAGATGGTGATTCTCGGGGGCGCCGGTCGAGTTTGTAGCGCCGGGAGAGGGGCGAGTACTCTGGGTCCGCAAACACCACACTACGGTGACGTCGTCAGTGGACACGATCAACAGGGCGTGACCGAGAAAGCACTGTCAGCAAGCGACGTCCTGGATAAGCCTTTATCTCGAGGCTGTTGCTGTGCCAATGGTGTTGATCTCTGGATCACAGGTGGTCACAATGTGGGCTGGTGTGGGCCACTAGCCACTGACAAGGTGGCAGGGGAGGTAGTCAGCAACAGGGGTCTGCGATTGCGTACCGTCGGTACGATTCGGAAAAAGGTGTGATAGCCTGCGAGCCAACCTCAAGTAGACGAAGTAAACCAGCTTCACAATCGACCGCCGGGGCATCGACGTAACCGGGTAGTAGGAAGTCGAGGCAATATGGCCATTGCACGAAGTAATGAGATCGTTTTCATCCCTGAAGCGGCGTATAAGTACTCCTGTTCTTATATCGAGGTGACGATGGAGGACGACAACACGATACGAGGCAGGTATGCAACAGGGGTCAGTGGGACGGCCGAGGGACTTTAAGTATCAAATCGACACTGTGTCCGGTAGTCAAGGCGGAAGATAGGAAGGTGTCGTAGTCGAAAAGATCAAACCGGACGAAGGAAGGCGATCTTTTCCATCCCTTGAACGCCTATAGGCGCTATCGTTCTTACAGCGAAGGGTTGATGAAACAAGGTTCCTCGTGACAGCCGTGTTGGTAGAGGAGGTCTATTGTTTCCAACATCCGTACATGGATGGACTGCGACAGGCGCCTGGTTGAGTGGTAGCACCAAGCGTACAGTTAGACATGGAAACCAATCTGTAGAAATACATGGCACCCCTTGCCATGGTAAGTTCACCTAATTCCGGTCGGAGTTGTTGACAGTCCGAGTACTTGACACGTGACATGTAAATCACACTGCGCAGTAGCCGAGAAAACCGCCTTGGAGTCGGAACTGAGGTGCAAACTCCACACACAGACAATCCTCAATGAACTGCGTGAGAGGCGATCAAGTGGTGTACCCGAGTTTTGCGATAAAACACGGAACCCCATGGGCGTCGTGGAAAACCCGGTGAGCGCCGAGGAAGAGTCTCTTTCAGGAACGCTGGCGCTAGGGTAGGGTAGAACAGCGTTGGTGTCGGCGATGTCGACGAAGTAAACTCTTTGTAAGTGGATGTCGTCGTCGAATCTGATACAGACGCTGTTCACATGACGCTCTGTTTCGATGGAAACCCGCAGGTCATCTCTCCGGAATCATAGCGCTTTAAACGACGGGATTATGGATAACGTCTCAGTGGGCAAGTTGAATCAGACCAACTGTCTATTGGTTGAAAAGATTCCACCCAGGAAGTAGAACGATAGTCACGATCCCGAAGACCGACGGGAGAGTAGCGACAGGAGCGGCGACAGTTGTTTCACCATGCTTCTCCGTGTGACGAGTTATGAGACGGCAGCAAGAGAAGAGGGCAGCAAGAGAAGAGGGCAGTGGCGCCGGGGAGGCGATTGCCGATGGTGCCCCTTAAGCCGCAGTAGAAGATCGGATAGTCGGCTCGTTGATCTGAGCTTGATAAAGCTTGTTGATCTGGGCGCCGGAGGTCATCTTAGGCGCCGGATATATCATAGGCGCTTCTTCCGTAACTCTTGAGGCGCCGGAGTAGTCAGAGGCGCCAGAGACATTAGAGGCGTCGAAGATCATGAGATCAAAGACCTTAGAGGCGCCGGGAGCGCCGAAGACATCAGAGGATGCGGAGGCGCCGGAGCGCGGAGACATCAGAGGCGCCGGGAATTCACGAGGCGCCGAGACATCAGAGGCGCCGGGAGCGCACGAGGCGCCGAGACATCTGAGGCGCCGGAGGCGCCGGGAGCGCCGGGACATCAGAGGCGCCGGAGGCGCCGAGACATCGGAGGCGCCGGGAGCGCACGAGGCGCCGAGGCATCAGAGGCGCCGGGAGCGCCGGGAGCGCACGAGGCGCCGAGACATCTGAGGCGCCGGAGGCGCCGGGAGCGCCGGGACATCAGAGGCGCCGGAGGCGCCGGGAGCGCCGAGACATCGGAGGCGCCGGGAGCGCCGAGACAGCGGAGGCGCCGGGAGCGCACGAGGCGCCGAGACATCAGAGGCGCCGGGAGCGCCGGGAGCGCCGAGACATCGGAGGCGCCGGGAGCGCCGGGAGCGCCGGAGGCGCCGGGAGCGCACGAGGCGCCGAGACATCGGGAGCGCCGGGAGCGCCGGGAGCGCCGGGAGCGCCGGGAGCGCCGGGACATCAGAGGCGCCGGAGGCGCCGGGGGCGCCGGAGACATCAGCGTTGATGTGGTGGTGTTGGAGACCGTGAACGGTCGTATGTCGTGCCAGGGGAGGCAGACTCTACGTTGGGAGCGCTGGAGCCGCCGGTGGAGTAGGAGACCGTGAACGGTCGTATGTCGTGCCATGGGAGGCAGACTCTACGTTGGGAGCCGCCGTTGGTGCTGGGAGCACTGCGAAGCTCCGCTGAGCGCTGCTGCCGTCAACGTAGGTGGGGGTCGACGAGCACGTTGAGCGAGGTGTGTCCTGGATACTCGCATGAGCTGAAGGATCACAGCGACGAATGACTGCAACATCGGCACTGCCTTGTGAAAGTACAGGGCGTCGTACAATCACGGCAGAAAGGGGCGGCCCCGACCAGATTTGTTCCCGCGGCAACAAGTGCAGCGAGGCAGAAAATCTGGAATTTAAGCAAAACATAACTATGTGGCAAAGCCACAAAGTGCGGGAAGCATAATGTGATTCAGAAACTTTGTATTTCAATGAAGTTTATGAGATCAAACAATGACGCTAAAAGGTAGCGAAAAAGCATAGCTTTAAGCAAACACATAACCATGTGGCCAATCACAAAGTATGGGAAGCATAATGTGATTCAGAAACTTTGTATTTCAATGAAGTTTATGAGATCAAACAATGACGCTAAAAGGTAGCGAAAAAGCATAGCTTTAAGCAAACACATAACCATGTGCAAACACGTAACCATGTGGCAAAACCACAGAGTACGGGAGACATAATGTAACTCAAAAACTTCGTATTATATTGAAGTTTATGAGAAGAACCAATTACGCTGAGAGGTAGCGAAAAGGCAAGGCTTTAAGCACACCAAAACAACATACATAAATGTAATGTATTACCCAAGCCAAAGAGAGAATTCAAAACGCAGAACACGACATTACGTGGCCACGTGGTGAATGGCCAAAATGGCGGGAAAGAAAACAAAATGGCGGGAACAACATTGCGCCCGTAAATTACTGTGACGTGAGCCACAGACGAGCGATAAACGTTACAATTTACGAATGGGAAGACCCTAAGGTCACGGCCCATAACAGGTAACAATGTAGCAGCATATAATGAATGTAGAAACACGCAAAATATAAAAAACAAATAATAAGCTTTAATTTCCACAAGGGATACACAGTACGTCCGTCCGTGGAGGTGACAAAGCAGTTATGTGTTTTTGTGTGACGTCATGACTTCCGGGTCACGTGCCGACTGTGAGAGGGCGCTGCCTCCTGAGCTGGTTGGGACAACTTTCTTCAGCAGCTGGATCTCACACAGTTCGTCACTCTGTCAAAGACAGCAGTAAATGCAATACGGAGTAATGCAGGATAAGTTAAAAAATTATACCCTCCACAGTAGATGCCACGATGCTCATAAACGACAGGGTGTATAAAATATCTACAACTATGTAATAGCAGAGCTTTATTAGTTTGCATCCTGAACTCCTTGATCATATTCATTTTTGAGATATATAAATAAGCAATGCTTGTGTGAAAGCTTCACTCGATCGTACTGAGTATTTAGAAGCCTGATTGGCTGATAAGAAAGTTTACAGGACGCGTTCCTCAGATCTTTACACAGCGATATCATACTGGAGTAAAACACCTGATCATAATTACATTGACTTTAATACACAAATTTGGCAGTAAATAATCCTGTCAGAAGCAGTAAAGTTTTGGCTTTCTAACAATCTTATTTTTATCAACTGTGACATCCAAAGAGTATGAGTGAGTGAGTTTGGTTCTATGCCACTTTTAGCAATATTCCAGCTACGGCGGGGGACACCAGAAATGGGATTCACACATTGTACCCATATGGGGAAAATTGAACCCAGGACCTCAGTGTGATGAGCAAACACCTTAACCACCAGGCTACCCTAAAAAATTAATAGAGTTCTGATAGAGTTAGTGAGTGAGTGAGTGAGTGAGTATGGTTTTACGCCGCTTTTAGCAATATTCCAGCAATATCACGACGGGGGACACCAGAAATGGGCTTCACACATTGCATCCATGTCAGGAATCGAACCCGGGTCTTCGGCGTGACGAGCGAACGCTTTAACCACTATGCTACCCGACCACCCCTGGCATATTGTGAAGAAATGAGAGATCACATCCCATGGAGACACTTACTGTTCACAGCAGGGAGGAACTTGTGCAGCTGCTTCGACCTGACCCACTGCTCCACGTCGTGAACAGCCCACGTACTGACCTGCAGCATCACCAACAACACACTACATCACCACCGACAACACACTGCATCACCACCGACACTCCAACATCAAACACGGGCCTTATATTCGACACCACGGGTTACTTCCTTATTTGGATGGAGAGGAAGCAATGATCACATGTATAATCCCCACTCTCAGGTTATGGCCATGTAGATCATCGTGACAACTAGTGTTTGTGACATGTTTCATCTTTCAGCCTCCTTGAATATCCAGTACAGGGATAGACATGGCCACTTGTCCGTTAGTCTGAGACGAGTGAAAAACAAGAGGGACTAGTTGTTTTCTACCAAAATCTAGATGTTCAATAAGCTACTAGTCCGAAATGACCCGCGGATTAGTCAGACATGGTTGGTTGGTTGGTCTGTTGTTTAACGCCGCACTCAGCAATATTCCAGCTATATGACAGCGGTCAGTAAATAATCGAGTCTGGACCAGACAACCCAGTGATTAATGTCATGAGCATCGATCAACACAATTGGGATCGATGACATGCATCAACCAAGTCAGCGAGTCTGACCACCCGATCCCGTTAGTCGCCTTTTACGACACACTGGACACATCCGCCATCATGGCTTCATTCCTATTTCTGTTTGTTTGTTGTTAAATGCTGCACACAGCAATATTCCAGCTATATGACAACCATCAGTCATAAAAATCAACCTGGACCAGACAATCCTGTGATTGACATCCACGCAATGGGGATACAATAACACTGGAGTGATCTTATCATCACAATCTCTCGTATCTCTGACTAAGCATGGACTTCCACTTGCTCAAGACCGTGATTTGATTGGATGGCCAAATTTTGCACCTGTGCCATTCAAATAAGAAAAACAAAGCTATGGAAGAGAAAAGATCCAGGTTTTCATCATAATGGAATGGAGACATAATACCCTGGACAATCAAGGATGATATTTTTTTTAAATGCAGCAATATGGTGAAGGGGCATCATTATTATTTCAGTGAGTTCTCTATGAACCAATTTCAAATTTGTGTAACTCCGCCCAGGCCATAAACAAAGTGAAATAAGGTGTGGACTTTTACTGGAAACTACTTATTATTTAGTTTCCCTGTCGGAGAATCAGAGTGGTACCTCATGTTTTTTGTGACCTTGCTTATTTTTGGCTGGGTTCGATTTAAGGAACTTGATTTAACTTGCACCAGGTGCATGTTGACATGGAAACCTAGTTGCACCAGACAAAACCAGGTTTCACCCTGGTCCCATAAATAACAGAACTGAAACAGGTGTACATAATCTCGAAGCCCCACAGTTTGATGACGTCAAAAAGCATGACAAATTACACATATCAATAATATGGGGATTATTGATATAAATAAAGCTTATAGGTATTGAATTAGTTCCAAGATAGATGTTGTGTTGTGATTCATAGAATTAAAGAGCATGATCAGAACAAAACAAAAAAAGCCGAACATGTGTTGAGACCCACTAATAATCTACCCATGTACCAAATTTCATTCCATCTAAAACAAATGGCTGAGTAATATCCATAAGCAGCTCTTCCAAAATGGTTGCCATGGCGGCCATTTCAAAAATCATATTTAAACATCTTGAACAAATTTAGGTATCATCACGGGTGGGAACAAGCATGTGAAGTTTCACTTACATTGGTCCAGTGGTTCTGAGGAGATGTTTTCAGTGCAAGTGAGTGAGTGAGTATTGTTTTACGCCGCTTTTAGCAATATTCCAGCAATATCATGGCGTGGGACACCAGAAATGGGCTTCACACATTGTACCCTTGTCGGGAATCGAACCCGGGTCTTCCGCGTGACGAGCGAACGCTTTAACCACAAGGCTATCCGACCGCACATTTTCAGTGTGAGGAAATGCATTTTGAGATAATTCAGGAGCATGGCCAAAGTGCATAGGTAAAAAAAGACCAAACAAAATAACAACAGAGAATATCATCAAAAATGGACTACACTACACTACAGACTAGACATGTGCCAAATGTCATTACATTTTTAACAGAAATGGTTGCGTAATGGTCACAAGAAGTTTCAGTTTTCAGTGCACCAAAAGGCAAAGGTTGAATCAAGATCAAAATTATACATCACAATAACAGCAGAGATATGTTGAGCCCACTACTAAATACATGTACCAAATTTCATTCCAGTTTGAATAAAAACGGGTTGTGTAATGCCATAAAAAGGCTTGTTAACATGTATCCCGTGGCGTCTTATTGAAAATCAGCTTTGAACTTATTGAACAAATCGAAAAAAGCTTCACTGGTTGAATGGTTTGGTCAATGTTTATGACACACAACAGGCGTCGGACAAACAGGTCACAACATAAATTCACTTAACATTCAGTCAGGTGAGCTAAAAATAATTCTTTTTCAGTTAATTCAATTTTTCATTTTACTTTTGCAGGGGGTGAACTAAAATGACCAAGTATCAACTAAAAATGAATAATTGACCTAAAATGATGAAGGATTTTCAGGGTATCGTCAATAAAAAGTTGTTGAAGTGTTCACTTTTTCATTTTATATTAGCATTACGGTGATACTAACAAGTTTTTCTTGGCTTAAGTTTTCCCAAGTTGTCTGTCGCACTTGAGTAGCCTGGTGTAGTGAACTCGGGCCTAGACGTGCAAGAAAAGTACAAGATCATAAACCAATAACAACAAAACAAGAAATAATAATAAATATCTTAATTGTCAGATACAAGAGGAAAGAAACAAACACATGACAGGTACGTGTATGTTCATATGTTTTTTGCAGTCAGCAATATTTCAGCTATATTACAAAAGCCTGTAATTAATCATCTTCCCGAGGCAAGCGAGTTAACTGACTTCAAACGTCCAGTTTCCGCCATGGCGAACTAGGCTGGAATTCCTGGGCTCGATCATAGCGCCACCAGAGGCTATTACGAGTTATGTAATTTCAATGCCTCTCCTATGGACCAATCAGATTCAACCTCTCGTATCACTTGCATTTGCTTCAAACAAAATGGCAGCGCCTGGTCAAGACGATCTGATCGATAATCAAGATCTATATTGTGATAAAACGGGCCTCACATCGCAAAGAGCATCAAATAACATGAGCACCTTGATTAAAAACATGAAAAGATTTGGAAAATATCTGTTGACAACGAGTTGGCAGTGCACATGCTTTGCAAATCCTGCAATCGATCGAAACCTGCACGACAGTTTACGAACCGGATTTTGATTTTGTTGTGCAATTGTGATTAGACTATGCATAGACTCGTTAGTCCAGCCAAAAGCTAACTCAATAATACCAGCCTACTTCGGCAAGGGTGGAAACTGGACTTTTATAGTCAGTTAACTCTCTTGCCTCGGGAAGATGGTAATCAATCTACTCTGAATGAGACAAACCATATATCCAATACTGTTGGGGTGCAATAAGCTAAACATCTTACAGTAGTTAATCTGAAATAATAGGGTGGTCCTACAGTTCTTTTGAGTAGTATAATTCAGTTGTCTGTTTCTTGTTAACGCCACACTCAGCAATATTCCAGCTATAAGACGGCGGTCTGTAAATAATCGTGCCTGGACCAGACAATCCAGTCATTGACATCATAATCATCGATACACACAATTGGGATACGATGACATGCATCAACCAAGTCAGCGAGCCTGACCACCCGATGCCGTTAGTCGCCTCTTACGACAAGCACAGTCACCTTTTAAAGCTGAAGACCTATTCTACCCTGGATCTTCACAGGTGTTGAGTAGTTTATTTTTGGCTCAAGAATCCTTGCATCTTTAATTTAGATTGTGTGTCTAAGTTGTCCAATCAGGGTTTACCTAACACGACCATTTATGGAAGTGTCCTCTGATATTCACACAGAGATCTCATATCAGAGTAAAAGATATGTTTCTGTCATGAGACTTGTCAAATACAGCACGTCATACATACTTTTAGATCTCCTTCTCAAATCAGCCCTGTGTGGTGATAGTGTAAGCTGTGTGGGTTTACTGGCGCAGGTCGGGCTGTGAGATGGCGTCAGGAACTCATGAAGAGGTTTATCTCCCGACATCACATCACCTTAAGTCGACAAAGATCCCGTCTCATCACCATGTACCATATCATCTGCAATGCTGAAACACATCTTGTTCCAGATCCAATCCTCGTACTATGGATACATGTTGACTATGGCTATAACAATTCACTGATATCTACGATATCATCGATACTTAGGTACACACGATACTTGAATCCTCAGTTTGAGAGATTGCGATAATCTATAAATAGAACAGAAACAATAGGGTTACCTCCCATAATGGCAGAAATAGCGCAGCGCTACCAGTAAGCATGGCAGATTATGAGAATGTTGGTAGCGAAGGACATTGGAATTACATTTCCCAGTCTGTGCTGTTTACATAACCAATGATAAATGAGTGAGTGAGTATGGTCTTATACCACTTTTAGCAATATTCCAGCATTATCATGGCGGGGGACACCAGAAATGGGCTTCACACATTGTACCCATGTCAGGTATCAAACCAGGGTCCTTGGCTTGATGAGCGAACGCTTTAACCACTAGGCTACCCAACCGCACCACCAATGATAAGTCTTGTTATGGCTTTGTAGACATGGCAAAGGTGTCATGGTTTTTTCAGTCATAACAAAACATGACCAAGAAAGAGAATCAAAGAGACTTTAACAGGTGTATTTTTTTCTTTTACACTGTTACATTGAATGCAGTGCCAAAATACCTCCTAATATAATGCAGCAAGGAAACCTTAGGTGACACAGGGTGTAGACAGTTGCCACTTTGGTGAAAACAAGGAGGCCAGGTATGGCTCAGACAAACCATGGATCAGGACAAATCTGAGATTTGAACCTACCATAAGCAACCACTAAGGGACACAACTCTGCAAAGCTTATCATGTGTGTTTCACTGCTATGACCAGGCTGGCCTCGTCAGCACAAAGCACAGAATTAGTAAGTAAATGATGTTTAATGCAGATGTCAACTTTACACGGAAAGATTCCCACCTGTAACTTTTTTTCAAATATGGCTGGAATAATTTGGACAACCTCACCCTACATAACTGACTTTTTAATACTTCTAGTCAGGGGTTATGGGTTTTTTTAAATTTGAGGCAAGGAACACCACAGGGCTCGATTTAAAGAACTTGACATGAAAACTTAGTTTGAAATATAGATGCGTAACATTAGTCTAAAAACATATGATCTCATCTCTCTAAAGACTGTGTCATGATATTACATAAAATAATGACTTTATTGCAATAAATTATTTGCCAGGGAACATGTGGACATAACTTTGAAGTACCCACAGTTTGATCATGTCAAGCCAGAGAAAGCATGATAAATTACACATAACACAGGGATTAGTGATGAAGTACGATACATAAACTTTAGCAATATTTACAGTGTTCAAATATCGTTGTGTGGAAAAGTAAGGGTTAGTCAGACACAAATTTGATTTTTATTTACACGCATTTGGTGCATGTAAACATAAATATTAGGTTGCACATTTCAATAATAGTTTGCCCTGATTCACGTTTTATAGTCATGATAGTGTTAAATCGCACCGATACCCATCACACTTAATATCACAATGACCTGTAAAGTTGGATGTACATGACTGACACACTGACACACACAATAATACATGCCACACAATGTCACCATCCGATCATGATTAATCGTGGACTCATGAGAAGCATAGACATCGAAAGAAACTTAACAGTTTTAGTCCACGTCCTTATGACGATAACAGTGAGTGAGTGAGTGAATGCGGTTTACGCCACTTTTAGCAATATTCCAGCAATATCACGGCCGGGGACACAAGAAATGGGCTTCACACATTGTACCCATGTCGGTAATCGAACTCAGGTCTTCGGCGTGACGAGCGAACGCTTTAACCACTAGGCTACCCGACCGCCCCTATGACAATAACAAATATCAAAACCCTTAAACTGCAAATTTCTACTGGTCCTTACGTTACCTAAACTATTGGCCAGTTTGGCAAGGACTACAGGACTAGTGTCAATTTCTATCGCTGATACAGCGCACCGGTACTGCATCTGGGTCTATGCTAGCCCTGAATCCACACGGGAGTAAGATCACATGTATTTCCTTGACCAGCTGATAAGCGATTTCTGTTGTAACATTGAGGTCAGGATCCCCCTTTCAAGAGAGGTGAAAAACCGTATCGTGACCCTGTAAATATTGCGCTACTAATTACACAGGATAAACAAACTGTATAGAGTATCATCCAAATAAAATGTTTGAAAGCTCCAATGAGTTCAAGATTTCGCGATTCGACTGCCGAAATTAACAAGAAATGATTGTACAAATATGCGTAGATGAGTTATTTCAGCTTTCAAAAGTGTGGAATAATTCCGCATCAACAGGAAAACAAAACTGCTATTTACCCGGCGTTTCGTGGTGTGTAAGTTGGCGTGAAGTTAGACATGTGTTGATTCTCGACCACCTGTTGAGTTTGTTGTCATATTCATCCGGGCTCTCAGGGAGCAGTCATTGACGAAGGTGGTAGGTGTTGCTCCCTTCTCTGCTTGATGGGAAATGATGGTCTTCGAACAATCTGCCCCGTGCTACTGGAGTTTGTATGTTTCTGTCGAAGGAATTGCGTTGACTCGTCACGCCGATGACCAGGTTCGATATTACTCACACGGAGACAACGTATGAACCCCATTCTTGTCCCACGCCTTCATACTGCTAAAGGGGCGGTCGGGTAGCCTAGTGGTTAAAGCGTTAGCTCGTCACGCCGAAGACCCGGGTTCGATTCCCGACATGGGTACTATGTGTGAAGCCCACTTCTGGTGTCCCCCGCCGTGATATTGCTGGAATATTGCTAAAAGCGGCGTAAAACCTCACTCACCCACTAACTCATATTGCTAAAATACTGCTAAATCGTCGCAAAACCAAACTCACTCGCCAATATCAAATACTAAATTCACCCCGGGGCAAGATACTTGTAGATCTAGTTCAGTACAAAAGATGTGATATCAATTCCTTATTACTAGTGTGTGGTAAATTATGATATATCATCTGTAACATCCTCTTTTATCCAGGGAACCATTCGTTCCCATTGTTTTGAGTTAGTGAATATGGCTTTACGCGGCTTTTGGCAATATTCCAGCAATATCACGAAATGGCCTTCACACATTGTACCCATGTGGGAAATCGAACTCTGGTCTTTGGTGTGAGACCCATGAAGATCCGGGGTAGAATATCTTCAGCAACCCATGCTTGCTGTAAAAGGCGACTATGCTAGCTTGTCGTAAGAGGCGACTAACGGGATCGGGTGGTCAGGCTCGCTGACTTGGGTGATGCATGTCATCATATCCCGTGCGTGGATCGATGCTCATGATATTAATCACTGGATTGTCTGTCCAGACTCGATTATTTACAGACCGCCGTCATATAGCTGGAATATTGCTGATTGCGGCGTTAAAAACAACCAACCAACCAACTTTGGTGTGAGGAGCGAACGCTTTAACCATACCTTCCCAGCATCGGTCTGAGCAGCACGATTCGAAAGACAGGAGGGTAAAATAGGCCTCAATCAAAACGTTAGTGATGACTTGTTAAGTGAGATGGAGATGGCGACGTCACTGTCGAAACGAGAGGTATATATGGTCCAGGCTATCTATCACAAAACAATGGAGACAGAGTACACTGGATAATCGAGAATGAGTCTAATAAGAAGAATAAATATAATTGTATATAAATATAAATATCTCATATATGCCTGTATGTTTCGCTCTGAGAAACGGTCACATGGGCATCAATGCGCAATGTAAATAGTCAACATGGATTTAGGTTTTACTTATTTATCAGCTGTTCAGCCTTGTATATCTATTTAGTTGAAATTAAGAACTTTTTTAAATGGAATACTTGTTTCAACGTACGACAAAAAGTATCGTGTTTTTATGACCAGGGAGATAAAGTGATTCGACTATCCTATGTACCGTAAATTCTTGAATAGACGTCCTGGCGTCCATTTAAAGGCAGGTGTCTATAAAAAGGATTTACGGTATATTTTTAAGTATGGGAGTTGCGGTCATCTCAGTGCTAAATCGCTAAGTGGAACGGGCCGTGGTGGAATTATGAAACTACTACTTCTGCTTAACAAACAGGAAAAATCAGGCCCACGCAACTGATACGGCGGATGTGAAAGATCCCTGCAGTTGATACTGCCAGCAGCAGGATGGAAAGTCAGCTCGTGGGGAGAGTCGGTTGTGCATATGTCGTTTTGCTGCTGGTCGACTGTACACCATCAGGCAGTTTCAGTTTTGTTCAGGCTAAGGGAAAATTATTTATGTGAACACATGCTGTGAAGTGTTGTGTCGACGTGGTGCACGAGGAATACATGCATGGAGGATGAACTCCACGTGCATGCGTCACGCGCCACGCAGTCCCAGTTCAGTGGAGATGGGGTTCTCCGTTGCACCACAGGACCATGATAATAATAATAATAATAATAATAATAATAATAATAATAATAAACAAATTCGGAAAAAAACGTGCCTTCGGCCTCGTCTGCGAGTTTGTTTATTATTGTTAGTTACATGGATGGTCCTGTGGTTGCACACACGCCCATAACTTCTGTCCCTAAAAAAACCGTTGTTCAATTAGATTTTGTTTTGTTTAGCAGTGCTGATATGACCAACATTACTGACATCAAGGAACTTTGTTAAGACTTGTAGACGCCGTTAAAATATCAATGCCAAGTGTGAAAGTTTATCCAGTCACATTTATTCATACCGTATTTCTACTATTAGACGTCTGGATTCTAATACACGTCGGTCTCTAATAGACGTCGGATGACACGCACTCTTCTTAATTAGGAGCTATTAATAGACGTTGGGGCGTCTAATAGAGGAAATACAGTATGTATAAGCCAGTTGAACAGACCAATATAGCGTGCTCGCTCCTCATCGATTCATATCAAGGGGACATCTGTTCTCCGACTATTCTTCGGAACTGGCGACTATTGATATGCCGAACATGCATGCAGTCCAAGCGGGAATTCAACTGAATGCACGATTTGCGCATGCTAAAAATCACTTTCATTATAAGGCGAACACATTGTTCGCTTCATTTGAGACAGCTGTTTCATACTGATCAAAAGCAGGGCGTGGTCATCCAGTTCAATATCTCTACTTTTTTTCTTTCTTTTTTTAACGCCGCACTCAGCATATGACGGGGATCTGTAAATAATCGAGGCTGGACCAGACAATTCAGACACTGATATCATGTCAATCCGATCCTGTTAGTCGCCTCTGACGACAAGCATAGTCGCCTTTCACGGCAAGCATGGGTTGCTGAAGACTTTACCTAACCCGGATTGAGTATATGTGTGCGCAGGATGGTACAAGTCCGGACTGATGCCAGTTTCATAGTGCTAGCCCATGCACTGAGATACCATGCCGCAGTTTAACATGAATACCCCACAAAGTCACAGTATACTGACTCCGAGCCGACCAGTCCTTGTATTAGCCCCTTAATGCCGAGCGCCAGACAGGGTAACAACAAGTACCATCTTTTAATGTCTTTTGGTATGACGCGGCCGGGGGTCGAACAACCAACCTTCCGCCCTAATCAACTAGACCACAAGTCTGTGTATGATAAATGTGATGAAAATGTTATTTTCCACAAAAATCCGGCTCATATCCATAACCCCTGCAGTTCAGCTTCTGCACGATGGTTGAATTTAAAGCATGCTGATCACATGATCCAGATACTGGTTCTTGACTTCATAATCTGCTAAATTCAGGGTTGAATGGGTCTTGTTTGTTGTTTAACGCCGCATTCATGACGGCGGTTTGTAAATAATCAAGTCGGGACCAGACAGGCCTGTGATTGACATCATGAGCATCGATCCATGCAATTGGGATGCGATAACATGCATGAACCAAGTCAGCGAGCCTGACCACCCGATCCTGTTAGTCGCCTATCACAAGCACGGGTTGGTTAAATAGGGTCATACTGATACTGAGACATCTGTCACGCCCATACATCAAATATCAGCTGAGGTCAGTAGTGCGACACTGTACACGAAGCAAATCAATACAACACATCTGCTTCCCCGGAATAACTGGCCGGGATGTTCCCGAGCGATTTTACAAGTCACAGGTGCCTAACATTCACAACGCCGACGTGAATGTCGGCATCATCCCACATAGACTGACGAAAATCAAATCGTTTAGATTACATGTACTACAATATTCAAATATTTGAATTTCCCTTTGTCCGAGTAGTCACTGTGCCGCAGCTTAATTTTATGTATACACGTACTTATATGTAGAATGTATTTTCACATTGATTGGGATACGAACCTCTTGGAACAGTGTTTCAGAACATGAGGTTGTCAGATTACCGTCGAGCGAGTGGGTTGGGTTTTCTAATGCCGCTTTTAACAGTATTATTATATCGCGGCGTGTCAGCTTAATGTGGGAGGAACGCCTGAAGTGATGCAGGTCTCAGACGTTTAACACTTAGGTGAAACCCACGAGCACGGGTATGGTGCTGACAAACCTAGAAAAATATTCACGGCGAACCGGGATTCGAACCCACAATCATAGGTTTCTGGCGTGCCCAAGGGACGCAGCTATGCACAGCGAATCGCGGCGCCTTAGACTGGGCCACCCGTGCCCCCAGTACTTTGAGAAAGCTAACCAGTGCCAAAATGGTGCTGACACAAAAGTTCATAATCGGAGAGGCGTTGGGGTCACACACACAACCTGGAGAGGTTAGACATTGCTGGCGAGTGTGTTTGGTTTAACGCTGCGTTAACAGTAGGGATCTTTCGTCACCACAAGCGATCATAGGTTTTTTGTGTGCCCAAGGGACGCAACTTTGTACAGTGAATTGCTGCGACTTGGACTTCGGGCCAATTTGTTCCTGTGCAAAGTCAAAGGTCGGTGTAAAGAAAGGTATATTAAAAGATAATGATGACACTATTGTAAAACTGAAACAAAGGTAGGTTATGATGCAAAAACATACAGACCATAATATGATTTAAGTTGAAGAAATCACTCAAAGCTGTTAATTCTACTCTGATTTCACCATCACATAGACCTTAATTTGGTGACATGTACAAATGATAATGTGTGTATCAAAATGAAGTTAGAAAGATTATTCTGATGCACACAAGGGTCTGGTCATATATTATAGTGCTTGTCCGTGATAAAGAAGGGGCAATGGGGGATTTATCACCTATACTACTCAAAAGAAGTTAAGGATCACCCAATTATTTTCTATTACTATAGTTTATCTTTCATGCCATTACAGATTAACAATAGTAATTTGAACGAATCCGCTGATCCTTAACTTCTTTTGAGTAGTATATATCGGGGCTGGGGTGGGTGGGGGTCATTTTTGTCAATTACACAGAAACTATAAATTTGAACATTATTTTGGGTCATTTATTATAGGGTGGGACTTCATGGAAAATTATTACATTAAATGCGTGTGTGTGTGTGTATGTGCAAAATATGATGGTCTAAGTGGCCCTCCAAATGTCTGATTTGAATCACACCCACAATTGACAAACATCATCGTGCTTTGTCCATGTTGTCTGTATGAAAAAGAACAAGCAACAAATCACTGGAACCCAAATTCCTTTCACTTTATTACAGGGATGAGTGAATGAAAATGAAAACAATATACAGCTGGGGCCAATCACTGCTGTCTCTATCACATAGAAGTGTCTCTGACCTCAAGGAAACAACTCCAGGCTCTAACGAGTCCAACTGGAACACCCTGGAACACTCCAGGTGAACACACATTACAACAGATCGGGGAAGAGTTCCGAGAACGACTCATGCCACGATTCGTCACCAAGAGATGATGACATGTCACTGGATGGGGATGGAACATCACTGATTCCAGAATCACTGAAATAATCTTGCAAATGGTCGTCGACTGAAAGACTGTCTAGAGACCCGGAGTTGCTATTTGAAGCAGAGTGTTTCCTTTTCTGGCCTCGTGTTTTGCTGCAATCATTTTCCTTCTCAATCTCAACACTCCCTGAAGTCAAGCTTGCGGGATCCAGATCTGCAAAGTCGAGCAGTTCCTCGGACTGAAGCAGGCTTTCTATGTCCTCAAGAAGCTGCAGTCCTGTATCGCCCTCGATACTTGAATCATCATCAATGCAAATGGTTGGAATGTCCATTTCCACATTAGACGCGGTTTCACTGTCTGTTGTCATGGGAACTGAGACTTCCTGTTTGACCTCCTGTCCCGATGGGACATGGCACACAGCAACTTGGTCCTTCGTGTTTGTCTGAGAAGCAGGACTGCTCTTGGCTGCAGTCTGGGTATTGGGTTCCACCTTGTAATATATGTGGTCAAACTTAATCAGTTCATTGATGGATTCCAGTTCTGCTGGTGACGCCCCCACCACTGATCGCTTGGGCGTGGCTGTTCCGGAAGCATGGTCGGACAGCGGGCTGGATGTGCTTGTTTTCGCTTGCGACTTGATGCCTGTTGACCCTTCTTGGAGTTGCTCGAGCAGACCAAGCAGAACATCAGGCTGTAAAATAGAGCATGGACGATAAGTACATTATAATTACACCGAAGCTGTTGATGTTACCACATACATGTCCAATTCACTTTTATCTTCCTTATCATGAGACCAAGCAAATGGTTGTGAGGGCTGGAAACCTTTCCCCTCCCTAAACAGCAAGCTAATGAATGTTTTGAACCTCCAGTCATCATGTGTAACATAAATAATCAAGTCAGGATCCGGCATAACCACATATTACTGTTACCAGAAAAAAACAGTATTTTTCAAGTATTAAAAGATACCAGCTGTTGAATGCTTTATGGGGCTTCAATCTACTGTTCATCTTTAAGTATGATAGTGAACATGTGAGTTGGGGCTTATCGCCGATTTGAACAGTATTCCAGTTATATCACAGCAGCCTCTGTATGTAAAGTTGAAAAAACTATTTCAATTATAAGAAATAGATATCTTAATTAGTCTAAGAAATGGAAATCACTTGAAAATAGTTAATATAGTTTGACTTGCCCTATTGCCGAATTTAACATTTGTCCATTTAAAGCTGTTTTACATTGCCAAAATGAATTATCTGTTGTGTATTTATTGCAACCCTTCACCTATGAGAAAAACACATATTCACTGCTGGAGATAAGGACAAATCTGAAACTATGGACCCAGCATGACATCTAGCTGCCACTGCCCTACAGGCAGGCACATATTTCAAACACTGCCGTCAAACAAGTCACCGAGTCTAACCACCCGGTCCATAAGTCTTATATTGCGACCAGGGCCCCGTCTCACTAAGCGAATGTACTGTTACGAATGTCTTAAGTCTATGTTAAACTATGGGAGTTACGACAGTCATAATGTTACGACTGAGAAACGGTCCCAGTATTGGGTTGCTGGGGACTAATTAAACCAGGAATAACCACAGGTTTGATATACTATGAAGGAAATGTGCCCACCTGAGAGTGAGGGAGAATGCTGCGTAGTGCATCATGAGGACGTGGGAGAGAGCCTGGATCTGTTCCTTCGGCAGAGGATCAGCAGGTGCTGCAGACCTGGGGGGTTCAGACTTGCTCACACGCCCACACGACAAACTGACAGAGGAAGCCACCTGACCCAGTCGTTCCTTCAGGGCTTCGTTCTCTTTCACAAGCGTTGTGGAATTTGTTTTCAGCAATTTATTTTCTGTTTGCAATTTTTTATTTTCGGATTCCAACTTGGCAATTTTTATTTCGAGGTCGCTCATTTGCGCCTTCTTTCTGTCACGTGCTGTTTGTGCTGCGACTCTGTTTTTCAGTTTCCTGGAAAAGAAAATGATAAAATATTGCTATTGTTGTATCAAAATAAATTACATAAACTCGAAAGATATGTCTTGACTTGACAGTGTTAGAAATTATAGGAGGGTGTTGGGATCCTATATATGTCTATTGGCTTATTTGTATCTGGGGTACCCTTAATTAAATCACTTAACATGTTACGTCAAAAACTATTTTTCATTCCCCATGTATGACACTGCCTGATCAGAAGATCGTGAGCAAAAATTCTGATTTTTCTTTACACTCAACACGGTAACCGACGTAGTGCCACGCCCTTAATACTAATATTACCAGCCTTCGGCAGTTGCCTTGTACTTGTATAGGTTGTTTCCATAAACATGATAAAAATATGACACGTTGGGGCTCACATGGAACTCCATATTTATGACGTCAACAGCGACAACCACCGATTGTCATGAGGAACAAAACATTATTGACGTCAACAAGTGGACTGCCAACACGACAGCTGCCGATCACAAGCCTAGTCAACGACAGCACGTACGCGAGCTGAATCCTACAATTGACAATCAGCCATACCCACCTTTGTACACAAATTTTGTTCATCAAATAATTAAAAGTACACCATGAACGGTTTCATAAACACTCACCTTCGCAACATTTTTTCTTCAGCTGACAGATGGGTCAAGCGTCGTCGTTTTTTAGGTTCGCCCTCTTCGTCCATGTTGTCGGAGAGATTCATGGATCGATAGACGGGCTGTTTGCCCGAAATGGCGGTAATCACGATGGTTTTGGGGCTAAGCAGAGACATATTCGTAGTCGGGGTACAATTTCCTTCGGTCAGAAATGGATTGGTTGAGAATCAACTCGTAGATATCAAGGTTTGTTACTGTCAACTCATTTTCTGCGTCCTATCTCTTCCATGGCTGAGGTGTAAGTGCTGATGTGGACCAACTGCATTGGTTGAATTCGGCAAACGCCTCGTGTGAAGTTGTCTCTCATTGGTTGTTCTCCCTGATGCAAGCCTTTGCTAAAAATAGAACGTGACGTTACGTGGAATGAAAGCTGGGACACGGACAGACGGGTTGCATCAGCAATTTGGGGAAAACATAACTTTCGTTTTGAATTATATATCAGAAAATATAACCACAACGGGAATTTCTTTTGTAAAAGTTTTGTTTTTTTAACATGAAAGAGAAATTCAGGACACCATATATATATTCGAGGTATTCAATATATATATTGTGTTTATATGCATTCATATTTGTGACATATGTAGATCTATTGGTTGTTAATATACAACTAAAGTTTCCCTTTAGAACATATGACTCATCGCAACAACGGTTGTTTAATATACAACACAAACGAGAATCCTAAAATTGGCTTTAAAATCGGGTTTGTCAAAATATCAAAGATTCGTCTAATAGGAACAAGTGTTTTGGACGCTTTCATAACACATCACTCCCAAACACAAAGACAAGATACACACAAATTTCACAAATCGCTTTTATTGTTTGCAGAAATAATGTTCACTGATTTGGCATTTGTATCGTAAGTCTAGGTAACGTATTAAGCAACAATTTGATAACACCTTATCTATCCAGTAAAACATTAGGGGCGGTCGGGTAGCCTTGTGGTTAAAGCGTTCGCTCGTCACGCCGAAGACCCGGGTTCGATTCCCGACATGGGTACAATGTGTGAAGCCCATTTCTGGTGTCCCCCGCCTGATATTGCTGGAATATTGCTAAAAGTGGCGTAAAACCATACTCACTCACTCAGTAAAACATTAGGCATTGAATATAATCTTGTATCTCTTGCTAATATGATTATCGTTCTCTTTGATTGGCTATAAATCTTATTAGGATGTCATCACAATGACGCATAGCCGATTTTACCCCTATACCTACAAGGCCGAAGGAAGAGCTGCTGATAATCACGGGTCAATAAAAAAATATGTTTATTTGAAGCCCACCCTTCGGCCTCGTAGGGCACATGAGTCAATACAAACTAATGTTTGTGTACAACTACGAGTTCCTGTGACAAAACACTACAGATTGACTTGGGGTTCCGTTTGAAGTTGTGATAAGAGACTTATGTAGTTTATCGCGCATGCTGCTTAGTGCGGAGTTAAACAAGCAAACAAACCTACAAACAACTCGACAAGTTAAGGCAACGTGCTTGTTGCCGATTGGCTGTAAGGTGGCTGATGAAATCTAGGCCGCTCCGCGGTGGTAATACTTACTCGGAAAACCAACTGCAGCGTGCGGGTTGCTGATTAGACTTACGCAAGTCTCTAAGGCAATAATTATTAGATAAATCATAATTTCTAGATCATGTAAAATATAAGAACAAGCTGTCCCTATAAGAGACTGGAGTCCTACTGTCCACATATCTAGACTTGCCTATTGGGAGGATAGAATTACTACACATCCATGGACTTATCTTTCAGTAAAGCCTTAGAGCAAGGCTAGTTGCTGATATCTCCACTCAGACGGAACTGGCTTTCAGTATTGCGTGATCTCCGAAACGTTTACCACATGCAGGTTATCATAAGTTAAAATAACTGTATTCTCCTTTACGTTTTTTAAGACTTGCACGTGCTTACAGGCGAGACGAAGTATGTGTATATACATGTAGAATTACCACTTTTAGCTAAACAGTGTAAATGCCATATGAACCACGGGACTGTGTAACTAATATTCTATACCTCCTCTCACCTAGAATAAACGTTAGAATAAAATGATCTTGGCAGAGCAGGGACACAGGTCTGAGACCTGCATCACTTCGGGCTTTCCTCCCACATTAAGCTGACACGCCGCGATATAACTGGAATACTGTTAAAAGCGGCGTTAAACACAACTCACTCCTGGCAAAGCAACTCAACACCGTATTGTTCAGAGTATCTTTATAGGTCCAATTAGACACAATTTATGGATAGCACGTTCTTTATTTTACTGTAATGTCGAAGTTTCGGTGTAGAACCTTATACGGTTTCGACCGCCTCTGTGGTCTAGTGGTAGAGCGTCCGCCCGGAGAGAGGAAGGTTCGGGGTTCGATCCCCGGCCGCGTCATTCACAAAGACGTTAAAAGATGGTACTTGTTACCCTGTCTGGCGCTCGGCATTAAGGGGCTAAAACAAGGACTGGTTGGCTCGGAGTCAGTATACTGTGTCTGAGTGGGGTATTCATGAAGTAAGACGAGTTCTATGGATGAACAACTTCTTTATTACAATTCATCCATAGAACTCGTCTTACTTCATCACTCCAACTTCTAAATGCCACTCAAAGAAGTGGGGTATTCATGTTAAACTGCGACATGGTATCTCAGTGGGCTAAATAGCGCTAGCACTATAACTCTGCATCAGTCCGGACTAGTACAAGCAGCCACACACACACGTGCATGCACGTCGCTATATAAGTGTAATAAGGTGCAATAATCTTGGGCGCGACGTTAAACCCCATTTCACCCCACCTTCTACCGTTGTCAAACAGGGCTGAATAATGAGCATGGCACAAAATACATATGGTAGGTGAATTAACAATAACAACAAACCATACATGATAGACATTATGTGTGTGTGTGTGTGTGTGTGGCTGTGTGTAGGTGTAGGTGTGTGTGTGTTTGTGTATGTGTGTGTGTGTGTATGTAGGTATGTGTGTATGTATGGGCTGTGGGTCTAGGTGTATGATATGTGTGTATGCGTGTATGTATGTGTGTGTATGCGTGTGTGTATGTACATGTGTGTATGCGTTCGGCGGAATGCATGTCTGTGCGAGAATCTATGTTGTTGATAGACCTGTATGATTGTTCTCATGCAGGTTTGGGTATAATTCATGTTTTAATTATATATTGAATATTAGGACTGTTTGTCATTTGTGCTTTCTTAACTTATTGTTGTTCTGTGATATTTTAGATTATAGTGTCTCATAGGCCATATGGCCGGGTGCTTTTTATCATTCTATGAATGTACATTTTGTATTTTATCATATAATGTGCACGTGACACATAAATAAACAAATTCTCTCTCTCTCTCTCTCTCCATCCATACCGAAACGTCGCCATTACAGTAAGTAAAGACGTTGATATCTTGCGATTACTGTCTTGAAAAATATCAAAAAGTCGTTAATCCAGACTAGTCACAGCATCGCCCGGATTAACAGGGTTTTACAGTAGATTCTCATTACCCGTCAAAACATCAATCCATCTTATTGGCCAGTTATAGCAGCCTTGCGAAAACAGCAAGAGGTCGGATATAAGGAGACTTTGCTTGTCGAGGCAACAAACAAGATCGTGTGGTCAGGCTCGCTGACTTGGTTGATGCATGTTATCGTATACCAATTGCGTGGATCGATGCTCATGATGTCAATCACTGGACTGTCTAGTCTAAACTCGATTATTTACAGACCGCCGTCATATGGCTGGAATATTGCTGAGTGCGGCATTAAACGAGCAAAAAACAAAAAAATACACGTCGACTACTTCATAATGTTTGATGTGAAGAAATTGTTCGTCACGTCACAACTGTCTCTAACACGACATTTATAATTTCTCATTGTTATGTTCTATTCACATAAACAAAAACATAAACTTAGATACAACAGTGATATTTATACAACGAATCGTGCAAACTATAACAGCACACAGTGCAGTAAATATGAGTTACAACAGTTTCTAAACAATTTTCAAGAATTTATTTTTCACAATATATGAAGAACTTGTGTCTGAGTGAAGACAAGTAGATATATATAACACAATCAGACTTCTGACAAAACTGTATCAATCTTCTGAATGTCACATTAAAGGGTATTTAAGTCTAACAGTTACGTTAAAACAAAATAAGGCAACCTTCATGGTGTGATGGGTGAGCGAGTGAGTATGGTTTTACACCGCTTTAAGCAATAGTCCAGCAATGTCACGACAGGGGACACCACACATGGGTTTCAAACATTGCACCCACGTTGGGAATCGAACCCGGGTCTTCGGCGTGACGAGCGAACGCTTTAACCACTAAGCTACCCCACCACCCCCATGGTGGGATGAGAAGTTAGAGATTATTTAACAGGAAATATGCAGCTGAGACAATGGAGATGTTATTGACAACTTCAGAGTAGTACGTAGATTGTTTAAGATTTTATTTTCTAAGAAAAAAAAGATTATCACTAGAAAAAAAAGAAATAAGCGAGTCACGAGTAGGAACAACCCAAGGTTGTTTTGGAAAACTTTTATAGAAATGTAGATGTGCCTCAGGAATATCCAGTGTTATTATCCCAGATCAATGGCTTGGGTATTTTCGAACTTTTCTCAGTATTGAGGGGCACGGGTGGCCCAGTCGTCT
Organism: Haliotis cracherodii; assembly: GCF_022045235.1. Lineage (NCBI taxonomy): Eukaryota > Metazoa > Mollusca > Gastropoda > Lepetellida > Haliotidae > Haliotis > Haliotis cracherodii. The sequence goes on along the minus strand of NW_027266280.1, from coordinate 10,309,751 downwards.
AAGGCGCTGCGATTCGCTGTGCAGAGTTGCGTCCCTTGGGCGCCAATGATTGTGGGTTCGAAACCCGATTCGCCCAGATTTTGTTTCTAGGTTTGTCAGCACCATACCCGTGCTCGTGGGTTTCACCGAAGTGGTAAACGTCTGATACCTGCATCACTTCGGGCTTTCCCCCCACATTAAGCTGACAAGCTGTGATATAACTGGAATACTATTAAAAGCGGCGTTAAACCCAACTCACTCACACTAATTATTGAGAAACGCATTGATTGTGATAGTGATTCTGATATCAGATACACGTGATGGGGGTCCAGCTTTATCCGACACAGAAATATTTGCCGATCCGAACCGTTATTTCATTCATGAGGATGTCCTTCCGTGTTCGCACAATTTAATAAATAATAACCCCCCAGGGCCTAACGGTATTGTAAGTGAATAGGATGACATCCAAAGGACATTTTATTGCACCTACTTAAAAAAAATGTTCAACAGAATTCTTCATACTGGTGATTTTTTCCCAGAGGGATGGGGAAAGAGGATAAGCGGTCTCATATCCAAGGGAGGTAATAAGGATGAACCAGTGGGTCAGATCGCTGTGTGCTGGCGATTAGGTGCCTCACTCTGGCAAGTGTGGGTTCGAATCCTGGACGGGACTCAACCCCCCAAAAGTACGAGAATCTGTACTTTACTAAGAAAGTGTTATCCCAAATATAGCATTTGTTACATTTGACGACTTTCTAAATGGCATTGTATATTCACAATTACTTACAGGGGAATGTCTCTCGGTGACCCTTGATGTATGTCCTGCCTACCACTTTAGTTAGACGCTGACAATCCTAGTGTGACATTAACAACATCAGTGAAATACAAGCAGGTTTGGGATCAGGATAGTCAACCATAGATAAAATATTTACTCTTCAAGCAAGTGTACTAAAAATATATCGCAAAGATCAAAAGGAAGATTTTACTGCAGCTTTATTGACTTTTCGAGGGCTTTCGAATTAGTTAACCACGACGTTCATCTACAAAGTATTAATTGAGGGGGAACAAATGGGGGCTTTCTATGATTACTAGCATCTAACTTAACATCATGTGTTCGAATGAAAGATGGTCTTTATGATTATTTCATCTGTAATGTGGGTACCCGTCAGGGGGTTATTTTGAGCCCGATTGACGTATATTATCTTTAAAAGGAACTCACAGTGGTGTTTGAAAAAAAAACCATGGTATTCGAGGCATATTTATTAGTAGTGAGATACCACATCTATTTGTATTATCATACGCAGACGGTGTATGATCTGTTGCGGACAGTGCTTAAAAGCTGATCCGTGAAGATCCGGGGTAGAATAGGTCTTCAGCAACCCATGCTTGCCGTAAAAGTCGACTATGCTTGCCGTAAAAGTCGACTATGCTTGTCGTAAAAGGCGACTAACGGGATCGGGTGGTCAGGCTCGCTGTCTTGGTTGATGCAGGTCATCGATCCCAATTACGTGGATCGATGCTCATGATATCAATCACTGGATTGTCTGGTCCAGACTTGATTATTTACAGGCCGCCCTCATATAGCTGGAATATTTCTGAGTGCGGCGTAAAACAACAAACCAACCAACCAACCAACCTCTCGCCATTTTACACTGAATACCAGTATCAATCTCACATGCCATTTGCACATCTAATACAAACAGTTAATTGTGTTCTCAGCAAAAAAACTACAAAATATGAAACTCCTTATGCCTTTTATCATGAATGAAATTGTTATATACATGTACGTTACTCCAGCATGCATGGTTTATGATGCCATATTGATGTATTATGGGCCGGTGGCATGTTACTAAAATATAGTGTTGGTTTGTCTGTTATAGAGTCCATACGAATGTGACATCTCGCGCAAGCCCAGGTAACACCGTCTGTATGGAACTTGTGAACAAAAAACACCATCTGTATGGAACTTGTGAACAAATAACACCATCTGTATGGAACTTGTGAACAAATAACACCATCTGAATGGAACTTGTGAACAAATAACACCATCTGTATGGAACTTGTGAACAAATAACACCATCTGTATGGAACTTGTGAACAAATAACACCATCTGTACGGAACTTGTGAACAAATAACACCATCTGTACGGAACTTGTGAACAAATAACACCATCTGTACGGAACTTGTGAACAAATAACACCATCTGTACGGAACTTGTGAACAAATAACACCATCTGTATGGAACTTGTGAACAAATAACACCATCTGTACGGAACTTGTGAACAAATAACACCATCTGTATGGAACTTGTGAACAAATAACACCATCTGTATGGAACTTGTGAACAAATAACACCATCTGTATGGAACTTGTGAACTCCCCATGACAAATTCATTATGCTGCGGATGATTTAAGCAAATCTCAGATTATTTTGAAGAGTATCAGCGAAAATTAACTAGTACTTTTTCAAGCAAGCGGCGTTATGACGTTTATCTGACCATTGTTCCACGTAATCGTTTGAGCTGATATCCGAATACTGTCTGTCCTCGTGCATTTGTGGCTTGTTTTGATGACGTCATAGAGCAGGCGGGACGGTTTATTGATAAACAAGCTGAGAGAGCATAAACTCTTCCATATTGGAGGGGACACGGCCGCTGAACTGAACGCACACCGGTAAATATATATCAAGATATTGAATCATTGTCTTTACGTGATCAATCATACATATATAATGCATATAATAATATTCACATTATGATGAATGAAATCAATATATTCATAATTCTATGAATACAATATTCTCTACCCCCGCTGTGCGACTACCAATGAAACTGTCCATTTGTTACTATAAATAGATCAAGATTAATCTCGACGCGACTGCGTGACGTCACATATGCTATCTGCCTCGGCCAATCATATCGTGTCATTCTGTAGGGCTGGTTAACCTGTTGATGTTGTTTACGTCCAACCTTCGAGATTAATCTCAAGGACAAGTCACGTGATGTATCCAATGTGTATGAGCAAAGGCGTAAATATAGTTTTGTTACACACCAGGTGCAGTCTATTTTTGTACAGCCTTAAGCTCCCCTGATAGTTTTATTGTATCAACGCATGTAGTGTAGGTCGACAGGTATTTATAAGTTATTAACTTGTTCTCATCGCGATATGGCGAAAATTTTAACCCGCTCACTATTTCATAATATTTCGAATGTTTTGAATATGTATACAGTAATACCATGCAGTTGGTTTGTTGGTTTGTTGTTTTACGCCGCACTCAGCAATATTCCAGATATATGACTGCGGTCTGTAAATAATCGAGTCTGGACCAGACAATCCAGTCATTGATAACATGAGCAGCGATCCACGCAATTGAGATCGATGACATGCATCAACCAAGTCAGCGAGCCTGACCACCCGATCCCGTTAGTCGCCTTTTACGACAAGCATAGTCGCTATTACCATGCAGTAAGAGTATCTGAAAGAAATATACGCCCGGACGTTTTATCGAAGAAATGCGGCATTTATCAATTATTGACTATTCATGAGGGCAATATCATTTTTTGACCCCAAGAAACTGATATATTGACCGAGGTCAGCGGCCTCTTGTGACGTCATGGTAAGCCTCGGAGTTTCAAACTTCTATCTTCTCGTGCGGGTATATTCGCTATCAGAAGACATTCGGATGATATTCTCTATGTATACAAACTGTGATAACCATAGAGTTGTTGGTTGGTTAACGCCGCACTCAGCAACATTACAGCCAGATGACGGCGGTCTGTGATAATCGAGTCTGGTGGACCAGACAATCCAGTATTTAATATCATGGGTTCTTGAAGATCTATTCTACCCCGGATCTTCACGGGACTATTGAATTGTGAAAGCAGTCTTGAAGAAAAACCCGTGAAGATCAAGTCTGAACCAGACAATCCAATGGTTGACATCACCATCGATCCACACAATTGGTCCCGTTAGTCGCCTCTTAGAAGCTTAGTCGCCTGTTTCACGTTTGAGACCTACTTTCATGCTCCGTTATTAATAATTGCTTATATCAATTGCATATTATAACCTTTTTCTTGAATGTTATAGTTTAGTTTGCTGTTTACCCCCTGGATGCAAGAGGGACATATTTCCCTATTCTGAAACACTCACTTTGAAGATGAATAAAATGTAACAAATACCCTTCACAGTTTTGAATTCTGTGGGAAATTCCCTGTTCTATGATAATTTAGGCAAAGCACCATTACTGGAATAATAACGCTGGCTCAACATTTTCAGAATATGAATTGGATGGAAATCGAAGTAGGAATTAGGGAATGAAAAATATATACAGTGCAATCATTTGGTGAATTAAACAAATTGTCAAATGTGATGCAATGACTAACGCCATCTTCGTTAACGGACTATAAAAGGGACTTTTATTGAAGAAATAAACGACGAGTGGGAATTGTTTAACGAACAATAGGTGAAGTGAGGTGAAATAGGGTTTAACGTCGCGGCCAAGATTATTGCACTTATATAGCGACGTGCATGCACGTGTATGTGTGGCTGCTTGTACTAGTCCGGACTGAGATACCATGCGGCAGTTTTAACATGAACACCCCACTCAGACACGGTATACTGACTCCGAGCCGACCAGTCCTTGTTTTAGCCCCTTAATGCCGATCGCCAGACAGGGTAACAACAAGTACCATATTTTAATGTCTTTTGGTATGACGCGGCTGGGGATCGAACCCCGGACCTTCCGCTCTCCGGGCGGACGCTCTACCAATGGACCCGAACAAAAAAACAGTGGAGGGAGAATAAACCACGAGGGCGCTATTTTTTAGTTAGGACTATCCATTCCGCTATTTCTTCCTTTTTCATCAAGTACGATTTCATCATTTCTTACGGTTTGTTTTATACCTAACCGGATAAAGTTACAATATCGTTATTTGTGTTGGAATAGTTTGGTTTCTCGTGTACAAAACATCACAAAAAAATATAGTCCTTATCCACATCTAATTCTCACCAAGTGACCAGAGTTACAATGAACTAGTGCAAAGCACAGCGGAGTCATGCCCCCTTTTCTTTCTTCTTGTCTAACCTGTGGCCCTTTGACGTCAGTCATCTTCCCGAGGCAAGTGAGTTAACTGACTATAAAAGGCCAGTTTCCACCCTTGCCGAAGTAGGCTGAGATTATGGTGTTACATTTTGGCTGGCTAACGAGTCTCTGCATAGTCCAATCGAAATCGCGCAACGAAATCGAAATCCGGTCCGTAAAGTCTCATGCAGATTTCAGTCGACTGCAGGATTTGCAAAGCATGGTTCACCGCTAACTCGTTGTCAACAGATATTTTCTAAATCTTTTCATGTTTTTAATCAAGGTGCTCACGTGATTTGATGCACTTCGCGATGTAAGACTCGTTTTGTCACAATATAGATGTTGATTATCGATCAGATCGTCTTGACTAGGCGCCACCGTTTTGTTTGAAGCAAATGCAAGTGATACGAGAGGTTGAATCTGATTGGTCAATAGGAGAGGCATAGAAAGGACATAACTCGTAATAGCCACTGGTGGCGCTACGATTGACCCCAGGAATTCCAGCCAAGTTCGGCAAGGGTGGAAACTGGACTTTTTAAGTCAGTTAACTCCCTTGCCTCGGGAAGATGGACGTCAGTTTACGTCATTTACGGCAAGCTATTATTTATATCTAGTATATATAACGTTATACATGAGCATACAAATCCAGTTGAAAAAAATAAAATTTGCAAAAAAACAACAAAAAAACACGCAAAAATAATGTTAGATTTATTAATCAACAGAGGATAATCTATTGTTCAAAATTAGTACACATTCTCATCGACCCAGACTCCATATGGCACACATGGAACGGTAGATTTCAAGGATTAGGTCATCTGTGCTCAATATATTGTATGGCCACCATTACAGTCCCAAACCGACTGAAATCGACCTGTGGAAGCAATGGGATCCCAACGTGTTGTCTGCGGAATGTCCCCCACTCTGCCTGCAGGGCTTGTGCCAACTGTCGGAGGTTCTGCTGTGGCTGCCGACGTGCTCGCAGTGTTTTTAATTTTTATTTGTTGTTTCACGCCGCACACAGCAATAATCTAGCTATATGAAGGCGGTCTGTAAATAATCGAGTCTGAATCAGACAATCCAGTGATTGACATTGTCTTGTCCAGACTCGATTCGTTGATCCAGTGCATCTCAAATGTTCCTATTTGGTTTAAATCTGGAGGGCCATGACAGGACCCGGATGTTGCATTCCCGAAGGGGTCTTCAGAAACCCATGCTTGTCGTAAGGTGACTAACGGGATCGGGTGGTCAGGCTCGTTTACTTTGTTGATGCATGTCATCGTATTCCAATTTGCCTACATGCTTGTCGTAAGGTGACTAACGGGATCGGGTGGTCAGGCTCGTTTACTTTGTTGATGCATGTCATCGTATTCCAATTTGCCTACATGCTTGTCGTAAGGTGACTAACGGGATCGGGTGGTCAGGCTCGTTTACTTTGTTGATGCATGTCATCGTATTCCAATTTGCGTACATTGATGTTCATGTCATCAATCACTGGATTGTCCAGACTATATACAGACCGCCGTCATATAGCCGGAATATTGCTGAGTGTGGCGTTAAACACGTGGAGATGACTTTTACAAATTTGACAACCTACATGTTGAAGATTGTGATGGACGACGACATGTTAACCGTTTACTCGGTGGTTAACAACAACTAAAACTTCTTGACTTTGGGTTTGCCAAATACCGATTATGAAATTATCAGTGCTTGATGTTTGTATTGTAAAAAAAATAGAATGTAATTTGTAATTTCACTGCAAGTCTTCAATTCTCTGGAATAAAGCCATTCATTCCCATAGGCAGGAAGTCGGACGGCAATTCTTCACCATCGGCGTAGTCGTTAGTGAGGCCGACGCCACGACTAGCCATACAATCCGTACGTTTCTGTCGATCTGGGCCCGTTAGGTTTTGTAGTGGCATTAATAACATGGAGCAAGGTCAGTGACCTACGCACATGAACATACGTAAGATCCGGCTACGTAGGTTATAGATAGCCCAGGGATTGAGGGTACTGCCCTGAGGGTGCAGTGTTTGCTGTATACATTAAACACACAATGGCGAGATTTTCGGTACACTTTGGAAACATTGAAATAATTACGTATGAAAGATAAATGTAGTTTTAAAGAAACGTATTGAAATGGTTTGCACAAAAGAAAACGTTCATTTCAAGTTCATCATCCAGCCTTCTGTTGAGTGAGTGAGTGAGTGGTATGGGTTTAACGCCGCTTTTTAACAGTATTCCAGTTATATCACGGCGTGTCAGCTTGATGTGGGAGGAAAGCCCGAAGTGATGCAGGTCTCAGACGTTTACCACTTCGGTGAAACCAATGAGCACGGGTATGGTGCTGACAAACCTAGAAACATAATCGGGGCGAACCGGGATTCGATTCCCACAATCATAGGTTTCTGGAGTGCCCAAGGGACGCAACTCTGCACAACGAATCGCGGCGCCTCAGACGACTGGGCCACCCCAGCCTTCTATTGAGGACGTTAAAGCTACGAAAAGTTCTCTGGCCAATTTCGGGGTCTGAATTCCATGCTTTCTAGCCAACCTGTATGCTTGCGATTACTTTCCAGGTCGACGTAGGTTACAAAGTTACACTTAAGGCGTTTATACGTTTGATCCTTTTTGGAAAATGAAAACAAACATTTGTGTTAACCCTCCCATTGATTTACCAAATGTGGACTGTCGTTCTAGTGATCAAGAAATGCATGGGTTATGTTCGAGCAGTTTCTAATCTCATTTACATCTTTAACAAATGTTATATTTGGGATAACACTTTCTTAGTAAAGTACAGATTCTCGTACTTTTTTGGGTTGAGTCCCGTCCGGGATTCCAACCCGCACTTGCCACACTTCATTTACATCTTGTTGAAGTATCACATTCCAATGCAGTTATTTTCTATTAATACAGCGCGCGTCTTTGACAACTATTAAGGATGAAATGTATGTTCTTAAATGTCCAGTGTATGACGACTTACGTTTTAATTCAGAATGCATTGCCCGATATATTAATGTCGATTATGAAGATTTTTCTGATGAACATAGCTAAATTTTAATGTCCAGCAAAACAAATCTTTATCTTACCTCGTTGTTGAACCTTGTATACTGGCGGAATAAAGTAACTGTGCCTCATAAAAATGTCAAAGACTGTACCAACTGAGCTAGCGTTACCGACTAGTTCTGGTCCTGTCGTAGGCGTCTCTCCGTCTCATCCCAGACACGTTCTATCGGGGAGAAGTCTGGAGAAACATTCGGCCATGGAGTACAGCATTGTTATGCTGCCTCAAAGAAGTGTTGTACAACAGGTGCAACATGTGGGCGGGCATTATCCTGCTGCAGTGTGTCGTTACGTCCCTGTAAATGAACAAAGGGTAATACATGATCTCGAACGATGTCCCTGCAGTGTAGGCCAATAAAATTGCCATTTCCAATGATGATTTGTGTTCACCCCAAACCAGTACACTTCCACCCAGCAACTGGACGCCTGTAGACCTTTGCACGACCATCGGTCCAGATGAAACCTGGACTCATCTGAACAGTTTCCTGTCCCAGTGTCGTCTTCTGAACCTCGGACGCTGTCTACACCAAGATGGCAACACCTGACGGTGACGTGGAGGCAACATTTGGCGTATGGCTGGACGTCAGGCCCGGTTGTTGCGCTCCCTCAACCGGTTGCGTTCGGATCTGCCACTCTTTGGACTCAACCAAGGATTTGTCAGCTGTTTATGTGGCTGTTTTGTATAGATTCAGTATGTGGGAAAAAAAACCGAAAATGGTTGTCTTGTAGACGTCACGTCACCGGCCCCGGCCCCGGCCCGTGGTATTTCAATGGGTTTTTTGGTTTGGTTTGTTTAACGCCGCACTCGGCAATATTCCAGCTATATGACGGCGGTCTGTACGTAATCGATTCTGGACCAGACAATCCAGTGATTGATATCATGAGCATCGATCCACTCAATTGGGATCGATGACATGCATCAACCAAGTCAGCAAGCCTAACCACCCAATCCCATTAGTCGCCTTTTACGACAAGCAGAGTCACCTTTTTACGGCAAGCATGGGTTGCTGAAGACCTATTCTACCCCGGAATCTTCACAGGTCGGTGTTTCAATGGAGTTGCTTGCTGGAGATTACGTCTCCAAAAGAAATACTGTGTGTCGATGGACATTAAAGTGTCTTTCTTCGTTTTGCACCATTTCTGTTTGTAACATATCCACGACGCGTCGAATGCGATTTTCAGTGGCCTCAGAACCCTCATTCACGGTTAAACAAACGTGCTTTTACAAGCACCTGATGAGCAGCTTTTATTGAACTTTACATAAAGCACAGTGATTTCCGTTGATATATATATATTATGATACAATAAATACATTACGCATTAGCTTTGTGCAGGTACAGGTTCCACAACGCCACATCAGAATCAGTTCGACCAGCAGCTTCCGCAGTATGCAGATAGAGCATGTAGTGAAACCTGGGAGCTGTGATTGGACGATATTGTGTAAGCTGTGTCCGTTTTTTAAATGTAATTAAAACTGACCATGTTTTTCAGTATGTAGTGCCGTCCTTCTTAACATGACTGAATGTCACAAGTAACGATCCATGCAATTGTGATCGATGACATGCTTCATTCAAGTCAGCGAGCCTGACCACCCGATCCCGTTTTTTTATAAAAATACTTAACCGCAAAAGAAACGTCACCATGGATAGATATATGGGAAGCCTTATTTGTCGAAACACTGTAAGCATACTTTGAGACATTAAAAAGATATAACTTGTCAAAACTGATCATCAAGGTTGAAATTAAATTGTCAAATGTTCTTAAGGTGAAACACTAGTACTCACTAGTCTGAGAAAATGGCATCACAAGTATCTCGTGTGTCCGCCATGTGCATTGATGACTGCAGTGCACCGTCGATACATGAAGTGGATGTTCCGGTTGATGAAGGCCATTGGCACTTGTGCCCACACTGAGGAACGCCTGACGCAGTTCAGCTGCAGTTGTCTGCTTTGGTCGGACGTCATTCAGCCGTCTTTGAATCTCGTCACACAGGTGCTCAATGGAATTTAAATCGGTACTAAGTTCCAAATTGTATTTTTTTGTGTTCCGAAAATGCTTCAGTTTTAAAATATTATGAAAGTCAAAAAGTGGCTTTTCTCCCATAAGGTCCCTTATCTCATGGTTGGTCACATTTTTTTCACCAACCAGGAAGAACAGGAAGAAAAGAAATAAAACATGGGCTACCTGGCACAATTTAGAAACACTCGAACCAGGGTCTTTTCGCCATGACAAGCATACACAACAACATGCAAAAGCTTTTGACTATACCCCACCCCCCAAAAAAAACATTAATGGCATAGTATTAATGCATGCCCAACAAGACTAGTCATGACTTACCATTATAACTTGACCACGCTTGGCTGTGACGACAGTGGAAATATCTCAATCCCCAAGAGCTGAACAGGTCTCCAGCCAATCAGCGCACACTTACAGATTCACGTGCACGTGAAACTGCACGAGCTTTTTATCTGCACGAGCCTTCGCTGATCTATGCGACAATCATGCTGTTCTCTTCGATCCAAGATGATTTCAGCGTGGCTTCCAATCTTCAAACTGCTTCAAACGTTTTCTTTTAATTGTTATGTATTAATCGCATTTGACAATTGCAACAATGTACAGTAGAAAAGTACAGTCGTAAGTACAAATCAACATAATCTTGAAAACAATGATTATGAATGATCATTAATATGATCACTATCTCTGTATATTTATATAAACAACGTACATTGTAGTGAACACTATTCCTTCTGACAAGACGATTAAAATAACAAATAAATTTAAAAAAGTGATTTAAATTGTTTGTATATGACAAATTATTTTCCGCATCCTAAATCCGATTTGTTTCTTTTCCATTTTAGACTGCTTTTTTGACGATTAATCATATGGACGCATACGAAATTTAAACATTCTTATAGGCCAGAAATATTATGTAACGGCTTGGCTTTGAGCGATGATTCTTAATCCGTATCCAGTGATTCTTCAGTTACACTTTTTAAGAAACTGGCGCTAATCGTCATTTTGAAAGAAACAATATGGGAGACAGGTTACCTCTGGAAAGCAGAGATATGGTCAGTGGTCCAGTTTGTATGCGTTATTCTTTTGTTTGACATTGTCATATTTTGAATTAAATATACCCTTTAGGCCTTAAAGGATCTAATGTCACTTTGTGTCTCAAAAGATTTACGTAAATACTAATACATGGCCTAGATCTATGGTGGCTGCTTTCAGAGCTCGTACTATCACAAATATGAAGGGCATGTCGCCAAAATGTCGACGCAGTTGATGAGTTAGGCCCCTAGGCCGACAGCATAAATTAGAAGCAGAAAATAGACAGTGTCTGTATTGTTGAAATGTCTGGCACCTTGACCTCCTCATGTCTGGGATTGAATTATTTAGTGAAGCTAGAACAAGCAGAAATGTAGGTTTTTACTTTCAATTGGCCTTCCATGACCCATGAAGATCTGGAGTAGTGTAGGTCTTCAGCAACCCATGCTTGCTGTAAAAGACGACTATGCTTGTCGTAAGAGGCGACTAACGTGATTGGAGGGGGCAGGCACGCTGACTTAGTTGAAGCATGTCATCTATCCCTATTGCGTGGATTGATGCTCATGACATCAATTACTGGATTGTCTGGTTCAGACTTGGACCTCGGTCATATGGCTGGAATGTTGCTGAGTGCGGCGTAAAATAAAACAAACCAACCAACTTTCCATTGAAAACCGTGAGAATATGTAGAAAACTATGGAATATGTACACACGTTAAATAGAAATATCCACACAAATTACAAAAAAGACACAATCCCCTTAAAGTTTGCATCATTATGAGAACCTGGTACATTTTAAATGGAACCAAACCGGTATATCATGCAGACCACGACAGATAGTGTGAATGTGCAGATCTGTTACAGAACTCGTTGGCTGTCAACAAGCATTCAGAAGGAACGAGTGTAGTGAGTGTTTTTGATCCAGTCATTTATCACAAAATTTTGAAGGGTATGTTGAATTTGTGATAAATGACAGAAAAACACAGCATTCATTGATAGGGTCACTCTCAATTGGTTTACCATCAAAATTTTCCCTGGTAACAATATTACAAATTAGATGTGGTCTGGGAACAAAACAATATGGCAAACGATTTGTAATACTGTACCCAGACCACATCTAAGTGTACCCCCGTTTTACAAATCTTGTCATATTGTGTTGTAAATATATCCACATAATGTAGTCATCGTGTGCAGTTAAGAGTATGGTGTACTTATAATACGTGACTTAGATGTAATGATTTTTAATAAAAAACACTTGTTTTCATGAGCATTATATATCCAGAACTAGGCCCACTCTGACGGGTGCATTAGTGTTGGTGAATGCTATAAAGCCTTTGACTGTTAGGCTATCCGCTTCACTTTTGTGTGAGTTAAAATGTCATACCAAAGGCCTGGGCTTGATTTGGGCACGCCAGAAACCTGGAGCTAGTCCCTTGGACACGTTCCAATCCCTGTTCGGACAGAATGATTCCAAGTTTGTCGGCACCATACCCATGCTCGTGGGTTTCACCAAAGTGCTGAACATCTTAGACCTGCATCACTTCAGGCTTTCCTCCCACGTTAAGCTGGAATACTGTTCATAGCAGCGTTTAGCATAGTTTAGTTAGATCTGTATGATACTCACACAAAGTTCAGTGACAAGATTCAACAACAAAGATTTATAAGGTACTTTTTTGCAAGTCCACATGAATTACCGGACCATGCCTAACTTTACCATGTTTACAGGTAAAATACTGGTAGTTACTGGTAAACGGGAACACTGGGACAGACCTTTAGTAAATCACAAGTACTCTCGTATCCCAGATTTCATGCATGGGATTGCTGTTACGATGGTTACGTTGCTATCAGGGGGCACAGGTGGCCCAGTCTAAGGCGCCGCGATTCGCTGTGCAGAGTTGCGTCCCTTGGGCACGCCAGAAACCTATGATTGTGGGTTCCAATCCCGGTTCGCCCCGATTATGTTTCTAGGTTTGTCAGCACCATACCCGTGCTCGTGGGTTTCACCAAAGTGGTAAACGTCTGAGACCTGCATCAGGCTTTCCTCCCACATTAAGCTGACACGCCGCGATATAACTGGAATACTGTTAAAAGCGGCGTAAAACCCAACTCACTCACACTCGAATTGCTATCAAGATATTTATTGGAGTCCAATGTGTCCTGCTTGTCTTGTGTTGTATGGACATTGTTTTCATTACAGAATGTTCTCTCCGAGTCAGACAGTGACAGCTCTGATGCTGATTCTCCCCCAAAGATTCGCAAAACCCGATCCACAAGGTCTGTCCGCAGCATACTAGCCTCTAACCCAACAACTGTCCCGCCAGTGCTACCCAAGAAACAAGTGTCTGTGTACTCGACTCGAGTCACGAAGTGTTTGGAGGACTTGAAGTCAGGCAGGCTTCAACTCTGCATAGATAAGGATGAAGAGGAAACGCCAATAGGTGAGGCTGATTTTATGTGGCAATACACCCGTGAAGATCTTGGTTCGAATAGATATTCAGCAAACTATGCTTGGCTGAAAGGCCACCATGCTTGTTGTAAGAGGCGACTATCGGGATTGAATGGTCAGGCTCGCTGACTTGGTTGATGCATGTCATAGTATCCCAATTGCGTGGATTGATGCTCATGATGTCAATCACTGGATTGTCTGGTCCAGACTCGATTATTTACAGACCGCCGTCATATAGCTGGAATATTGCAGAGCGCGGCGTTAAACAACAAACACACACACACTCACTCATTGCGGCGTTAAGCCAACTCCTTCACAGAAAGTTTTCATGCATGGGATTGCTGTTACCATGGTTACATTGCTATCAGGGGGCACAGGTGGCCCAGTCATCTAAGGCGTCGCGATTCGCTGTACAGAGTTGCATCCCTTGGGCACGCCAGAAACCTATGATTGTGGGTTCGAATCCCGATTCACCCCGATTATGCTTCTAGGTTTGTCAGCACCATACCCGTGCTCGTGGGTTTCACCGAAATGGTAAACGTCTTAGACCTGCATCACTTCGGGCTTTCCTCCCAAATTAAGCATGTTAAACTGGAATACTGTTAAAAGCGGCATTAAAACCAACTCACTCACTCTCATCATCATATAGAGAATCTCACCCGAGTGCCTTTTGATATCAAATATATATACGAGTGTTGATATATTTGATATCAAAAGACACTTGGGTGAGATTTTGCTGAGTGCTGCGTTAAACAACAAACAAAATAATTTTGTGGCAATACTAGATTTGAATTACATGTAAGGACATTGCCCCGGTTACTGACCCCATTTGATAGCATGATGATTGTCAAGATTATATGATGATTATAATGATTCTTGGCCAACAAATATGATTCACTTACGTTTATTGAATTTATTGAAGCTAATTTTTTCCTCTTTTTTCGCTGTTGGTCAGCCTGCTCAGTGTGTGGTGACAGTCAAGTTAAAACCAGGGCCCTGATCGACCTGCATTCTTATCATCACTTGTAATTAAGTAGTCCAATAGCTAAGGGTAAGGGTTGTGGGAAGGGGGCCTTAGAGTTGTCGGCTCTTGTATTCAATTATTGAGACCTCCCGCTTTTTTAGTTTTTTACATCAGGGTTATGACAAGTATGACTTTACCAACTTGCTTAGCTTCGAACACTGTATATCATGTATGTATCATGTACATCTCACACAGCATCAGAACACACATGCCTTCTAGCCCGGGCGAGAACAAGTTCCTGCAGGCAGTACAACTTCCCCATTGCTTTAACATTACAAAGGCATAGTTTCTTTACCCAGCTAGTTTAGCGTTTGAGTTTAGTTCTATCTCTGTCACAAAGTTCACAAATAGGTAAATATGATGTGTTCCTGTTGCCAGTTGAGAAACCAAAGCAGGATGTGAAGACTGACAGGAGAGTGCCCTCAATAACACTGGATGACAGCAAGGATGACCTGGATTGGTGAGTGATAGCATCCTCTTATGCTAAATGTTAACTTGTCCTGCATTTCTCCTTAGTGCATTTACTGTTTTGGACAGACACAAAGCTGTGTGAGGTCAACCTGAAGAAAAAAGCTTTCCGAGCAGTTGTGAAGTAGGCCCTATCGCACAGCTCACGAAGTGATGACGTAAAGGAATCTTCACAGACACTCTTGTTGTATCAATAAATTTGTCTTGCAAATTTGTGTAATCTGTTGATTATTATCCCCCGCCACGAAGTGGAAAGGGGATATAGGAATGGGTGCTGTCCTTCCGTCCGTCCGTCACATTTCCTTTCCGGAGCAGATCTTGAAAACCATACTATATTTCTTCACCAAACTTGGCACATAGATAGGTTTAGTGGTGAACTTGTGCCTTTTGATAGTTTGGGATTTTTTAAGAAATTATTTTTCAAGTTTCCATGGCAACAACTTTGGCTTAGACTGAAAATGGCAGTAGTCCTCGTTTCCGGAGCAGATCTTGAAAACCGTACCATATTTCTTCACCAAACTTGGCACATAGATAGGTCTAGTGGTGAACTGGTGCCTTTTGATAGTTTGGGATTTAAATTTTTTTTATTTTTCGAGTTTCCATGGCAACAACTTTGACTTAGACTGAAAATGGTGGTAGTCCTCCTGCCCCTTTTGGCTCCTCCATGACATCTGCCCCACAGGGTCAATTTCTGCCTGCGCCTCCCCAGTTCCTGCCAGCACTTCTCATGTACCAGCAGACGGCAGCACCATTACAGAGACCCTACATGGACTTTTTATGCAGTCCATGTTCCAACAACTTTTGCGTAACATGTATCCTGTGCTGGCGTCCGCCTATCAGCCAGTGCCTCCAGCCTCTCAGACTACATTAGCACCGAGACCCCTAAAGACCCGGGGTAGAATAGGTCTTCAGCAACCCATACTTGGCGTAAAAAGCCACTATGCTTGTCGTAAGAGGCAACTAACGGGATCGGGTGGTCAGGCTTGCTGACTTGGTTCATGCATGTCATCAATCCCAATTACATGGATTGATGCTCATGAAATCGATCACTGGATTGCCTGGTCCAGATGCAATTATTTATAGACCACCGTCATATAGCTGGAATATTGCTGAGTGCGGCGTTAAACAACAAACAAACCAACCAACCTTAGCACCAACAGCTCCTGCTCTCCAAGCACCTACTGAGACTACAGCACCTTCTGTGAGTCCTGCTACAGCTGGGACATCACGTGGTTCTGCGTCACCCGCCACTTCCCCCAGGCCTCACGTTCCTAGTGCCATGCAATGAGGCGATCTCCCATCTGATGCTCTCAGTTGTAGGATGTAGGATGTTTTGTACTGAACTATGAGACATCGCTGGAGACGGACACCCATCTCAGCCTGATTGGATGGCCGATCGTTTGACTGCGGTGGCGCCTTCACCGCTATCCAACCTGATCCTATGCTTAAGGACTTGGTTAAAGCGCTAGATGAGGATTTTGCCAGACTATCATTCTCCCCAGCTTTCAAGGTGGCGAACAATGCACATGTCTTGGATGAGGATCTGCACATGACAGGATCGTCAAAGTCTATTACACTCAAGATCCCAGATTCATATATTGCCTTCTTAGAGACTGAGATCAGACGCTCTCTGAAACCCTTGTCGGCCTTGGTTTTCTCTTCATGGGCCATTGACCAGGATTTATCTGAGACCAACATTAATCGGGTTGATCGCTTCCTGACTGTCGACTACCAGCAAATCCAGATTGACCAAATGTGTAACCATCTAAAAGTTGCTATCGCTGAGATTAACACCACCTGTCGTCTTTGATACCTAATCATGATTAACTGGAATTCAGAGTTCCAGCATTGACATTCTCGTCAACTGTGGTCTGCTTCGTCACTCTTCAACGATCAGATCTGACACCCACGCCAGGGTCTCAAGTGATGACAGCTGGAGCATGTTTCCCAGAACTTCCCTGAATGATCTAACAGGGCAGGGCGTTCTTCCCTGAAGGACCTCAACAGGGTTAACAGAGGTTGTCACCAATGTCAAACCAATTCGTAGAAGCCTCTTTGCAGGGTCGGGACCAGACAGCTTCAGGGCTCTGGTCCACCATGCAGCACACATGGCACATTAAGAGTCTGGAGCTGGAAGCCCTAATTTTAGTGATATCACCACTGGCAAAGCTGACCTCCTGAACACTCAACACGCCATCTCTAATGACATCATCACAGTGGTGTGGTGTCTGCGTAATCGGGACGACACACTTACAGGCCCTCCTCCAGGATATGTTCTGGGTTTTTTCATCTTGTGGATTGTTTGGGTTTGCGCTTCCTGGTCCAGCACCTGCCCGGATGTCGAAACATTCTGGCAGACACTCTATCCAGCCAGACAGGGTGGCTCCCGCAGAGAAGAAGCTTCATTCTCAGGCCTTGCATCTTGTATGTCAGCGCCTCATCCCAACATCGTCAACCCAGCATCAACCTCTTTGCCACCAACCTCCATTGAGAAGGACTAGGAGCATATGCTTTTTCGCCACCTGTACTTCTTGCCAAGGTGATGTGGAAGGTCAAGGCGCCTTGCTCTCATTTTGATCGCACCTTGGTGGCTGGCAAGAGAGTGGTTTGTTGACCTCAGTTCATCTCGGTGTGTGCTGGGTCTTTATTGCCAAGAATCAACTCGCCGGACAGCTCGACCGGTCATCAGCCATCTCACCTCCCTCCTCCATCATGGACATTAGAAGACACTCGAGCGCACACTATTTTCTATTGCTGTTTTTACCTGGAGGTCCTCATACTGTCGTTATTTCCGTGAAACGGATTGGTCAAGTGGTTGCCGGTCTTCGCAGAGGCTGTGGTCTGACGACTACCTTGACACACTTTGAAGTTTTCTACCTTGACCACATCTGAAGGCATGCCCTCCACCCTATTGTCCGATTCAGATGCATTAAGGAGTATTGCAGGATTAGTTAAAAAAACATTTAGTAAAATCTAAATATTTTGTACATTTATATACTTTTCCTATGACTTTGTCTCAGGGATCTCCCTTCGCAGAGCTGCCTCCCCACTATGTCTTCATATGTTACATTTCGAGCAGAAATGTGAAGATTCCTTGACATCATCACTTTTGTGGTCATGTAAGCTGTGTGATGGGGCCTTGCTTCACAGCTAGTTGGAACAACTATTTTCTTCATCTGAACCTCACAGCTTCATTTCTGTCAAAAGAAAGCAGTAAATGTATTGAGGAGTTATGCAGAATAAGTTTCTAAGATATAACAGTCTTGGGATTGAATTATTTGTAATGATTGCTCTCAGATGAGGCTGCAATATTGAATGCCCAACTCGCATTCAGAAGTTTCATTTTGATTGGTTGTTGATTGGTTGTAAAATTAGTATGACATGGGTGAGTGTTATAATATTTTCATCACCCATTATTTCTTAATACTTTTAAGCTCCCCTTTAGAAAAATGCACTGATCACCGGCTCTGTCCTAGAGAACCCCAATTTGTCGAATGACGTCAACAATCTTCAGCTATGACATCATTTCTAGTGTAAAGTCATTCCGACCATACGTCACAATAAGATTTGAATGTCGTCAACAATGCCATTCAGATGATGGAAACAATACACAGGTGTGCGAGAAGTGATATTTGCACTAGTGCACATACAATTTTTATGAACTCGGTTATTTCTAACCCTTTGGATAATAAATTGTACTTGTGGATATTTAAGGATGTCAGTATACTACAAGTTGCAGCCTGACAATTAATGAGTGACTTACCATGCTTACCCATGTATAAGCTAAACATTTACTTATTCTGCTATCAGCACCAATGTCACAACACCGGAGTCGTCCTTCGTGCGTTCCCGCTCGCCAACCCCCCCTCCCACCCCAGACTCCACAGTGAAACAGAAGCCCACCAGGACACGCAGGATGAACAGACACATGAAGAAGGCTCTCCGGTAAGCTCGTCGTGGTTTTACCATACACTGTACTCCTACAGCTACAGACCCGTGAAGATTCCGGAGTAGAATAGGTCTTCAGCAACCCATGCTTGCCGTAAAAGGTGACTATGCTTGTTGTAAAAGGCAACAAACAGCATCGGGTGGTCAGACTTGCTGACTTGGTTGATGCATGTCATCGATCTTACTTGCGCGGATCAATGCTTATGATATTAATCACTGGATTGTATGGTCCAGACTCGATTATATACAGACCGCCGTCATATAGCTGGAATATTGCCGAGTGCGGCGTTAAACAACAAATCAACAACATCATACAGCTACAAGCAGCCACACACACATGCGGTGCGGTTGGGTAGCCTAGTGGTTAAAGCTTTAGCTCGTAATGCCGAAGACCCGGTTTCGATTCCCGACATGGGTACAATATGTGAAGCCCATTTCTGGTGTCCACCGTCGTGATATTGCTGGAATATTGCTAAAAGCGGCGTTAATCCATACTCACTCACACACACATGCTTGCTCATCGCTATGTGAATGCAGTAATCTTGGACACGACATTGAACCCCATTTCATTTCACCTCACTTCACCTGGCGATGAAACGTTAAGATAAAAAAAATTGAAACTCTTTTAAAGTCCCAGACCCCAACTGAAAGCATACAGTATATTCAGCTATGTCTGGAACTTGCATCTGTTTCACATCAAGATCTTTGAATCACAAGACTGTTTCATGTCAGAACTTGAAACGTCTGTTCAGCAGTTCATGGACATATCCTTTTATTTTATCAAGTGTAGCTCAACCACGAAGATCCGGTGTAGAATAGGTCTTCAGCAACCCATACTTGCCGTAAAAGGCGACTAACAGCATCAGTTCAGGCTCACTGACTTGGTTGATGCATGTCATCATATCTCAATTGCATGGTTCGATGTTCATGATATCAATCACTGGATTGTCTGGTCCAGACTCGATTATTTACAGACTGCCGTCATATAGCTGGAATATTTTTGAGTGCGGCGTTAAACAACAAACAAACAAACAAGCAAATCATTGTAGCTAATTGATGCTTCAGAAGTACATTGTTGTTGTTGTTGTTGCATGTTGTTGTTAAGCCCTTGCTTGTTTCCCATCAGGACACTGGAAGGAATGAAGGACACGATACGAGTGGAACACTCATCATCCGAGGACGATGACCTTGTCCTTGTGGGACACCTCAGCAGCCCCGCCCCCGAGACCACCAGCATGACGGCCAAGATCCGCTACAAGTCCAAGATCTTCAAGTACAGCATGAGGAAGGTGAACGACTGTCTGAATATGGATGCCTGTGTTCTCATTCTGGACTCTCCTAACGCATAAGGGTTGTTGTTTTCCCCGTTTGGGGGACAAAACAATGAATTGTTTGATAGGCATTACTTGGTATAAGGATATAGACACAGCATACTGACTCTGAGCCGACCAGTCTTTGTTTTACCCTTTAATGCCGAGCGCCAGACAGGGTAACAAGAAGTACCATTTTATAACGTCTTTTGGTATGACGCTCTATCACTAGATCTAGGAGGCAGTCACTTTTGATTGAAGTGCACAAATTAACATGATCAACTGAAATTTGTTAGTATCTGAGAAATGTTACCAAGTACTGCCAGTTACCAGAATACAAGCTCTGAGAAGCTTACAGTGTACACGTGTGTTGCAGGCCGACACGTTTCAAAGCATCAAGACCAGGCTGGCTGGGGACATTGAGGAGGAGGAGGATCATCTGTTCTTCATGGTGGCGGACAGGAACATCCTGCCCACAGACACTCCCATCAGCATCAGCCTGCACATCGCGGATATCATCGGTAGGTCCATCACACTGGTCACTAGTGGACCATGCCTGTCGTAGCTCTTCGGCTGACCCATGCCTGTCGCAAGAGGCGACTAACGGGATCAGGTGGTCAGGTGCGCTTATTTGGTTGCATGTCATCGTGTCTCAGTTGTGTAGATCAATGCTTGTGGTGTCAATCACTGGTTTGTCTGGTCCAGACACGATAATTTACAGATCGTCGTCATATATGTGGAGTGAGTGAGTTGGGTTTAACGCCGCTTTTAACAGTATTCCAGTTATATCGCGGCGTGTCAGCTTAATGTGGGAGGAAAGCCCGAAGTGATGCAGGTCTTAGACGTTTACCACTTCATTGAAACCCACGAGCACGGGTATGGTGCTGACAAACCTAGAAACATAATCGGGGCGAACCGGGATTCGAACCCACAATCATAGGTTTCTGGCGTGCCCAAGGGACGCAACTCTGCACAGCGAATCGCGGCGCCTTAGACCACTGGGCCACCCGTGCCCCCTCATATATGTGGAATATTGCTGAGTGCAGCGTTTAACAACAAACAAACAAAATCTGTCGTAGTTGCCATACTTTGAATGTTGATTTCAGCAAAGTGGAAAATGTCTACAATCTGCAGATCCCAGTTATTCAATCGTCAGAAGAAATTTAGTGCATGGGCATGTGCATTTTTTTTTTGGACATGAAAATGTTTTCAAATATTTCCTCTCTTTGATAACTATGTGAAATCAATGTTACTTTGCTACCACATGTTGACCATAGCCCAAACCAATTTGAATGGGAGACAAAAGGCAGTCTATTGATAAGGTCCTGGCAATGGAAGACAAAATGGCTGTCCATTGCTGAGGTCCTGGCAATGGAAGACAAAATGGCTGTCCATTGCTGAGGTCCTTGCAATGGAAGACAAAATGGCTGTCCATTGATAAGGTCCTGGCAATGGAAGACAAAAGGCTATCCACTGCTAAGGTCCTGGCAATGGAAGACAAAATGGCTATCCACTGCTAAGGTCCTTGCACTGGAAGACAAAATGGCTGTCCATTGCTGAGGTCCTTGCAATGGAAGACAAAATGGCTGTCCATTGCTGAGGTCCTGGCAATGGAAGACAAAATGGCTGTCCATTGCTGAGGTCCTTGCAATGGAAGACAAAAGGCTATCCACTGCTAAGGTCCTGGCAATTGAGGAAAAAAGGCTGTCCATTGATAAGGTCCTGGCAATGGAGGACAAAAGGCTGTCTATTGATAAGGTCCTGGCAATGGAAGACAAAATGGCTTTCCATTGCTGAGGTCCTTGCAATGGAAGACAAAATGGGTGTCCATTGCTGAGGTCCTGGGAATGGAAGACAAAATGGGTGTCCATTGCTGAGGTCCTTGCAATGGAAGACAAAATGGCTGTCCATTGCTGAGGTCCTTGCAATGGAAGACAAAATGGCTGTCCATTGATAAGGTCCTGGCAATGGAAGACAAAAGGCTATCCACTGCTAAGGTCCTGGCAATTGAGGAAAAAAGGCTGTCCATTGATAAGGTCCTGGCAATGGAGGACAAAAGGCTGTCCACTGATAAGGTCCTGGCAATGGAGGACAAAAGGCTATCCACTGCTAAGGTCCTGGCAATGGAGGACAAAAGGCTGTCCACTGCTAAGGTCCTAGAACTGTAGTAGCACCCCAAAGACTGACTGTGATTGTGGTCCTGCTTCCAGACTGCCACCTGTACAGCCCGGGCATGTTGGACATGGGGGAGGACATTCCGGCCAGGGACGCCGTCTCCCTGTACGTCCAGTGCAGCAACAGGAAGAACAAGATCCTCATCAAGGTCAACAAGGTTGGTACACAGGCAACTTGTAATCTTGAACTCCGTGGCCATGGGACACGGTGTGCATGTGTTTCAAATTCGTTTTCCATAAGACTAGTCCTCTACTAGTGTTAACCTTACCTCACTGGTCTTCCATTTGTAGTCCAGCTTACACTAGACAAAATTATTTACATTTTCTGTGTGGATCGTTTCTCACAATATTTGTCACTGGATTGTTTGATCCAGCCTTGATTATTTGCTTGATTAGACTGCTGTCATATGATACAGCTGTAATATTGCTGAGTGGCGTTGACAATGCTAAACAACACATCTTAATAGGAATGGCGGTGAAGCCTAGTGGTTAAAGCGTTCTCTTGTCACACCTAAGACCCGGGTTCGATTCCCCCTCAGTACAATGTGTGCAGCCCATTCCTGGTGTCCCCCGCCATGATATTGCTGGAATATTGCTAAAAGCGGCATGAAACCATACACTTACATGCTCATTAGAACATCATTGACTTGATGACAGGTTGTTGATCCCACTATTGATGATGTCCCTGTCCTGCCACCACTGTTCCCATGTGGGGTGGTCGGGTAGCCTAGTGGTTAAAGTGTTCCCTCGTCTCGCCAAAGACCCGGTTTCGATTCCTAACATGGGTACAATGTGTGAAGCCCATTTCTGGTGGCCCCCGATATTGCTGGAATATTGCTAAAAGCAGCGTAAAAGCAGCGTAAAACCATGCTCACTCACTCACTCACTCACTCTGTTCCCCTGTATTTCAGAACCAGGCCCTCCGCAAGCTGATGAGTAGTTACGCCACCAAAGTGAAAACAGAACTGTCCTACTTGAAGTTCATGTTTGATGGAGAAGACATTTTACCTTCCATGACTCCAGAGGAGCTGGAAATGGAAGACATGGACACGATTGATGCCATTGAAGTCTGAGTGTTGTTGGTGGGGGTCGTGCTTGTACGTGCCATCGAAGTGTGAGAGTTGTTGGTGGGGGTCGTGCTTGTACATGCCATTGAAGTCTGAGTGTTGTTGGTGGGGGTCGTGCTTGTACGTGCCATCGAAGTGTGAGAGTTGTTGTTGGGGGTCGTGCTTGTACGTGCCATCGTAGTGTGAGAGTTGTTGGTGAGGGTCGTGCTTGTACGTGCCATCGAAGTTGGAGAGTTGTTGTTGGGGGTCGTGCTTGTACGTGTCATCGAAGTGTGAGATATTCATAGGGGAAGCCAGCCCATAGGTTTCCTGTTTCTCATTGGCAAGTCATGCTTCTTGATGCCATTGTAGTGAGACTTATCCGTTAGAAAGTCTACAGATGTCATTGAAGTGTGAAATTCATCGGGAAGCCAACCCACAGATGCCACCTATGCGAGACTCCTTGCCATTGAAATGTTAGATGTGTCTGAGTGCTCATACATGCTAACTGACATGTCTGGATGTCAATGAAGTGCGGCCAGTCTGCGAGCCATGTTGATAGATGTCATTGAAGTGCGACCCGTCTGCGAGCCGTGTTTATAGATGTCATTGAAGTGCGACCCGTCTGCGAGCCGTGTTTATAGATGTCATTGAAGTGCGACCCATCTGCGAGCCGTGTTTATAGATGTCATTGAAGTGCGACCCATCTGGGAGTCGTGTTTATGGATGTTTTATGAGCATAAGAAAAGTTCATGATGGCTGATATTTGTCAAAATGGCTTTCAAAATTGGTTTTGGCAGTTTGATTTGGTCTCCCAACATGGTCTTTAATAAGGTCACCTCTGGCAGTAGTCTCTGGCTCAAGGAGATTTGGATGGTCTGGACAGTATGTTTGGGAGAAGACCACATGTACATATATGTGTAATGTCAGAAAGGCAGGGCCCCGTTCCACAAAGCGATCTTAGTGCTAAGATGATTGTAACTCCTATGCTTTAACACAGGCTTACGACAGTCTTAACACTAAGATCGCTTTGTGGAACGGGCCCCTGGTCAGTAGATACATTTCTGGCAATAATCACAAGATAATTTGATGTTATTCCATGGCAGCTAAATTTAAACATGTATGCAGCGCATTTACAAGTATGATAATTTTCTCTTGGAAGGAAGTGTAAGTGTACATGACCGCAATCATGAATGTTTACAGGACCACAGGGGTGGGTGGGGTAGCCTAGTGGTTAAAGCATTCACTCATCACTCTGAAGACCTGGGTTCGATTCTCCACATGGGTACAATGTGTGAAGCCCATTGCTGGTGTCCCCTGAATTGATGTTGCTGGAATATTGCTGAAAGTGGCAATACCATACCCACTACAGAACAGTACCCATCTACAAGACAACTTCTGACATTAGCATCCCACCGACTGTTCCGGTGGGTAACCATGTATCTAGTTTTAGTCCTCATCACTTCCTAGCAGTCTGTTATCGTGTCCATACATCTGTGTGTAATGTACATAATGTATCTATGCAATAGTTATATGTAATATAGAAGAATGATTCAGTCTTTGTTATTTGTGTCATAATGACATTGTAGAAAGTCTCAGTGAGCTAGCACAATAAATCGGCATCAGTCTGCGCACGCACGCACGCACATGCACACACACCACACACACACACGTCGCTATATATGCAATAATCTTGGACGCGATGTTCAACCCAATCTCATCTTCAGCAGTCCTGAAATTTCAATGTTCGTATCACTGCTGACATTTATCATTGATCCCTTCATTCGAGGGTAGCTGGAAGTTCAAAGCCTACAAAGGATGATGTTTACCACTAAAAGTTTGCATGTGTTAAGAACAATACAAGCTGCATTAGAACCAAACACTCAACCAAACAGCAGGGTTCTGTAGACATAAAAATGACGAGGTATTCTCTGTTGATGAAAATGGACAAAATTGGTGATACTTGACAAATGTGACACGCTGCAGCCCGCTGAGCTCATGGTGTCAACTTAGGAGATGCTGCTGCTTCTTCCACCACTGTACGAGGTGGGTTGTGAGTTCAGGAGGGGAATAGAGAGAGCTCCAGATAACTTTTTGAGCAAATGAGTTATTACTCGAAGGTTTGGGGTTATTACATTTTTCATTGGGTAACCAATATTTTTTCACCCATCTCTTCATCACTCTGTTGGGTTTTTCCCAAAATGAGTAAACATTTTGAGATTTATAAAAAAAAATGAAATGATGTTTTAGATGTGATATAACAGTTCGAAAATTTTAGGCTTGACTTGGCAAGTAAATTAGCTCGGAATTGTGTTTCAGAAATTTGTTCTGTTGTAAACATGCTTAAAAAGCTTCATTGGGTATTTACGCATGCTGTTTTCAAACCATTGCGTTTTCCATTTAATGCCTGCGTTTCTGTACGCAAGTTAACTGAAAGTAATTGGGTTTTAAATAGTTTCGGGGGTGGTGGGGAGGGGTATTTTACGGAAATACGCAGCTTATCTGTAGCTCTGGCGCTTCCAAGATCAGGAAGACCTTCAACTGAAATCCTTTAAGGAAAATGTTGATAAATACATATGATTATCACCAGTAATGACATAGCCAATACAGTTGGCATCTCTTATGAGAACATTCTGAGGTATAGACTTCACGTGACATGCTTCCGAGTCCTGATCAGAAATGCTTAAGGATTATCATCTCGCGAGAATTTACGTCTTTTTTGAAGCAGCTGACTTTCAGTGTTTTGTAATCATGGAAAAGCCTTGGGTTCACCACAATCAGCAGTTAACAAAGTATTGGAAACGCCTCATCCTGCGAAAACTAACATCTAGTCTCTGAAATGAACACATCTTACATAAAAAAAAAACAGTTCAGTTATCTTAATAAAAGTATTATAAAAAGGAGCCCAGTGACTCTCTTCATGATACTGCAGTGATCTAGACTTGCCAAACATTATAGACTTGCATGGGCTGTATTTGATATATATTTGTATCAGGGTCTGTAAGACAGACTACATCCTGCGATGGCTTTCGGTTTTCAGGGATTCTGCTAATCTGCTTAGGCAACTGTGAGAGAAAACACACGAAAGTTGTGGCTCTGAATTCATTGACCATCTCTAGTCACCAGATTGGAAAGAGAGGTAAACCTGACGGTGCTCAAACTTGAAGAAAGCAGAGTCTGATAACGTCATTTCTGATTTTAAGGACTTTTGACTCCACCAGTAGGAAGACTTGGACACCAGCCGGATCAAGCATTGCTCGCGAAAGTGTGTGGACATCGAGAGGAAAATCGTGAAAAATAATTTGCAACCAATTCCAACGCAGTTCATCAAAGATCGGCCCAGAACTTTTCAGCCACCTTTCGTATAATGTCATGTGTCACACATTGGATCACATCTCAACATGCTCAAGGGAATGATGATTTTATGTAGATTAGCGATGTGAAGTCTTTCATTTGTTTTAAGGCCACAGGCCCATATATACTCCCCGCCAAAAGAAACTTGAATACTATACATGTTGGTTAATATATGAAGACTTACTATGCTTGCTCATATGCAAGAGATAATAGATGCACAAACGAACATACCGGTATGTTGTGTCAACCGATGCTCATGAACACCTCACATGACGTCGGATCTATGACTCGGCACCATTTGTCTCGTGCAGAGTTTGGAAATCACGTGCAGCATGTCGTGATAAGAATAAAGACACTGTGGTAACACTTGACTGATTGTTAGTTTTGTCATTAATTGTACACACTGGAAACATCTCTTCTTAAAGTACATACTTCTCTATATGTTTCTATGGTTTGCATTTCTTTTGGCAGTGAGTATACAATACAGACAATTGAAATTGTGTGGTGTAGGAAAGGGTGATGTCAGATACATGTTTACAGATTTACATAACTATATCGTCTTTCATAGCAGTAATCATTTACATAGTTTTCCCAAGTTATTTTTATCCCCTGCCATGAAGTGGAAGGGGGATATAGGAATGGGTACCGTCAGTCAAGTTTCGTTTCCGGAGCAGAACACAAAAACCATGAGAGATATCTTAACTAAACTTGGCACATAGATAGGTCTAGTTGTGAACTGGCGCCTTTGATAGCAGATCTTGAAAACTGAAAATCACCCAACTTTGCACAGATCTTGAAAAACGTAAATATTTCTTCCAAACTTGGCATATAAATAGGTCTAGTGATAAACTGGTGCCTTTTGATAGTTTGGGAGTTTTACAAACGTTTCCTTTGTAAGAGCATAACTCGGAAACCGTTTGCATATTCTACAAAAACATCTACACAGTGAGTGCCGGTAACATGAACATAATTACCTAATTGAGATGTACACCACTTGACAAAGGAACTTGGTCAAGGTATGTGGTGAATTATTGTGAAAACAATTTACAAGTGGCACCTGAACCAGCCTGCTTCCTCGCAGTCGGTACCGGTAACATGAACAGGGGCACCCTAACCAGCCTGTTTCCTCGCAGTGTAAGTTTGTTGGTGTGCTTGATGTTTTGTGTTTCACAGAAACACACATGAATGATTAGTGAAAAAGACCTGCAAGTCTATCCAGGAGACACTACACATGGTATTGCTGTGTACGTTTCAACAAGTTTCAAGAACAGTGTCCAGCTATGTGATGTAATGTCATCTCGCAGTTTTGAATACATTCACTTACTGATTTCATTCAGAAACTTCAGGATCTCCCCAAGCAGCATGAATGTGAACATGCCCTAGTTACTGGGGATTTCAACTGTGATCGGAGTGAAAAATTGAAACTTGAGGATTTCTTCAATGAGCGGAAAATGACTCAACTCAATCACTCTCCAACTCACTGTCTTGAAGCTACACTGGACTTCTTGTTAACTGATCATGCATGATGTAGCATTCCAGACTCCAGTCTACTACCCAGATCATCTAATGATTGGTGCTGTACTTCTCAGTACACCTCATGGCGACCCCTGCTCTCATTGATCTCTAAGTAAAATAAGAACTCCCTTCTCGGGTTATTACTTAAACAATGAAAAAAACCCATTACAAATACAGTTACATATTCTATCATAAACTGCAGATGGCAAAACAACACCTGTAATAACGTTTAAGTGCTGCAATTAGGCCATTTACAATAAGGTCCAGTGAACATAGCTCACAGGAGCTAATACATCGCACACAACCGGAAATGTCTCATTGGAGGGGGATATGAGTATTCATGCTTGATTACATGGGTATGATGGCAGCATTTTAAGTTGAAACATTTGGATTATGGGAAAACGTTCTTGGGTAAGTACAGATGTCTAATATCATTGTATAAATATTCACATTTAAAAGTAAAATGTTTTTCAGTCTCTACACTTGTTTCACATACAGGGCAGGAGCGGTCGGGTAGCCTAGTGGTTAGAGCGTTCGATGGTCGCGCCGAAGACCCGGGTTCGATTCCCGACATGGGTACAATGTGTGAAGCCCATTTCTGGTGTCACCCGCCGTGATATTGCTGGAATATTGCTAAAAGCGGCGTAAAACCATACTCACTCACTCACATACAGCGCAAAACAGTAAACGTACATCAATATCGGGCCAACTACCTTCGTTTAACTTAGCCCGGATCTAAGCCTTATAACATTTCAATATTATATTTCACACTTATCGTTCTATGAGCATGATTTAAGATTTTCTTGATACCCTGTCTTCATTCCTTTCGATCACTTTAAGTCCATACTTTACAGGACACATAACATTTACATAGAGTGGCTATCAACCGCATTCCCATTCACAGTAGCGTTTGGTGTTTGCAAACCAACGTTAGGAAACCTCTTACAAGCCAGAATATGGACGTTCTGTTTTTCAAATCTGTCAACACCCCATATTTCTGTACCATGTGGGTTGAATTTGCGATGGAATATTGCAAAGAAATTCCACGAAAGCTTTTGTGCAAGTTCTGAAACCCACTCATTCATTTTTTATGTAGACAAACTCTGATGTAGAGCTTGGGTTTGTCGAATTCCTGGCTGCCTTGAACTCTCCTGGTCCCTGCGAATTCCTTTTATATTCATCATCATTTATTCTCGGATGTGTCGAATTCTCAGTTGTCTCAAATTCATTTTGGAGTCCCAAGTATCCAAATTAAGCGTAAAATCCCGATGACTCGAACAGTTCCAAATATATAAATAAAAGTCCCCCAAACCGACACTTGCCAAACTTTCTACTTGCTTCACACACAATTGCCTGACCTCACTGCAATTACATACCTGACACCAATCAAGCCTATTAAATGTTAACAAGCACACCTTTCATCAATGGCTCAAGCTGATTACTATATACACATTGCCAGCAAGTTTCTGAATTGTTCTCGCATGTAAAAATTGACAAATTAGTAAAACGGATTAAGGTCATGTTTGGGTATTTATTTTTCGGGTTATGACTAAAACAATGCCTCCAGTCTAGATGCGGATGAGATCGATGATACGCCGGAGTTGCAGTCCCCTTCACAACTAGCAGCCTGGGCACTGAAATTTACATACGAGTGAGTGAGTGAGTTTGGTTTAACGCCGCTTATAGCAATATTACAGCAATATCACGGCGGGGAACACCAGAAATGGGCTTCACACATTGTACACATGTCGGGAGTCGAACCCGGGTCTTCGGCGTGACGAGCTAACGCTTTAACCACTAGGCTACCCGACCGAACAATTTACATACGACTTGAAATCTAGTGTTGTCCTAACCTGGTAACAATCACTCATAATATGTTTGATTTTTGAAAAATCACTTTGTTGGTTGTCTTGAACCCCGGATAACTCAAACTTTCCCCCAGGTCCCCACGAGTTCAACTGTATATAAGAATACAAAGCCAAGATATCTGCAGTTCACCTTTATAGAACCATTTGTCATTAACAGATAACCACTCATCTTTTAATACAACATTTTTTATTTACTGTTAGTTGGTGTGAATCTGCAAACTTCTGAAGAATATTAGGTTGATTCTATAAACCAGTTGGAGACAAGAAGTGAGTTGGGCATTCTGCTTTCCCAGTCATGAAATACCATTGTCAAGTGAGTGAATTACTTGGGGAATATAAAATATTGTCGTATGCATCTATTTCATGACAGTTGATGGCATTTTTATAACAAATAGATCATTAGGTTACAACGATATCTGGTGTATATATTCATATATGAAGGTAAATGTCAAGATTGAATCTTGAATGAGGTGGACGACACAAACATTTCTTGAGGTTACACACAACCAAATGTTTTCCCATAGACTTCTATAGTAACGTTATGATTTTTTTTTAAATAACTAAGCATTCAACAGCTATTACCTGTACGTGTGTGCACAGTTTGGCCTTAGAGCAGCAATAAAAAAAATAAAAATGACTAGCTTAGTCAGCTCCTTTTCCGAGTACCGGAAGCTAAACACACCACCCCCAGTTTCGCACCAAATGTCACCTACTTGAAAATAGCTGTGGTCACATTCAGCATAAGTCATGTTGAAAAAGACAGTACTAAATATAGAAAAACATGGTCAGTTTTAATAACTGGATGGATGTACATTTGAAAGACATAAAAATCTTCCAGAATATCCTCCAATCACAGCCTGCAGATATCTCTCGATCTACACTGAAGGCTCCCTACGAAAACCGCACTGTCCAAACTGGTTCTGATTTGGTGTAGTAGAACCTTGAAGCCAAGATTGTTGTTCTGCATGCATATGATTACATGTATGTAGAACACAACCTAGGCTGCTATTTCTTCAACAGCCAACAAACATAACCATCTGTCACTAATTTGCCTGGCACAGACGATGACAAGCTACAGTGATATGTCGCTCACTGCAGCTTAAAGAAAACCACTTGTAGATGGTTTCTGTATTAACCTTGAGATATCATTCAGGAGATCCGGTGTAAAATAGGTCTTCAGCAACCTGTGCTTGACCCAAGAGACGACTAACGGGATCGGGGTGGTCAGGGTCGCTGACTTGGTTGATGCAATTATTGTGTATCCTAATTTTGTGGATCAATGCTCATGATGTAAGTCACTGGATTGTCTGGTCCAGACTCGATTATTTCCATACCGCCGTCATATAGCTGGAGTAGTGCTGAGTGCAGCGTTAAACAACATCATCATGATCATACAGGATGATGTCAGGTCCATTTCAAAATACAAAACATGTAATGTGTTATCATTGATTTAATTGGATTCATATTCACAACAGTATTGATACAGAAAGCATGTACATGATATAAATATCAACAAGTATGTTTCAGAGGATAGAAAAGATGAGGGTGAAAGTGTTGTTAATGACATTTTTACATCACAAGCAGGCAATAGAGGTATCTTCGTATTTTCAGATTTTCTTCTAAAACTAAGCTGCACAAAACATGATGCAAAGATATTCCACACATTCTAAAATGATATATGTAGCACAAGTAACATGGAGGCTACACCAGTTAAATCCTTCACACAACCCTGTGTTAATATAGTTAAGAAGACCTATTGCACAATCCAGTCATTATCCTAAGAATACCTGTGATTCTGATTTGGTGTTAATTTCTTTTTTTAGCATGATACAGCTCCACCTGTATAGTCCCCAGAATTTTCACCAATAATATTTGATGCAAACAACTTGTGTCATTTGGAGTTGTGGGACCTTTGAAAATATATCAAGTTATCAGCAAGCTGGTAACATAACAGCTATTCTGCTGAGACAAAAAGTCATACAACCTTACATTTAGTTAAGGAATTCACAATGAAATTGCGTTTACCCAATGTCAACATATCACTTCACCCATAACATTAGATACGTCTTTATGTTTACATTTCTTCATCTTTACACACATTTTCTGCATTAATTATTACATAAGCTTTTACTGTGGGTATATTCATGCTACGGAATGGTAAAGCATATACTCACTGTTGGCAGTGAATTGGAAGATTTGGTACCAAACAAATTATATCAGTGATGAGTACCTTCTGTAGCAATGAAACTTATCCACGGATCTTGTTGCGTCATGGGTAACTTTTGTGATACATTGCTATTTCAACATATGCATAAATCAAGTAGTAACCTGGCTAACTTCCAGTGAAAAAAAAACACCCACTGTCATCCCTGCTACAGGATTGTAAACAAATGTTCATGTGTATCTCAAAGCACTACTACTCCAGTTGATATGTTAAATATCCTCCTTATTCTGTGGCATTTGAAAGTTTGCTTCCATGTTTCCTAGACATACTAGGAAGTGTTATGACAGCATACATAGGCACTGAATACAGACATTGCCCCATGTATTGCTACCAGGTGAGATTCAGGAAGACAACGCACAGTTCTGATTAACTCCCAAATCATTATGCTGGTCTTGTTTTCTATGCCCATAAAATGAGACAAGGGAGCTAACTGCTGCTGGATTCACTTGTATTGCTGTCAAATGATGTGAGAGAGAGTCTTCGTCTGGATTCCTTCTGGGGACTCACAAACCTGACCTGCATCTTGTCAGAAGACCGTAAACTGAAATAACAATAAATGTGTATGCAGATATTTAATAAAAAAAATAAAAATAATTAAAAATTGTTTAGCCCCAAATCAATAAGGACTTGTAAGAGTAAAGAAATCAACATAATTAAATTGTTTGGTAAATGAAAATATTTTCGGTTTGTCTTGCCATGACAGATTAGCTATGGGAAAATATTTGCATTTTGGGGCCAAAAGGTTTTAAATTTTCATTTTTGTTGAAAATCTGTCACCAAATGATTTAGTTTCAGTTTAGTTTAGTTCATGTCTTCTTTGAGAGGCATCTAGAAGTTGGGAGTACTAAGTAAGGGTAAGATATATGGATGAATAACTTCTTTATTTCAATTACTGGCGACTTTTCGACGTAGGTTCTTGCTTGATAACAGTGATAGAACCTACACCAAAACGTCGCTCCTAATTGTAATAAAGAAGTTGTTCATCCATATGTCTTACCCTTACTTAGTTCATGACATCATGATTATTAGTTTTTGAGGGGGACGAATGTCTGGCCAGTCATTATTTACTCCCACTAACATATCAAAATATATAGGCATGCAGAAATGTCATCAGAAAATAAAAAAGAGCCGATTGCTTTAAAACTAATACATTTTCAGCCCAATCCATTTTTATTTTTATTAAAACTGCAGTGTATGCATGGAGTAAGATAGTGTCTTCAGTGTTTACATTCCAAAAGTTAAGAACTTTGATATCAAATAAATCATGAATGCATAGGAAGTCTTTAAGGGTAATCTGAAGGTAGCACCCAAGTGTAAGTACACGACAGAGACTACTGCCTACCTGTCTGCTCTCCTGTTCTCCTTGTCATCTGTGATGTCATGCTCCTCCAGTCCACGGAGACACATCAGCTCGATGGCATTGTTGTTGCAGGCCATGATGTACACGGATCCCGCTGTCACTGCCGGCCCCAAGTACCGCGGAGACTGCAGGTCAATGATGGTCTTACGGCCTCTGTTGGGTGGACAAAAACACAGGTAGTCAGTCACAGGTGGTGTGGTGAAATGGGGTTTAACGTCGCCTTCAAGATTAGTACCCATACATTACAATGTGTATACATGTCTGTGTGTCTGTCGGCTTGTACTAGTCTGGACTAATGCCGGTTTTATCGTGCTAGCCCACTCGGATACCATGCCGCAGTTTAAAATGAATATCTACTCCAGCACAGAATACTAACTCGAGCCAAACAGTTTATGTTTTATCCCCTTAAAGAACCATCTTCAAACGTCTGTGGGAATGATGCGACCAGGGCTTGAACCACCGAGGTTCCACTCTCCAGGAAGCTGCTCTATCCACTAGATGACAATGTTTCTCCAGACAGGGTAATGAGACAAACCTTATGATATGTTATATACTTCATCCAATGTAAGGTGCACTGATTCGACTTTTAAAAAAATATTTGAAATGTTCCTCAGTAAGGAAACAATTTCTGTATGTTTTTTTCTTAACCAAATTGATCAAAATATGCATTCCCTTATTTGCCTGATCAAATGTGTAGGGACATTTCATTAATATCAACATACAGTGTATGGCATCACGCATCAAGATTACAATTCAGTGATGTCATAGTTAAAGAAATCTGGTCCCTCTCCCTTACACTTTGGCCCAAGCAGTACATGACCATCACTAAATAGGAACTATTCCCCTTTTGTATAATATGCAGTATCTTTTACGATTTGATTTTTAGTCCATGATGCTTGTCTGCTTTGCTTCAAATATAGCGACAGATTGGCTGAATATATGTCAATGGATGACAACAAACAGACAACCATACAAGTAGATATCCTTGACAGCTGAAAGGTGAGTTGGTTTTAACGCCGCTTTTAACAGTATTCCAGTTATATCGCGGCGTTTCAGCTTAATGTGGGAGGAAAGCCCTAAGTGATGCAAGTTTCAGACGTTTACCACTTCGGTGAAACCCACGAGCACGGGTATGGTGCTGACAAACCTAGAAACATAATCGGGGCGAACCGGGATTTGAACCCACAATTCTGGCCTTCCCAAGGGACGCAACTCTGCACAGCGAATCGCGGCACCTAAGACGACCGTGCCCCCCAGCTGAAATAGTGCTGAGTGTGGTGTTATAAACATTGGCAATTTCCAAATTAGGTTTTGGTTTGTTGTTTAACGCTGCACTCAGCAATATTCCAGATATATGATGGTGGTCTGTAACGAATCGAGTCTGGACCAGACAATCCAGTGATTGACATCATGAGCATTGATCCACGCAATTGGGATCGATAACATGCATCAACCAAGTCAACGGGCCTGACCGTCCGATCCCGTTAGGCGTCTTTTAAGACGAGCATACCTTTCACAGCAAGCATGGGTTGCTGAAGACCTATTCTACCCCGGATGTTCCAAATAAAAAATGAGTTCCTCGGCAATACATTTGAAGAAATAATGTGGGCATGGGTGGTCCAGCTAGAGGCTTGTGAGAAACCATTACTCACTTGACTTCCTGTTTGCTGGCAGGGACGACGGTTGCCTGGATACAGTTGAAGTATGTGATGTAGAGGAACGGCTCCCGGTACACTGGGAACAAAACATCATGTCAACTCAGTCAGTTTTTATTTATTAACTCCCTGTTTCACCAGAAATACACACTTTTTACATAATGCAGATTTTAAAACATTTTCATGTTTCTGTTTCTGTGTGAGAATCAAAATATCAAACTAAATAATTGATGATGAGAGTAACATACCAAATGTGAGCGGAAGTCCACTCCATTTCACATCCAGGGGTCTGCTTCTTCTGCCCTTGCCGTCCACAAAAACACCAAACTCTGAAAACAGAAGGCAGAAATGCATCACATTATCTTTAGCTATCATGGTCACAGCCACTAAAAAGAGACATTTTACTAAAAAAAAATTATTTTTTTTAAAATACAACAATTATTATCACTAATATCATCAAAAAGTGTATATTTCATCAGAACATGTTTACTGGGAAGAATATCTTATGGAATTTTTTACTTAAGGGTTTATGTAGTGCATTTACAGTAAAAACAAGTATGAAACAAAGCGAATAAAAACATGTTGTTACCATGGAAACACAAGAGGAACTCATGAGGTAGTCCTGCGGGGGAGACTTGCACGACAGCGAGGGGGTAGCTGTGGTGGTTGGCAGCTCCGAATGCAGCAAATGCCAGCGAACTGTCTTGTCGGTCTACAAAGTCTGGAGTGAAAGAAAACAGGGACTTGAAACTTGCTAGTCATGGAATATATTGATGGAAGGCTATATCTACATACCTATCATGGACAGCTTTGTTTGTTTGTTGTTAATGCCACACTCTGGAATATTCCAGCTATGTGACGGCAGTTTAAATAATTGAGTCTAGGACAGACAATCCAGTGATTGTCATAATGAGCATTTATCTATGCAATTGGGATACGATTACATGCATCAACCAAGTCAGAAAGCCTGAACACCAGATCCTGTTAGACGCCTCTCACATCAAGCATGGGTTGCTGAAGACCATTTCTAACCAGGATCTTCACCAGGTTTCATGGACGAATGGTCCAGTTTACATATCTATCACAGGTTGGTGGTCCAGTACATTCCTATCCTGGGTGGGTGGGTGGTCCAATATCTATATTCCTATCATGGGTGTGTGGTCCATTACGTCTACATTCCTACCATTGATGGGTTGTCCAGCATTTCTACATTCCTACCATTGGTGGGATGTCCAGTATATCTACATTCCAGCCATTGGTGGGTTGTCCAGTATATCTACATTCCTATCATTGGTGGGTTGTCCAGTATATCTACATTCCTATCATTGGTGGGTGGTCCTGTACCTATCCTGTACTATCATGGGTGGGTGATCCTGTACCTATCCTGTACTATCATGGGTGGGGGTGGTCCGGTACATCTAAATATTTATCATAGGCAGTCCTGTAAATC
Organism: Haliotis cracherodii; assembly: GCF_022045235.1. Lineage (NCBI taxonomy): Eukaryota > Metazoa > Mollusca > Gastropoda > Lepetellida > Haliotidae > Haliotis > Haliotis cracherodii. Next base: position 10,272,745 of record NW_027266280.1, on the reverse strand, counting down.
TACATTCCTATCATGGACAGTTGGTCCAGTACATCTACACCTGGGTGGGTGTTCCAGTATCTACATATCTACAATGGGTTAGTGGTCCAGGACGTCTACATACATATCATGGGTGGGTGGTCCAGTACATCTACATACCTTTCATGGACAGGTGGTCCAGTACGTCTACATACCTATCATGGACAGGTGGTCCAGTACGTCTACATACCTATCATGGACGGGTGGTCCAGTACGTCTACTTACCTATCATGGGTGGTCCAGTACATCTACATACCTATCATGGACGGGTGGTCCAGTACGTCTACATACCTATCATGGACAGGTGGTCCAGTACGTCTACATACCTATCATGGACGGGTGGTCCAGTACATCTACATACCTATCATGGACGGGTGGTCCAGTACATCTACATTCCTATCATGGACGGGTGGTCCAGTACATCTACATTCCTATCATGGATGGGTGGTCCAGTACATCTACATACCTATCATGGACGGGTGGTCCAGTACATCTACATACCTATCATGGACGGGTGGTCCAGTACGTCTACATACCTATCATGGACAGGTGGTCCAGTACATCTACATACCTATCATGGGTGGGTGGTCCAGTACATCTACATACCTATCATGGGTGTGTGGTCCAGTACATCTACATTCCTATCATGGGTGAGTGGTCCAGTACATCTACATACCTATCATGGGTGTGTGGTCCAGTACATCTACATTCCTATCATGGGCGGGTGGTCCAGTACATCTACATACCTATCATGGAAGGGTGGTCCAGGCTGATTCTGTAGAACTTCTCTGTCCCGACCAGAGCGTAACTCTCAGCTATACACACACAGCTGCAGGGCTCATACGAATCAAACTCCTACAAAAATAACATTCATATCATTTAAATACAAAGAACAACATCAAGGATGGTTAGTAGCTGTTTCATTATCTTAAGAGTAAGACCCATGTCTCGGCCCTGCATCAGGAAAGAATGTGTAGTCCCTTAGCAAAATCGGAAATATTCTAAATACACAGCACCTTGATTGCTGTATATCCATTACAATATTTCCCTCTCTAATGTGATCACACCTTCTGTCACAACGACTGCAATATATACAATATCATTTAAACAGACTTCTGAACAACTTCCACTGATCTGATACTTGAACAAGCCTTATATCTTGCACGCTTTAAATTAATGACATCCTCACCTTCCTGGTGCAGAACATGGCGAGACTGGGGTTGTACTTCATGAGCAGGACCCTGTCTGTCATGCCCACACAGAGGTAGGTGCTGTCCTGCCACATGCCCACATCAAACACTGTGCACCCCTGCACCCCATCGATCTGCTTGTAGGGGAGGGGGGCCGTCTCCCCACCGTTACACTGAGTCAGCCGCAGCTTGATCAACTTCTTCTCCACCATCAGAAGCCGGCGATCAGTACCTGGTCAACCACAGAATAACACTCTTCATGTAAAATAGGTTGTTTAACCAGAACCCAAATCAGAATTATATAGGCTTCAAAATTTCAATAGTCATAGTAAATTGATCGAAATGTTTAAAAAATATATTTAATTTTTCAAATTAAAAAATCACATTTATTTAACAATTTACAATATGATTCCGTGTTAATAATAAAAGGTGTCCTTGGGTTCTCATGGTATGCTGATGTAGTATTTGAATCCAGGGATCCCCTAAAATCTCCATCTTTTAATGTGGTCATGACAAGGACCCCTAGACCCTTAATCTCTGTAATTCTATAATCAATAACCAACACAAAAACAGCTGGATTTATGTTTCAACATTAGGAATTCAGCCTTAGAAGACTTACTGTTTTGAGAATAGTAGGATATATTTTGAGAGTTCAGCGCCCACTTGCAGAAAGTGCTCTCAGCGTGATGACTGTCATAGTCAATGTTACAGAATGCAAGTTACATCATCGTAGCACTACGATCACTTTGTGCAAGTGGACACAGATCAGTATAATAACACACAATCTCCAACATTTAAGCAGTCGGAGCGGAACTGACCTACGATCATGATGATCATGCCAAGACCGGCAGCGAGGGTCATCTGGTGAATGTTGGAGATCCCCGTGAGGGGAATGAGGACCTTGTCACTGGTCATGGGACTCTGGGGGTTCATGGCAAACAGTCCCTCCTCCGCTCCCAGCAGGACCAGCTGACACAGCAATAATAGTGTATATTATTTCCACTGATATAAAAACACGAGGGTGAGATTATAGTTATCATCTAAAATCAGTCTTGGAACATTTTCAGTGTATGAAGTTATTTGAAGTCGTTGAAGGGATACGATAACGCTCTTCAATTATTTGGGCCCCGAAGGTAGCGTTGTTTGTTTTTTAAAATGTCTGGACAGAAAAATTGAGATTCCCAATCGTGTCCGGCGCATATGACGGTTTCCAGACCCCTGGTATGAACAGCAATAACAGGTGTCTTGAGTTTATAAAGTTCAGCTAACCAGCTTCAGTGAGTTGGGTTTAACGCCGCTTTTAACAGTATTCCAGTTATATTGCAGCATGTCAGCTTAATGTGGGAGGAAAGCCTGAAGTGATGCAGGGCTCAGATGTTTACCACTACGGTGAAACCCACGAGCACGGGTATGGTGCTGACAAACCTAGAAACATAATCGGGGCGAACCGGGATTCGAACCCACAATCATAGGTTTCTGGCGTGCCCAAAGGACGCAACTCTGCACAGCGAGTTAGTGATCACGAATATTTTGAGGGATGTTTTTAGGAAATTCCTTGCTCATCCTTCACTTTTAAAAATTATCCCCATAAATATTCATAATCCTTTACTTTTTTTGTTCAGTGTACAATAGAAAAATTATCTGTTGATGCAATGTTCTTTTATGACTATGTATAGATAAGATGGGGGTCACGGTTTGGAATCTTAAATCTCAGTTCTATCATTCATCTGCATATAGAATGAATACCTCTTTGTTTTGAATGTAGCATGTGGAAATGAAAGAGTGGAAAAAAGAAAAGAGACCCACCTGCTTGGAGAGAACAAGGGTACTGTTGACTTCCTTCCTTTCAGAAAATGTCACAACCGTGTTCATCTGGATTCTCTGCACAAAGATAATTCTGAAATTAATCTGCTGCAGTGCAACATTAGTCTAAAGACTTGTCATAATAGTTAGGAATTAGTGAGAAAAACATTACAATCCCCACCACCACCACCACCATGAAGCGACAGTTATGTTATGATTCATCATCGTCGCCGTCGTCATCGTCGTCATCATCGTCATCATCATCATCCAACAGTTGTTATGATTTTGTTTTCCCTGGTCTGAGAATGTGGACTGATCTGTTGACTGGGATAATCTCATACGCTTTGAGCATACCTCCTGTAGTATGTAGTATGTAGTGTTGAGTTTGACAAGAGACCAGTTATCAAGAATGCAACTTAATTTACATCTTTGGTTTAGTTATCAATATGGTTGAGTGTAAATGCCTTACACTCTTCCTGAAAGCTTCGCCCTTCGTGGCACACTTGACAGCTGCTTCCAGAGACGCCACCCACTTCTGCTTCTCCGCGAACGTCAACGCCATCAGGTACATCACTCTGCCAGATGAAAAACAACCATAGTAGTTAAGAGGGATACTAAGATGGCCAACACACGCGTGACAACACAGTTCCTATCTGCTTGTTAAACCAAGGTACTATCTGCATCTGTTGTGATCTTTGAGCAACATTTTTTAAGAAATCAAATAATCATTTCGAAGCATGGATTAAGAACAGCATTCAAGACAGCGATACATCTAAAAGTTGGCATCATCTAAGGGACTGACAATTTGATATTCTGGGGTTTAGCCTCAGGATTTACAAAAACAAAAAAGAAATTTGTTTGCTAGACATGCCGGAAGTTCTGATTTTTTTCAATTTCTTTAGGCAGTGACTGAAAAAATGTCTCCAACCAGAAAAATAATACCCCCCGAGAATATTAATTGTCTGTGTGGGTTATCTCCCTTCTTACCTCCCTGGCCAGCAGGTTGTGATTGGATCTTGATCTATCCGGAGGACGTAGGAGAGGTCACTAGAGGCGGTGTTGGACAGTTCCGCCGACGTGACAGCGCTGTGGACACTGACTTCAGCGTCGCCAGGGTTCAGCTCCAGGGTGTCTATAGGGTTGCCGTCATTCTGTTGATTGTACACCATCAGCCAAGTGCCATCCAGTGTGACATAGCGCTTCTCCCAACTTGACTTGCCAGTTCTGGTATGTGTAGAGTGAGGAGACTTTCACAACCAATTATATGAGGACAAACACCTAATGCAATCCTCAACATTTCTATCTTTTTTATATCTATAATGTCAGTACTACTTCAAGGTTATATGATCTGTGAACTGTAATTGGCTCACAGTACATTCTCATCAGTCTGTCATTCTCCATCATTTATGAGGAGTGAGTGAGGTTTTACGTCGTTTTTAGCAATATTCCAGCAATATCAAGGCGGGGAACACCAGAAATGGGCTTCACACATTGTACCCATGTCAGGAATCGAACCCGGGTCATCGGCGTGACGAGCGAACACTTTAACCACTTGGCTACCTGACCAACCCTCATTTATGAGGAAGTTTATATGTTGCAGACACCTATATTCCAGTTAAATCATACCAATCTGTAAATGCTCAAATCTGTGCTAGAAAAGCCTGTTATAGTTTCAGCAACAATCCACATTCTTGGGGTGCAATGACACAAAATCAGCTACGTCCCAGTCCCAGATACTCAGTTTGATCAGCTCTAACATAAGCAATTCTGTAAGGGACATTTGCCCAATTGAATTGATGTGCAGAACACATTCAATATTTTAAATAACGATGAAAAGTAAATCACAATCTCAGAAAAATCAGATCTTAGTGCTTGCTACTGCTACACAAAGATCTGAGGACATCCCAATAAAGGTCACGTCAGAATGACCTTTCTCGAACTTGGACATACTAGTGAAATTACTAACAAGAAGTCAACATTAGCCAATCAGAAAGCAGCTTTCTCGAGCTATATGGCACTAGTTTCAAACTGGCGACTTCCATTCCGGCTACAATTTGAAAAATATTTTGGCAAAGTTCATGAATCAAAATTTGAACACTGATCAAAAGAACATTCTGGAATGTCTAATAGATGCGATTGTATGGCAGTATGCGGGCGATTCAAGTCGCTTCTGTTCAAATCTTTATCCAATTGAAGGGCAAGGATGATGAGGTTTTGACGGAATCGTACAGCCCCTAAATTTCATTTGGAATATCCTGTGTTAAACGTTTTCGTGGTTCCATGATTAGCAAAACATTCCAACTGTCACTTTCCTGATCTGGTAAGTGACGCTCTGATCGTTCAGGTCGTTCAGACGTGATCTGTTTTAGGATGTCCTCAGATCTTTGTTTAGCAGTAGTGAGAACGAAGATCTGACTTTAATTAGTGAGTGACTGAGTTTGGTTTTATGCTGCTTTTAGTGATATTCCAGCAATATCAAGGGTGGGGACACCAAAAATTCACACATTGTACCCATGTCGGGAATCAAACCTGGATCTTCGTTTTAACCATTAGGCTACCTGACCGCCCCTGATTTTATTAGATTGCAGTACACCACAATATGACAATGAATCTTAATGTGTGAAATGAATGCAGTCCCTCGGGAGTCACTGTGGACATACCGCGGCAATTTCAGCCATCCCTCCATGCGTATAGCGTTGCTCAGGTCCTTCTCCTCCTCCTCCTCCCCGTAGTACAGAGGCTGGTCGGTGTTGACTCGCGCCATCATCCCCGTGTAGTGACTCACATACTCTGTTGGCAGGCCGCACGACGCAGGGACTGACGTCACACATCGGGGGTGGCACACGATATGACATTCTGAAAAATACACAGGATATTAATTCTGTTACAAAAACATTTTGGTTTGAAACATATAATTGTATCTCAATTTTTAAATATTTTTTTTAATCATACGTTGGTCAAAGCAACTGACGTTTACAAAATCTCAAAATATGATGACTGTTTTCAAGTTAGGTTTGATTTGAGGTTAATATCCCAAAAAGGTTGTAGAAAAAAAATTAAAACAAACCTACAAACAACATATTTTTCGATTAAAATTTTGAAAACTGTAAAAGTGTGAGTGGGTAAGTGAGAAAATATGATTTTACACGGCTTTTAGCAATATTCCAGCAATATCAGGGCAGGGGACACCAGAAAAGGGTTTCCCACATTACACCCATGGACTGGTCTTAGGCGTGACAAGCTAATGCTTCAACCACTAGGCTACCCTACCACCCTAAACAGTAAAACAAATGGTCTAGCCTCACACGTGAACACAGAGACAGCAATACAGTGATCCCTCGCTATTGGGCTCTTTGATAAAGCGCTACCTCGGTTACTACGCGCGGTATCGCATGGCTCCCAAAATTTAAGTACACTTTTAATACTGAGAGTTTTACACAGCCGTGATTGTATTGTTGTTCGTTGTTCATTTGCACATAACGCTTCTCATTGCATAATCAACCGTTTATCGCTGAATGGAGTTCTAATAATCTGTTTGAAAACATCCGCGGCAATTCCCGGAAATACAATTGTTCAACTAGTTAACTTTTCACACTATACATCCTTTGATCTTAGAAGCGCATGCATGCAATAAAAGAGAACCACAAGCAAAGTTTATTTTCTTAATTAGTGGGCAATCCAATTTGAGGCGACACTGTCAACTCAACGTAGTTGCTGTCACAACACGGCGGTCATTCCTTCTGATTCGGATCAAGTAACCGTATCAAACCAATTAATCTGGCTTGAATTTTTATCTATATTTGCATGAATGTGTATGAATGCGCGTAGTGCTGGTCAAAACTCTCGTTTTCCGTATTTTAAGCAACATGACCAATCAATGCCACTGAATCTCTCTGTACTTGTGTAATGAATTGTGATTGGCTCTTCACTCATAGCGTCTGTCACTACCATTATCGATCGATATTTTCATGTAAGTAGACTACATTCACATTGAATGTGACAGTTAAGGCATGTAAATAATAACAAACGGCGAAAACATAATGGATATATATTTTTACACTATGAACGGTAAACAACTTGTATCATTGCAATGTGCGAGACAAGGCGAAGATCGTGAGATTGGCCGAGCGCGCTCCCCCGCCTCGGCCTCGGTTAAACGGCTCATCGTCTATAACGCCCACCAATTATTTGGACCCCATTGGTAGCGTTGTAGCGAGGGACCACTGTAGTTGATGTTTGACTGTTCAACATCAGTCACTCAGTTTCTCAAGCATCTTAATAACCTGGCTCAACATGCACTTCTCACTCACCTTGACATTTTGCGGCCTGTTTGACGAAGTGGACGCTGCCTAGACACACAGCACATTTAGTGGCACGGGTGTTGAGGCCGGTGACAAACCGGTGGGGGATGTTGTGATGCATGCGCTGCTGTTTCGGCTGCGGTGTTGATGGAGGCCCCACGATGTATGAGGCAACGTCTGGCATCAGGGTGCCAGGATCAGGCTGACTGGACGGAGACTGTGCGAGGGCAGCTACAGCAGCCTTCACCTTGGGGGTCAGAGTACTGGTACCATCAAGGATGAGTTTCTCTCGGAGGGGACCCTTCAGTTTCAACACTAGAGCAAACAACATGCAACCTTTTGTAGAATATGAATTTTGAATTACCTGTTCTCTTTACAAACTAGAATCTTTATAACACTTTTAAAGGATGATACAAAATAGCATTATCAAATTCGTAAATTTCATGCATTTTTTAGTTTTTTTCCACCAATAGTCAAATGAAATACACTCATATATTCCCAACAATAGCGCAATAGTTGATTTAATCCGTTTCACAAGATCACCAGCGACACTAATCTCATAACACAGGATGCTATCTGGCTAGAGACATCGCAACCTGCCTGCTCACCGCTTTGAATACCATTCTATGAGTCGCCAGGTGGATGCAGACCTTATACACTTGCCGAGATGTTACCATGCTATAAGGAACTGTGGTTACATATAAGCATCTAGATACATCTATATACAGTCAAACAATGTTGTGTCAAACTTTGATGTGTCTAACGTACAGTTGTCTTGGTGCCTACACATTCTTTCATTACTCATCATTTTTGGTTGTGTAGCACCGCGGATGACGCAAAGTATTTACGTGGGTCCCTTCAACTTCAACACAAGTCTTTGACTACATGTATATGTACCAAGATTGACAACAGCCATTTTGACTTAGTGTTTCCTAGTCACGTGATTACCGAATGGAGTGAAAAACCAGTATTTATATATATTTATATATCACTACAGTGAGTGAGTGAGTGAGTATGGTTTTACACCACTTTTAGCAAATAATTCAGCAATATCACAGCGGGGGACACCAGTAATGGGCTTCACACACTGTACCCATGTCGGGAATCGAACCAGGGTCTTTGACGTGATGAGCGAACGCTTTAACCACAAGGCTACCTGACCCCCCCTGTTACAACTCCGTCCTACTCTACATGCATCTGACAGAACCACAGTCCTACTCACGGTCATTGGACAGCTGGTAGTTTTCCTGGCGGAGTCGGTCCAGCTGCTCCTGCAGTTTGCAGTTCTTCTTCCTCTCAGACTCCAGGCTGGCCTGAAACTCCTTCCACTGCGGAACAACAGTTGGTGCCTCCTTGCCTCTCATGCTGCCAAATATCTTACCAGGCTGAAAGTAACATGCAGTAATGAGTAACAACTAGTTCAAATTACAGCTGTGTTGACCAAACACCAGGGCCCCATTCCACAGAGCGATGTTAGCGCTAAGATGATCGTAACTCCCATACTATAACACAGGCTTACCACAATCAAAACACTAAGATCACTTTGTGGAATGGGCCCCTGACCAATGAGCCACAGCATGACAGTTGATCTGAGTTGAATGTTAGCTGGATCTTAGACACCAGGTAAGACAAGGCAACACTGCTCAGTCTTAACATAGGAGAATGGTTTTATTTAAAAGAGCCTCTGTTCATAAATCAATAATTGGGTAATGACTGATTCTAGCTATCTCACAGTTCCTTGTATCTCAGCAAGCTCCACCAGGGGACCTTATTGTGGGTGGTTCTGGGTGTCAGATATCGTGAGTGAGAGAGTTTGGTTTAACACCGCTTTGAACAGTATTTAATTAAACCATGGCATATCAGCTTCATGTGGGACAAAAGCTTGAAGTAATGCAGATCTTAGATAATTAACACTTTGGTGAAACCAACGAGCACCGGTATGGTATTGATAAACCTAGAAACATATTCAGGGTCAACCAGGATTCATATCCATCACTTGTGCTGCATGAGACGAGTGGGACCCTGTGCCCCCCATATAGATGTGTATTCTCAGAAAGGTTGACTGCTTCCGCATCCAACTAATGTTTGTCACGCTGGACGTACCCTCTTCTTCTTGGACATACTATCATGCCACAGCTCCTGTAGATAGTCTATCAGTTTCATCTGCTGGCCGATGGTACTCTCAAATTTGTATTTCTCCAAGAAGTGGAGGCCCTGGCAACAAACATGTATCTTAGAGTAAAACCACATAGATTATTTTATATTACAATGATTAAAGCAAAGTCAAATAATATGTTTAGTTTGACCTATGTTTAAGGACAATATCAAGAAACGGGAAAAGATTTGATGTTCTACCTGCATAGCTTCAGTAAAGTTTTCGAGATCAATCTTCTCCCCGAAGATGAGCTCGAACTTGTCCATGGCTTCATCGAGGTTCTTCCTCAGCTTCAGGTTGTTCCCTCTCAGTTCCTGGTTCTCGGTCAGGATCTTGGAGATCTGAACACAGCAGCACAAAGTGGGTGTCTTAATGTTTGGTTGTTTGTTTGTTTGTTTGTAGTTTGCAGCATTATTCCAGCTGCATTCATTATTCCAGCTATATGATGGCAGTCTGTAAATAATCTATAGCAGATAATCTAGTGATTGACATCATGTGCATTAATCCATGCAATTGAGATACGATAACATACATCAACCAAGTCAGCGAGTCTGACTACCCGATCCTGTTAGGCGCCTGTTACGACAAGCATGGGCTCTGACCATGACCATGACATGATGAGAGAGTTGGGTTTGATGCCACTTGGAACAATATTTCAGTTATACCACTGAGTGTCAGATAAATGTGGGAGAAACTCCCAAAGTGACTTTGGCGTAGCACAGGTAACAGACAATGTATTATAAGTTGGGAATATCTGGAACTAAACTCCATAATCAGCAGATCCTGTCACATCTAAGAAATGAAACTCTATTCCTCCAGCAATGAGGTTGCCCTGATCAGTCTGTGGTCGTACCTCTTCCTTCAGCTTGATCTTGTCGGTGTCCTGGGCATCCAGGATCTGCTTCTGGTGGCTCAGGATCTGCTCACTCTTCTCACACTTTTCTACCAGATCCGACATCTGAAACAGCAGAGGGAGTCTTATTCCTTACAAAATCTGGACTTGGTACTTCACCTCATTGGACAGAACAGGCCGAACAGTCAATGCAGCAGCTGGCAACACATTCCCCAGGCTCACCTTGTTGTTGAACTTGTGTGTCTTGCCTCTCTCTTCCCACAGCTTGTGGTTCAAGGCCTCGACTTCACTCTTGTGGGCGGCCTTGGCAGACTTGAGCTGCTGCTTCAGGTTTGTCAAGCGCTGGTCATTGGCAGATCTGGGAATATAGTATTGGAAACAAGATGACCACCTGATTGGTTAGTAAACAAGCTGTATTGTTCAAACAAACAAAATCTGTGAGAGAAATTGAATAACCATAAACACTTTCAATATCCCCTATCTGGCCTACACTATGACAGACTGATCCCCTACCTGGCCCTCATCTATGACAAACATATTCCCTGTCTGGTCTGCCCTGACAGACTTATCCCCTACCTGGCCTGCTCTATGACAGACTTATCCCCTACCTGGCCTCATCTATGATGGACCTATCCCCTGTCTGGGCTGCCCTGACAGACTTATCCCATACCTGGCCTCATCTATGATGGACTTATCCCCTGTCTGGCCTGCTCTATGATGGACTTATCCCCTAGCAGGTCTGCTCAGACAGACCTATCCCCTACCTGGCCTGCTCTATGTTGGACTTATCCCCTACCTGGCCTGCTCAATGACAGACTTATCCCCTATCTGGCCTGCTCACACAGACTTAACCCCTACCTGGCCTGCTCAATGACAGACTTATCCCCTACCTGGTCTGCTTAGACAGACTTATCCCCTACCTGGCCTGCTCTATGTTGGACTTATCCCCTACCTGGCCTGCTCAATGACAGACTTATCCCCTACCTGGTCTGCTTAGACAGACTTATCCCCTACCTGGCCTGCTCAATGACAGACTTATCCCATACCTGGCCTGCTCTATGTTGGACTTATCCCCTACCTGGCCTGCTCTATGACGGAATTATCCCCTACCTGGCCTGCTCTATGACGGTCTTATCCCCTACCTGGCCAGCTCTATGACAGACTTATCCCCTACCTGGTCTGCTTAGACAGACTTATCCCCTACCTGGCCTGCTCTATGACAGACTTATCCCCTACCTGGCCTGCTCTATGACGGACAACTTCTGACTTGTTCCCTCGAGTTCCTCCTCTCGCTCATCGACCACCTGCTCGTACGTCTTTCTGTACACAGCATGAATTGCTATTTCACAGAAGTGTCAATAAAAATTAACAAGAAAACATTTCTTCATTATTCAGTTTTCCCTTTTGTCTAATTAGAAAAGAGCAAACAAGCAAAAAAAGATTACAGAATATCTGTGCAAAGTGAATGAATGGTGTCTCAAGAGTTTGGTAAGGGATTTACTGATACAGATTGTTAAGTATGACTATTTGTGACCCATTGTCATCTTGAAAAGAAAAGCACTGAAATGTATGAATGCCAACCTCATAAAAAAAGTAATCACTTAAGTCAATCCTTTCTAAAACTGACACAAAAATAACCCTGTGACATTATAAAACATGGATGACATTTGACATGTTTTAAAATGTTTGAGAATTGAAAAGAACTATCTGAATAAACATGATACATCAACTGAGACTGAATTACAGGCTCGATCATGGAGCTGGATACTAAGCACTTTCTTTGAAACAAAAACACAATAACATATTTCAACACTAGGCTCGTTACCTGATCTTATTCCATTCGGCTTCCCGTTTCTCGTACTCCGCCACAAGAGCCTCTAGGTCCTTCATCTGCTCCTCCAGCTCCTTACACACCCCGCGGAACTTCTCCACTTTCTGTAACACGCGACACACAGGTACTGACACATGACCTAGGACACTTTCTGGGGCTGGGACTAGTCCAAATTACTACCAAGGTACAAAACCCTATTACCTGACCCTAACTGGGTACTCAACCCCCTATTACCTGACCCTACCTGGGTAGCTGACCCCTAATACCTGACCCTACCTGGTTAGACAGCTCCCTATTACCAGCTCCCTATTACCTGACCCTACCTGGGTAGCCGACCCCCTATTACCTGACCCTACCTGGTTAGACAGCTCCCTATTACAGCCCCCTATTACCTGACCCTACCTGGGTAGCTGACCCCTTATTACCTGACCCTAACTGGGTACCCAACCCTCTATTACGTGACCCTATCTGGGTAGCCGACCCCTAATACCTGACCCTACCTGGGTAGCCGACCCCTATTACCTGACCCTACCTGGTTAGACAGCTCCCTATTACCAGCTCCCTATTACCTGACCCTACCTGGGTAGCCGACCCCCTATTACCTGACCCTACCTGGTTAGACAGCTCCCTATTACAGGCCCCTATTACCTGACCCTACCTGGGTAGCGGACCCCTTATTACCTGACCCTACCTGGTTAGACAGCTCCCTATTAACAGCCCCCTATTACCTGACCCTACCTGGGTAGCTGACCCCTTATTACCTGACCCTACCTGGTTAGACAGCTCCCTATTACCAGCCCCCTATTACCTGACCCTACCTGGGTAGCTGACTCCCTATTACCTGACCCTACCTGGTTAGCCAGCCCCCTATTACCTGACCCTACCTGGCTAGCCAGCCCCTATTACCTGACCCTACCTTGGTACCTGACCCTACCTGGTTAGCCAACCCCCTATTACCTGACCCTACCTGGGTAGCCAGCCCCCTATTACCTGACCCTACCTGGGTAGCCGACCCCTATTACCTGACCCTACCTGGTTAGCCAACCCCCTTTTACCTGACCCTGCTTGGGTAGCCGATCCCCTATTACCTGATCCTACCTGGGTTCCTGACCCCCTATTACCTGACTATTTAGATACAGGTATAAAACTATCTGGTCATGCATACACTGAAGTTGACTGAAGCTTTCTCTATATTCAAACGTATGAAAGTCTGAAGGAATGTGTGCATAGTCAGAAAGAAATGTGAACATTAGTGACTTGTAGGGTAACAATGGAGTCATTAAACAATATATCAATATATCACATGACTAACCATTGATCTGGGTAGTCATATGTGTACCCAGGTCCTACTCAGGACACATCCAACCCAAGTAACCGAGTTACCCGTCCCAGCCCCAAAGCTTAAGTCATCATTCTAGTTTTGAAGCTCCTTGCACTTCTCCCCAGTCTATAGTGTGTCTCCCAAGTAAATGTATGTTACCATTACAATAAACATCAAGTATGATGCCTTCTTGCACCAAACAACAACTGCAAACACTTTTGTAAATAATCATAACTGATATCCATGAAAACTGACCTTGACCTCCAGATCAATCTGCCTGTTCTTGTCATTGATCTCGGCCTTGACCTTGGCCAGTTCCAGAATGTCAAGGCTGCGCTCCTTCTGAATCTTCACCAGCTTCTCCTCCAGAGTCTGACAACGAGAACACCACAATCACTGGGTGAGCTAGCTATTTGTCTGACAACGAGAACACCACAATCACTGGGTGAGCTGGCTATTTGTCTGACAACAAGAACACCACAACCACTGGCTGAGCTAGCTATTTGTCTAGGAAGCCTCAGAGGCTTGCGATTCTATATCATGTTTATTGTCCTTTAATTTTTACATTAAGTATGACACATGTGCCCTTTAAAGCATATATGATCCATAGAGGACCACAAAACAGTTTTTACTGGGTTTTGAGGATATCTACTGATCACGAGGATAGATGTTGCATAATTTTCCTTCTATATTATCCGATTTCCCCAATGAGACGCAAAGTTGACCTTGTTCTGTCTGCCGAACATTTCAAACTTGGACTTCAACAGATTCAGCTGGGCTTCCTTCTCGTCATGCGCCTGCAACAATAATCACACAGTCTGTGACGGACAGAAGTGGTTGTCAAAAAGACAATCACATGGTTGTGAAGTAAATGTTGTTTCCTTTTTTGTTCTGAAAAAAATATAGCCTGAGCTAAATATGTTTTAGTTACAGTCTGGCAAACCAAACATGTTTCTATGCTACTTGTTTGGTTCTCGTAATTGTAGTTAATTTGTTATTAAAATTTGAACTGATTATTTCGTTTTGCCAGTCACATAAAAACATTATTTTTTCAAACCTTGGAAAAGATAAAAATGATATAGAAAAAAGTGGTTAAAACAGAATCACCAAATCCTCAAGGAAATTGCAAACATGTACAAACGGCAGAATGGAAGCAATGAAAGGTGCAAGATATGGTTACCCCAAAAACAATTCAATGAACATTAATCTTCCAGTAATAGATCACTAGGGCTGGCAAAAAAATTAATAATCAGAATTATCTTCGATGGGAAGAAATATTAACATTTTTCGATATGAAATTGTTGTCATCAATAATAAAATACATAAACTATTGTGATGAAATAAAGTTCAGATTTATCAAAACAGACTTGTTATTGTCAATCTTATCAATTGTTGAAGACAAAAAACAACTGGTTTTGCTATATCTCACAATGTCCACAAATGTAATCCATGCATAAATGTGTCACTGCTCACCAGTGGTGTGAACTGTTGATTTCTTTTGGGTCTTTCTTGCATATTGCTTGAAGTTACTTCTTTAATATTCATCAATAATTGATAGATATTTAGTTTGTGAGTATCAATCTCAATAATCTATATTGATAGCCAGCCCTATATCTCACATTACCTGACTGAGGAGCTACATGGTGACAGCCTCAGTTTACAGTGCATGGTTACATGGGATGAATTGTAGTCGTCAGTGGGTTATTATTAGCATGATCACAGTAAAACACATATTTTTGTTGATCTAACTTCAGATCACAATACAATTTAGGATTCCTCTTCTCAAAGGCATAAAGTGCCCATGAATCTGATACCAGGGTGTTATCTTTATTTAACATCAAATATTTTAGAAAACTTATGGTAATGATTTAGCTTTAACCTCTGGTAAATCGTATCAAAAACATCTATTTAACCTGATACACAAACAGTATATTGCGTGTTAATGAAAAGCATGTAAGCAGTGTTCCCGTTTACTCTTGAAACTACCAGTCCACCAGGACTGGCAACTCAAAAAATGACCAGTCCCCCAAATGTTTAGCAAATAAAAAAAAGTATGAAAATTACCTGGTTTTAATTGTTTTAACATCATGTTCAATGCAATGACGTCATCTCTGAAGTAACTTTGTTAAATCGACATGTCATTTACATAAAGTTCAGTCACATTATTCTCCTTTTTTTGTAGTTAATATTTCAAGCCAAAGTTGCTACAAATATATAGTTAACCTCGTAGCAAAGCGAAATGTGATTTGCTTGCACTAAAAATAGACATTCACAAGCGTAAACCCTGATGGTAAAAGACAAGCTGACTTCATTCGAAACATATACTTATATGAATATAGCAATGTTTTGTTAAAAAATAAAGATTTATAAGGTACACAGGGACTGGCAGTCACATGAATTACCGGTCTAAGCCTAATTTTACCGGTAAAAGACTGGTAATTACCGGTAAACGGGAACACTGTGTAAGTAGATAACCATGAAAGTAGATGAGGTCACGACACTGGCCCCGGTGACCTATCAAACGGAGGTTAGTATGACCTTTCCAGTATGTTGCTACAAAGCCTTTGTGCACAAAGTAGTCCTTGTTCAAACGTTCACTCCCTGAGCAGTAGGACATAAGAAGTGGGAGAATCCTAATCCTGATACAGGATTCACCTTATGCTCCTTGTCCTACGAGCAGCAGAACCTCCCTCTTGACCAAAGTAAATGTGGATTATTTTTTAAAACTGTAGCATATTTGTCTACATATTGATCATGTTCGTATTGTTTTCATTATTCAGATCATACTCCTTATTAACACTTCACAGGTTTGTACACACAATACATACCCACGACAACATACCGCTGCTATGAGGTGAGGTGAAATGGGGTTTAACGTCGCGTCCAAGATTATTGCGCTTATATAGCGACGTGCATGTGCATGTGTGTTTGTGTGGCTGCTTGTACTAGTCCGGACTGATGCCGATTTATAGTGCTAGCTCACTGAGATACCATGCTGCAGTTTAACATGAATACCCCACTCAGACACACTATACTGTCTCCGAGCCGACCAGTCCTTGTTTTAGCCCCTTAATGCCGAGTGCATGTCTTTTGGTATGACGCAGCCGGGAATTGAAACCCGGACCACAGAGGCGGTCCCGCTGTTATGATGTATTACACATACGTGTGGCACATGTCCATTTTCAGTCAAGGAATAAAATGAGGTCATGTATATTTCACAGAAGGCATCTTCCCCAGGCAAGGGAGTTAACTGACTATATACGTACAGATTCCACCCTAGCCCAACTTGGCTAGAATGTCTGGGCTCAATCGTAGCACCACCAGTGGCTATTACAAGTAATGTCCCTTCTGTGTTCCTCCTATTGACAATCAGATTCCACCTCTCATAACCCTTGCATTCAAACAAAATTGCGGTGCCCAATCAAGACGAGCTGATTGATAATCAAAATCTATATTGTAATAAAACAGATCTTACTTCATGAAGTGCATAAAATCACTGGAGCACTGATTAAAAACATGAAAAGATATGGAAAATATCTGTTGAAGCCAAGTTGGCAGCAAATATGCTTTGCAAATCCTGCAACTGACCAATATCTACACAGCAGTTTACGAACCACAGTTTTGATTGAATTATGCATAGACTTGTTAGTCCAGCCAAAATATAACTCCATAATTCCAGCCTAGTTCGGCAAGGATGGAAACTGGATTTTTATAGTCAGTTAACTTTCTTGCCTCTTGGAAGATGAGAGAAATCAAATGAGCGCTGCACCTAGCATGACTGACACTGCAGCAGTGTGCAGAGCAGATGGCCACAAGGATGTCACATGTTTCAGGAGAAATATTGCCTCAGGTGCACTGTAACCTGAGCGCTCATTGGTCTGAGATCCTGCCTAATTCCCTCACACTGGAATCGCATGATACGTTGGTTGAATATAGCCCACTGAGTTCCTGGATGATGAGGGGGAAATGTGGTGTTTCACAGACCTGAGAAGTATTGACAATGGTGAGTACTAAAAGGTAGTCACAAAAGCATTAGCACATCCCTTACTTTACCAAACAGTTTCTATAGAGCTCAAGCTGACCATTGGAACAACCACCCCACTCATGGCTGTATGAGAGTCCTGCCATGGATTACTTTGTGCAAGAAGGCTTGGTAGACAATTGTCTATGAAACTGGTATAAATATAACATGATTAATGATATGAAACTCTCCACCAAATGAACATGATTATATATAATACAGAGAATTCTTACGACTTTCACAACCTGATTTACAGGTGGGACAGCTGGCTGTTCATCCTGAAATATGTCACAACGCCATTCCAGTTCATGATCAAACATCACTCACCTCCAACTTCAAACATTCAAAGAATAGTTATCCCAAACTATTACAACTTAATCCTGTTATATGCTTCTCCTTTTACAGTGTGTGTTTGTTTGTTTATCACCACACTCAGCAATATTCCAGCTATATAACAGCACTCAATCAAGTATGGACCAGATAATCCAGTGTTTGACATCATGAGCATCCATTTACCCAATTGGAATATGATGACATCCATCAAGCAAGTTAGCAAGTCTGTACACCCGATCCTGTACCACCTTACAACAAACATGGGTTTGTGAAGGCCAGTTCTAACCCAGATTTTTACAGGGGCCTCCATGTACACTTATGAGTGAGTGAGTGAGTTGGGTTTAACGCCGCTTTTAACAGTATTCCAGTAACATCATGGCGTGTCAGCTTAATGTTGGAGGAAAGCCCGAAGAGATGCAGGTCTCAGACGTTTACCAATACGGTGAAACCCGAGAGCACGGGTATGGTGCTGACAAACCTAGAAACATAACCCAGGCGAACCGGGATTCGAACCCACAATCATAGGTTTCTGGCATGCCCAAGGGACGCAACTCTGCACAGCGAATCGTGGCGCCTTAGACGACTGGGCCACCCGTGCCCCCGGTACACTTAAGAGAAAACACACTAGACACTAACTCCCCGACAGCTACTGACTGTAACAGAGCCTTCAGAGATAACACATGACTCACGTTTCTCTTGACGCCACGCTCCATGGCATTGTTGTCCAGCTGTCTCTGCATTAGATGGATCTGATCTCGCAGCTCCAGCTCCTGGCGCTGTGCAGCAGACAGAAGGGACCTTGCCTCACTCAGTGCCAGATTCGACTCATTCAGCTCTTGTCTCACCGAGGCCAGACTACTGTTGTTGTTCTGGTTCAAGTTCTAGATCGAAATATGTGGTCATTCTTAAAGTTCAGTACAAATGCAGCTTTGATACTTAATGTTCAAAAATGTTTTCCTTCCATGACATGATGTTGTACAAACTATGTCAAGTTTTTATCGAAAAATATTAAGCTAAAAAGAAATACTGATGTTACAGCATGTTCAGATGAACTGACAGACACATCAGTTAAATGTCACTCTGACATCTGTTTTACATCTGTAACAAGTAGTTAAAAAAAGCCTCAAAACTCTTATTCAAGCAAATGTATAAAATAGACCAACAAGGCCCTGTAGCTCACCTGAATGTTTCTGAATATATTATTAGATCACAACTGTCATACAAGGGTAAAGAAAAATAAGCAAAGAAATGACACAAGTTTCTACACAAGACATATCCTCACAGTAAGTTCATTAATTTAAACACTGATTCAAACATAACTGGCTATGCAGAGAGCCAACTCTATAGTCATCATGAAGGTCAAATGTTGAAGCTGTGTTAAACATCACAATACATAGTAACAAAAATAAAATATATATATATAAATATGTTAATGGACATAGCACATATATTTTTGCATATGACATTTCATAATGAAATTGCAAAAATGGCTTAGCATTTGGCAAAAATGATATTTTCAATATGGCTGCCTTGGCAGCCATGTTTAAACTCAGACCAAATTTTTGAAAAACCATCCCTGAGATCATATACTATGTATGTACACACGCAATGTTAGCTTCATAAATCAAAAGGTTTCAGAGATGTCGGAAATGCAGAAAAAACTTGAAAGTGGTGGTCAAAGATTGTAGGTGTGTCAAAGATGGAAACAAAAGTATGATACGTTATTCCACATGGCACATACTGAATGCATATCATGTCTGCCTTGTATAAAATCAGATTGGTATTCTATAAGCAGTCTCAACTATAGCTTTGATCATCCCGTCAGCCTTATAGGCCTTGTGATTTCATTTAAAGGAGATGTTGAAAACATAAATGTGAACAACAGCCACAGACACAGACAAACAAACCCTCCTACATTCAGTCAGGTGAGCTACAAATCTCCAAGCAACCCCTTTTAGCTAAAACCACAACTGACCTTGCTCTGATCCTGTGCATCCAGCTTCTTCTTCAGTGAGTCCATCTCTGTCTGCAGCTTCTCGTTCTGATCCTTCAGGTCATCCACACCATCCGTCTCCTCCAACAACGTCTCCAGCTCCTTCTGCAGCGTTGCCGTCATCTCTGTCAGCTGCTTCACCCGTTCCTCCAGCTTCACCTTCTCCTGTTTGAGACTGACCAACTCGGACGTCTGATCACTACTCTTGCCATCTGCTACCTTCTTCTGGTCAAGCTGCTTCTGCAGACCATTGACCTTGGCCTCAAGATATCTTTTTTCCTGCTCAAGGTCATCAACCTGATTGTCTTTGGACACAGCAAAAGACTTTGTTCTTTTCAAGCTATTTCTGACCAGCTGAAGCTCATCAACTTGAGATTCAAGCTTAAGTTTCTCTGTCTTCAGTTCAGCTGCCTTCTCTGCCTGAGATTTGGACTTTTCCAGGGAAACCCGCAGGTCAGCATTTTCTTTCATAAGTGACACAACTTTATCTTGTACAGAATGCCTCCTACCACCCTGATCATTCATCTTGTGAATCTGTTCTTTGCTTCGGCTGAGTTCTTGTTCAAGATCACCGGTCACTTTTTCTAACCTCTTGACTTTGTCCTCAAGGTCATTCTTTGCCTTCTGAAGGTCACTTTCATGCATGGATGTCCTCTTTCTCAAATTGTCCCGATTAAGATTATCTTTCTCCTTTTCAAGAGTTTCAACCTTTCGTTGAAGGTCAGATTTCTCTGTCTGCAACCTGTCAACCAAAGAACGTCTGCTGTCACCACCAGATTTCTCACGGCTTTTTTTCTCCAAATCCTCCACCTTCTTCTCAAATACTTCTTTTTCACTCTCCAGTTTCCTCAACTTTTCCTCTAGGGACTGCTTCTCTTTCCCCAACTTATCCAACTGTTCTACCTTTGTCTCCAGTTCTTTCTTTTCAGTCTCTAAGTGGACCAAGCAGTTAACCTTGATCTCCAGTTCTCTCTTCTCCTTCTCAGATTTCTCCAAATCCTGTTTCTCCTTTTGTGTCTTCTTCAACTTCTCTTCCAGGTCCCTCTTCTCCACCTCCATCTTCTCCAACCGACTCACCTTCCTCTCAAGAGTTCTCCTTTCTTCTTCAGCCTTCTGAACATCAAATTTTCCTTTTTCCAAATTCCGCAACTTGTCCTCTAAATCCTTCTTCTCATTCTCCAGTCTTCCTAACCGAATGACCTTCACCTCCAGATCTCTCTTCTCATTTTCTGTCTTCTCCAAATCATATTTAATCATCTCCAACTTTTTAACCTTCTGTTCCAAGTCTTTCTTCTCAAGATTAAGTCTTTGTACAAGTAATTCTTTTTCTGCCCTATCTTCCTCTGTCCTAGACAGTCTCTGACTCTTCTCCTTGTCAGACTTCTCCACACTCATAAGCTTGTCCTTAAGCTCTTCTCCCTCTGCTTGAAGTCGCTGCAACCTGGTCACTTTCCCCTGAAGCTCAAACTTCTCAACTTCCACCTTCTCCAACTGACGAACCCTCTCTTCCAGACGAGACTTCTCCTTTTCATTTCTCTCCACATTCTTCAGCTTGTCCTTAAGCTCATCCACCTCCGCCTCAAGTCTCTGCAGCCTGATCACCTTCTCCTGTAACTCATGCTTCTCTTCCTCCACTTTCTCTAACCGCTGAATCTTCTCCTCCAGACCAGTCTTGTCCTTCTCCAACTTCTCCCGCACACCTTCCCTATCCTTCTCCCCACGCTCTAGCCTGGCTATCTTCCTCTCAAGCTCTCGTTTCTCCTTCTCCACACCCTGCAGCTGTTCCTCCAGCCTGTCCTTCTCCTTCTGGACTCTCTCCAGCCTCATCAGTTTAGTCTCCAGGTCCTGTTTCTCCCGAGTAACACTCCTCAGCTTCACCAGCTTCTGTTCCACTTCCTCCTTGTCCTTCTCCACTCTCTCCAACCGAGTCACCTTCCTCTCCAGTTGACCCTTCTCCCTCTCAATCTCCTCCATCTTCCCGACCTTCACCTTCAAATCATCCCTGTCCTTCTCAGAGTTCTTCAGCCTCCTTTCAATCTGTTCCTTCTCCTCAGACAGATCCTCCATCTTGCTCTCAATGGCTCTCTTCTCCTGCTGTAGAGTGTTGATCTGGGCATTGAGCTCCGCCTTTGCCTTCATATCCTCGTCCTGACTGGCAGATCTCCTCTGGAGGGACTCCATCCTCACCTGGAGGTTGGTCTTCTCCTCACACAGCTGCTGTATCTGAGTCTTGGACTCAGCAAGACGGCGGTCAGCAGACTTCAGCCTGTCAGTCAAGTCATCCACCTGTCTCTGCAGAGTGTCAGACTGGCTCTGGAGAGACGCAATCTTCTTCTCCAGGGTGAGCTTCTCTGAGCTCAACTTCTGTACAGAGGTGTCCAGTCTGAAAACAAAACAACCTCACTAAGACCTGATATCGTACTCATGGTATAAAGAGGATGTTTTCAACCTTGCAGTGACACTAATATTGTGACAATTGATACATTACTCAGCACATTAGTGAGGTGAAAAGGGTATTAACATCATATTCAAGATTCTTGCACTTATATAGCAATGTGCATGCATTTGTGTGTGTGGTTGCTTGTACAAGTACAATACAACTAATGCGTTTTATAGCGCTTGCCCACTGAGGTACCAAGCTGCCGTTTTACATGGATAACCCACTCGACACAGTATACTGACTCCGAGCTATCCAGTCCTTGTTTTATCCCTTGGCGCCAAGCAAGCTATCGCATTTGGTATGATGCAGTCGGGGATCAAATTACACTCACTGGGCTGACATCCTATCCATTACACTGTGGTAAACTTCTATGACGCCAACAAGACGAAGCATAGGTCTCTGAGCATATTAGATCATTGTAAGGTACACATATACTGGTCATGTTCAAGCAAATAAGTATTAGAGGTATACCAGTATTGAGTGTTAACTGATATGACACGATGTAACATCTGACCTTGAAGAGTATTCCTCCATGACATTTTTCTTCTCTCTTTCAGCATCCTCACATTCATCTTGAAGTTTGGAAACAAGGATAGACAGCTCCTCCAGTTCCTGAAAACAATATAACAAGTACTTCATAAAACCCTTAATTCTGCGATTGAAGTCTATATTAAAGTATGGGAGTTGTGATCATCTTAGCACTAAGTGAGATTTGTGGAACAGCACCCTAGATTCTGCTTGACAAAGCAGTCAAAGAGTTGTGATATAATAGAGCCTATGCCGGAGACAGCAACCCAGTGATTGATATCATGAGCATCGATATACGCAATTCTGATCTGATGACATGCATCAACCAAGTCAGCGAGTCTGACCATCCGATCCCGTTAGTCGCCTCTTACCACAAGCATAGTCACCTTTTACGGCAAGCATGGGTTGCTGAAGACCTATGCTACCCCGGATCTTCACGGGTCGCCTAGACTAGTAGACAATCCTTTAGTGCATGAGGCATGTGACAACATATGAACTTGCTGTTGTGAGGAACTTGGCTCTGTTCAATCTTATTAAAATCAATTGTTAATGCTCGCTCCAAGAACATCACACTACAGGTCACATTGGAATGACTTTTCATGAATTTTGAACAACCAATGAAATGACTTACAGAAAGTCGACATTAGCCAGTCAGAAAGCAGTTTTCCTGAGTTTTACAGGACTAGTTTGCAACTTCCTTTCTAAAGTTCTTGATCTAAAATTTGAAAACTGAATAATAGAAAATTCTGGAATGTCTAATAGATGGACGAGATTGTATGGTAGTACTACAATGGGCTATGGAAAATCTCTTCTGTTTCAAATGTTTATCACATTAACTGTCATTCGGAAAGCCTCATGTTAACCTTTTTGAGGTTGCATGATTAGAAAACACAGGAGCTCCTCAGCCACCTACTGAAACATCAGGCGCTACCTTATTCTGTCTGTCCAGGAGAGCCCTGTGCTCCTCGGCCACCTACTGAAACATCAGGCACTACCTTACTCTGTTTGTCCGGGAGAGCCTTGTGCTCCTCGGCCACCTACTGAAACATCAGGCACTACCTTATTCTGTCTGTCCAGGAGAGCCCTGTGCTCCTCGGCCACCTCCTGTTCTTGCTCCAGGTCCCGCTCCAGGCTCTGCTTCTCCTCCTCAAGGGCCTGAGTAAAAGTTAGAGAGCACATCATAAGTTTTGCAGATCAATAACTTCCCCCAGTTCCCTGGTACATAGATTAAATAAAACTGGAGCCAACACTGATCCTTGTGAGACGAGGACATAAATCATGAACCAGATATTAGCGGTGATAGTGTCAGCAATGACCAAGGGGTGATGACAAACTGCCACAGCTCATCTGCAGATTAACCACCTTCATGTTTCCATGCTTGCCACCTGGGAAGCAACTCTATGCCCACACACCATGAGACTATGCAGTGTACGTCCTGTGTGGGGTACTCACCTGCACCTGCAGCCGCAGCTCCCCGGACTTGACCTGCCTCTCCGCCAGGCAGCTCTTCATGGTGGACTGCAGGTCCTGGGGAGAAGGAGACACATGTTGTACATGTGTTGTACATGTGTTGTGCATGTGTTGTGATGTACAGGTGTTGTGCATGTATGTTGTGCCTGTGTTGTGCCTGTGTTGTGCATGTGTGTTGTGCCTGTGTTGTACAGGTGTTGTGCATGTGTGTTGTGCATGTGTGTTGTGCATGTGTGTTGTGCCTGTGTTGTGCATGTGTGTTGTACATGTGTTGTGCATGTGTTGTACAGGTGTTGTGCATGTGTTGTGCAGGTGTTGTGCCTGTGTTGTACAGGTGTTGTGCATGTGTTGTACAGGTGTTGTACAGGTGTTGTGCATGTGTTGTACAGGTGTTGTACAGGTGTTGTACAGGTGTTGTGCAGGTGTTGTGCATGTGTTGTACAGGTGTTGTGCATGTGTTGTGCATGTGTTGTGCATGTGTTGTGCATGTGTTGTGCATGTGTTGTGCAGGTGTTGTGCAGGTGTTGTGCATGTGTTGTGCATGTGTTGTGCAGGTGTTGTGCATGTGTTGTGCATGTGTTGTGCAGGTGTTGTGCATGTGTTGTGCATGTGTTGTGCATGTGTTGTGCATGTGTTGTGCATGTGTTGTGCATGTGTTGTGCAGGTGTTGTGCATGTGTTGTGCATGTGTTGTGCAAGTGTTGTGCAGGTGTTGTACAGGTGTTGTGCAGGTGTTGTGCATGTGTTGTGCATGTGTTGTGCATGTGTTGTACAGGTGTTGTGCATGTGTTGTACAGGTGTTGTGCATGTGTTGTGCATGTGTTGTGCATGTGTTGTGCAGGTGTTGTGCAGGTGTTGTACAGGTGTTGTGCATGTGTTGTGCATGTGTTGTGCAGGTGTTGTGCATGTGTTGTACAGGTGTTGTGTATGTGTTGTGCATGTGTTGTACAGGTGTTGTGCATGTGTTGTGCATGTGTTGTGCAGGTGTTGTACAGGTGTTGTGCAGGTGTTGTACATGTGTTGTGCATGTGTTGTGCATGTGTTGTGCATGTGTTGTGCAGGTGTTGTACAGGTGTTGTGCATGTGTTGTGCATGTGTTGTGCAAGTGTTGTGCATGTGTTGTGCAGGTGTTGTACAGGTGTTGTAC
Source organism: Haliotis cracherodii (assembly GCF_022045235.1). Lineage (NCBI taxonomy): Eukaryota > Metazoa > Mollusca > Gastropoda > Lepetellida > Haliotidae > Haliotis > Haliotis cracherodii. Next base: position 10,247,342 of record NW_027266280.1, on the reverse strand, counting down.
AGGTGTTGTGCATGTGTTGTGCAGGTGTTGTGCATGTGTTGTACAGGTGTTGTGTATGTGTTGTACAGGTGTTGTGTATGTGTTGTACAGGTGTTGTGTATGTGTTGTACAGGTGTTGTGTATGTGTTGTACAGGTGTTGTGCATGTGTTGTACAGGTGTTGTGTATGTGTTGTGCATGTGTTGTACAGGTGTTGTGCATGTGTTGTACAGGTGTTGTGCATGTGTTGTGCAGGTGTTGTGCATGTGTTGTACAGGTGTTGTGCATGTGTTGTACAGGTGTTGTACAGGTGTTGTGCAGGTGTTGTACAGGTGTTGTGCATGTGTTGTACAGGTGTTGTACAGGTGTTGTGCATGTGTTGTACAGGTGTTGTGCATGTGTTGTACATGTGTTGTGCATGTGTTGTGCAGGTGTTGTGCATGTGTTGTACAGGTGTTGTGCATGTGTTGTACAGGTGTTGTACAGGTGTTGTGCATGTGTTGTGCATGTGTTGTGCATGTGTTGTGCATGTGTTGTACAGGTGTTGTGCAGGTGTTGTACAGGAGTTGTGCAAATGTTGTACAGGTGTAGTACAGGTGTTGTTCATGTGTTGTACAAACCCTGATCAGCTGCTTCTGGTCCTGCACCTCCTGCTGGTACAGCTTCAGGTGGTTGAACAGACTCTCCTTCTTCTGATTCTTGGACTCGTTCAGCACATTGGTCTCCGTCTGCTGCTGCTGCAGTTTCTGGAAGGACAAAGATGCTCATACACTCATCACGTACACCCACTGACATCACAAATCTCAATATGTCAAAGACCTCACCCTCACCAGGCTCTTGTATGAACACACACGCTCTCTTGGTAAAGCTTGCAAGCACTTTCTCTACATTGTGGCTATCCCTAACTACAAAGGATAACCTTACAAAAAATTCAAAGAACACAAATTTCAATTGAGTTGAGCCCTGTCATTTTAGGTCTGTGTATACAGTGTTATACATGTTCTACCTGTATGGTGTTCCTCATGTCGTCCTCCCTCCGGCGCCAAGCCTTGGCCTCCCCACTGTAGTGGTCAATCAGGGACTCCAGGTCCTGTACAGGGTAGACAGAGGACAGTGGTAGACAAACAGGGCAATGACAGCTGTGGTTATCAGTGAAGGAATCCAATTGTTCAGCTATTATAGGAAGTAATCAGCACTAAATAAATATATGGTAACAGTTGGAATGGTACCTTGGAGTTCAGCACAGAGTACTTGTTGAGTGAACATTTTAACCACTAGGCTACCCCACCACCCAACTGACAGTACAGTACCCAGTGACTAAGAAACATTTGCAAAACAGGCATGGTAGACAGTACTTGGCAAACACATTTCCAAAACAGGCATGGTAGACAGTACTCGGTAAACACATTTCCAAAACGGGCATGGTAGACAGTACTTGGCAAACACATTTCCAAAACAGGCATGGAAGACAGTACACGGTACAATTTCCAAAACAGGCATGGTAGACAGTACACGGTACAATTTCCAAAACGGGCATGGTAGACAGTACTTGGTAAACACATTTCCAAAACAGGCATGGTAGACAGTACACGGTACAATTTCCAAAACGGGCATGGTAGACAGTACTTGGTAAACACATTTCCAAAACAGGCATGGTAGACAGTACTCGGTAAACACAATTCCAAAACGGGCATGGTAGACAGTACTTGGTAAACACATTTCCAAAACAGGCATGGTAGACAGTACACGGTACAATTTCCAAAACGGGCATGGTAGACAGTACTTGGTAAACACATTTCCAAAACAGGCATGGTAGACAGTACTCGGTAAACACATTTCCAAAACGGGCATGGTAGACAGTACTTGGTAAACACATTTCCAAAACAGGCATGGAAGACAGTACACGGTACAATTTCCAAAACAGGCATGGTAGACAGTACTCGGTAAACACATTTCCAAAACAGGCATGGTAGACAGTACTCGGTAAACACATTTCCAAAACAGGCATGGTGGCTGACAGACTCACCTTGATTTTGTCCTCCAGGTGGGTGCTGTTGAGAAGAGAAGACCTCCCAGTCTGTAGAGTGACAAACAGCTCCTGCACAGAACAAACTCAAAACTTACACAATTGTTCCCCAACAGATGTATCAACATGTTAGTGTTACTACAAGGCAGCATTACCTATCACTTAAATTGTAGATGACACACTACACTCACCACTTTCTTCTTCCTGGGTTGTTCAGTTCGGACAATGTGCGGGACAACGAGGCCATTCTCCCTCAGTGACGTGTTCATCTTGTTGTGGAGCAGCTCAATCTCATCAGCGTGTTCCTGTTCCTGCTGTTCATACGCCTCCACGAGGTCCTCGAGGTCCTGTGTCGGGTAATCATAACTAGGTACAGCAGAGACGAGTACACCAACAGAGATGAGTACACCTACAGAGACAGTACACCTACAGAATCTAGTACACCTACAGAGACTAGTTACACCTACAGAGACTAGTACACCTACAGAGACTAGTTACACCTACAGAGGCTAGTACACCTACAGAGACTAGTTACACCTACAGAGACGAGTACACTAACAGAGACGAGTACACCTACAGAGACAGTACACCTACAGAGACTAGTACACCTACAAAGACTAGTTACACCTACAGAGACTAGTACACCTACAGAGACTAGTTACACCTACAGAGACGAGTACACTAACAGAGACGAGTACACCTACAGAGACAAGTACACCTACAGAATCTAATACACCTACAGAGACTAGTTACACCTACAGAGACTAGGAAACCTACAGAGGCTAGTTACACCTACAGAGACAAGTACACCTACAGAGATGAGTACACCTACAGAGACAAGTTGACCAACAGAGACGAGTACACCAACAGAGGCTAGTTACATCTACAGAGACTAGTTACACCTACAGAATCTAGTACACCAACAGAGACGAGTTAACCAACAGAGACGAGTTAACCAACAGACTAGTACACCAACAGAGACAAGTACACCTACAGAGATGAGTACACCTACAGAGACGAGTTGACCAACAGAGACGAGTTGACCAACAGAGACAAGTACACCTACAGAGACGAGTACACCTACAGAATCTAATACACCAACATAGACGAGTACACCTACAGAGACTAGTTACACCTACAGAATCTAGTACACCAACAGAGACGAGTACACCTACAGAGACGAGTTGACCAACAGAGACTAGTACACCTACAGAGACGAGTTGACCAACAGAGACTAGTACACCTACAGAGACGAGTTGACCAACAGAGACTAGTACACCAACAGAGACAAGTACACCTACAGAGACGAGTACACCTACAGAATCTAGTACACCAACAGAGACGAGTACACCAATAGAATCTAGTACACCAACAGCAAGTACACCTACAGAGACTGTTGGTGCCCATGTCAACAAACCTCATAAGAAACAATTACAAAGTTGTTATCCTTTTTGCCATAACATTTTATCACCTGTATGCCTGCAGTGAACTTTTGTTACTGTCAGACAATCCTTGTGTCATGCAGGACTTAAACACCCAATGTCATGAGTTTTGTATATGTCATGTAATAAAGACATGAACGAATATACAGTATACATACCCTGAGTTTCTTGTTGAGATCATCGATGGATGCCTGCTTCTGATCCAGCTGCTGTTTCCACACCTCATCTCTGTTCTCCATCATCACCAGGTCTCGGCGTTGGTCATCCCTCGACTTCCTCCGCTCCTACACAACAAACAACACTGGCTAACTTCTGCCCTGGCTCCTACACAACAAACAACACTGGCTCCTAAACAACAAACAACACTGGCTTACTTCTGCCCTGACTCCTACAAAACAAACAACACTGGCTAACTTCTGCCCTGGCTCCTACACAAAAAACAACACTGGCTAACTTCTGCCCTGGCTCCTACAAAACAAACAACACTGGCTAACTTCTGCCCTGGCTCCTACACAACAAACAACACTGGCTAACTTCTGCCCTGGCTCCTACAAAACAAACACTGGCTAACTTCTGCCCTGGCTCCTACACAACAAACAACACTGGCTAACTTCTGCCCTGGCTCCTAGACAACAAACAACACTGGCTAACTTCTGCCCTGGCTCCTAGACAACAAACAACTCTGGCTAACTTCTGCCATGGCTCCTAGACCAGAAACAACACTGGTTAACTTCTGCACTTGTACCTAGAAAACAAACAACACTGTTTAACTTCTGCACTGATTCCCAGACAACAAACAGCACTGGCTAACTTCTGCACTTGTACCTAGAAAACAAACAACACTGACTAACTTCTGCACTGGCAGGTGTAGTCTGTGCCCATAATCTATTATTCTACTAGTTCTTCTTGACTTAACATTTTCAAAACATTTTAGTTTCCCAATAAGGACTGAGGTTACTAGACAGATTTTGAGTAGTTTTTGGACTAGCCTCTGAAGTTGAACCAGCACATGCAGAAATGGGTCTTTACTAACTGTACCCTCACCAGGACCCAAACCTTTTAACATCATGACAAACTAACACCCAGCCCACTGAGCTATAATAACACCTTCAGATCTGTAAACACGATGCTACTTGATATGGTCAGTTCACTTGTTTCAAGTTGCATCCAAGGAAAACACAAACCAATCCACAGGACTATTCTAAGATTTGAAGCATCAGTGTGGAGGCCCTGTCAGAAATAGAGAAGCCAGCAGCTGCCGCACCAAACATACAAGGTCACAACAAAGCCTCCCATCATGGCCCTTAGATCACCTTATCGAGTTTGAGCTGGACGCTAGCCAGTTGTTTCTGTGTGTCGTTGAGGCTGTTGTTGACTGTGTGCTGCTGACGGTCCTTCTGCCGTAGTCGCCGCATCAGATTCTCGTTCTCCATCTCTAGCTGGCTGATGATGTCACGGAGGTCGTCCAGCTGGGTCCTGGGTACACATCAACACAATCCTGCAGTACATGCCAATACAATCCTGCATAGACATCAACACAATCCTGCATACACACCAACACAATCCTGCATACACGTCAACACAATCCTGCATACACGTCAACACAATCCTGCAGTACACACCAACACAATCCTGTATACACATCAACACAATCCTGCATACACACCAACACAATCCTGCATACACATCAACACAATCCTGCATACACGTCAACACAATCCTGCAGTACACACCAACACAATCCTGCAGTACACACCAACACAATCCTGCAGTACACACCGACACAATCCTGCATACACACCAACACAATCCTGCATACACGTCAACACAATCCTGCATACACGTCAACACAATCCTGCAGCACACACCAACACAATCCTGCATACACGTCAACACAATCCTGCAGTACACACCAACACAATCCTGCAGTACACACCAACACAATCCTGCATACACACCAACACAATCCTGCATACACACCAACACAATCCTGCATACACGTCAACACAATCCTGCAGCACACACCAACACAATCCTGCATACACACCAACACAATCCTGCATACACACCAACACAATCCTGCATACACACCAACACAATCCTGCATACACACCAACACAATCCTGCAGTACACACCAACACAATCCTGCAGTACACACCAACACAATCCTGCATACACCCCAACACAATCCTGCATACACACCAATACAATCCTGCATACACACCAACACAATCCTGCAGTACACTCAACACAATCCTACATACACACCAACACAATCCTGCATACACACCGACACAATCCTGCATACACACCAACACAATCCTGCAGTACACACCAACACAATCCTGCAGTACACACCAACACAATCCTGCATACACCCCAACACAATCCTGCATACACACCAATACAATCCTGCATACACACCAACACAATCCTGCAGTACACTCAACACAATCCTACATACACACCAACACAATCCTGCATACACACCGACACAATCCTGCATACACACCAACACAATCCTGCAGTACACACCAACACAATCCTGCAGTACACACCAACACAATCCTGCAGTACACACCAACACAATCCTGCATACACACCAACACAATCCTGCAGCACACACCAACACAATCCTGCATACACGTCAACACAATCCTGCAGTACACGTCAACAAAATCCTGCATACATGTCAACACAATCCTGCAGTACACGTCAACACAATCCCGCAGTACACACCAACACAATCCTGCAGTACACACCAACACAATCCTGCATACTCACCAACACAATCCTGCATACACACCAACACAATCCTGCAGTACACACCAACACAATCCTGCAGTACACACCAACACAATCCTGCATACACATCAACACAATCCTGCATTCACATGGTTGATGACACACTCACCACACAGTGAGTGAGTTTGGTTTAACGCCGCTTTTAACAGTATTCCAGTTATATCGCGGCGTGTCAGCTTCATGTCGAAGGAAAGCCCGAAGGTATGCAGGTCTCAGACGTTTACCACTTCGGTGAAACCTACGAGCACGGATATGGTGCTGACAAGCCTAGAAACATAATTGGGGTGAACCGGGATTCGAACCCACAATCATAGGTTTCTGGTGTGCCCAAGGGACGCCACTCTGCAAAGCGAATTGCCGCACCTTAGACGACTGGGCAACGTGTGCCCCCCTCACACAGAAAACAACTTCATTCAAATGTAAAGATATTAAAGATCACATTATTTGCTAATAAGCAAAGTAATATAAATATGAAAATGGATCCTCGAATGAGTGTGTTGATGCTGTATTATCAAGACTTATTCTTACCTTAACTGAAGCACTACTGAAACTCAACCTTCTGACTATCAAGGCACAAGTACTCACAAAGTCACCGTGGCCACTTTGTAGAACACACTGAGCTCTGGTCAAACTGAAAACCTCGCATACAACGAAATCATGAGATCATTCCTAAACGAAGCACGTACATGGTGAGTTCGTCCTGGATGTTGTGAGCCTCTTGAGACATGTCCTGTATCTGCAGATACATCTGCTCAGCCTGCTGTTCCAACTGCCGCCGCTCATCAGACTCATTCATCAGCTGTTCGCTCAGCACCTGCAACAACCAGCAACAGTACCTTGGATTTTACTATATGCAATTGTGCATTCTTTGAAATATTTGTTCTTTTTGTTTTTCTCATGTTGTTGAATCTACCCTATGGGGATTCCTGCACATGATTAGAATTGGTCCCCAGCATTCTATGCCGGTCGTAAGACCCGACTTGGATTGGGTGGTCGCCAAATTGGTTGTGAGCATTTCATCATACCCTAAAGGTAATGTATCATTACCGGCCACGATCATATGGCAGGAATATTGCTGAGGGTGGCTTTAAATATAAACAAAAAAATCTTTTTCATGCTACAGTAATCAAACGAGTGAGTGAATATTATTTCACACTACAATCAGCCAATATTGCAGCTATATCACGACTGTTAGTTTATTTCTTGTTGTTTAACACCAGCCATTATCCAGCTATCTGACGGTGGTCTGTAAATAATCGAATCTGGACCAGACAATCCAGTGATTGACATCATGAGCATCGATCGACACAATTGGGATACAATGACATGCCTCAGCCACATCAGCGAGCCTATATCAGGATCACTTATATATAGTGAAGCCTGGACCAGGTAGTGAGTGAGTGAGTGAGTGAGTGAGTGAGTGAGTGAGTGAGTGAGTGAGTGAGTGAGTGAGTGAGTGAGTGAGTGAGTGAGTGAGTGAGTGAGTGAGTGAGTGAGTATGGTTTTACGCCGCTTTAAGCAATATTCCAGCAATATCATGGTGGGGGACACCAGAAATGGGCTTCACACATTGTACCAATGTCGGGACTCGAACCCGGGTCTTCGGCGTGAAGAGCGAACACTTTAACCATTAGGCAACCCGACCGCCCCCTGGGCCAGGTAAACCTTTAAGGTACAACAAAACGATTTAGTCAGAGGACACATTGTAACTCTCCCCCCATTGAGTCAGCTCATCCAGCAATAAGGTACACTGGACCTTATCTTCCCCAAGAGACCCCTGGGAGTATAGACTTCAAAAGATGTTTAAAACAAAGACTTCTCTTTGTTCAAAGAAATCTCTCAAACACGACTGATCACCTTTCTCTTCATCTTATACAGTTCCTTGAGTGTTCATATTTCAAACATCAACATCATCAACAAAAGGTGAGTGAGTGAGTTGGGTTTAACGACGCTTTTAACAGTATTCCAGTTATATCACGGCGTGTCAGCTTAATGTTGGAGGAAAGCCCGAAGTGATGCAGGTCTCAGACCTTTACCACTTCGGTGAAACCCACAAGCACGGGTATGGTGCTGACAAACCTAGAAACATAATCGGGGCGAACCGGGATTCGAACCCACAATCATAGGTTTCTAGCGTGCCTAAGGGACGCAACTCTGCACAGCGAATTACGGCACCTTAGACGACTGGGCCACCCGTGACCCCTCAACCAAAGGTGAAAATGAAATTTGGAGACCAAGTATAAGTGGAAATGATTCTATTCTGTTTTACTCGCAGACAGCAATATTCCAGCCATATCATGACGACCTGTAAATAACTGGATAAAATTGCATGAGAAGTGATCCAAGCCATTGGGTACGATGACAACCAGTCACCAGAACAGAGTCTGACCATTTAATCACCAGTTGAGATTGGCAAGTATGAGGTACTGGGGACTTATTCTGACCCAGTAATGAAAATAAAACGCCCAGTTCCATAAAAACATTTAAACCCCTCAGCAGCATCTAACCTTGGTCTTGTTGACATACATGTCCACATCCTTCTGCAGCCTAGTTGTCTCCCCTTCCTGCCAGCCACTCTGGTCATCCCTCTCCTCGCACTTGTGTCTCCATTGCTCCACCTCCGACCTCAGCTTGACCTCTGAGTCCTCCAGCTCACTGCACCGCTCCTTCAGTGACCTCAGCTCTGCGATCTTCACTGTCAGTGTTACCTCCAGATTGGTGGAGTCTGGAGCCGTCTGGAGGGCAGTGGAGAAGGAGGTGTTGCCATCGCACTCCTTGAGGATAGTTCTGGTGGACACTTTACCACTGTGACAGGAGCAGTAGCAGCTGGGGAAGGTAGAAAACACACATATGGAACCGTCCACTACCACCAAGTTTGTTTGTTGTCTAATGCCACACACATCAATATTCAAGCTATATCTGGCTATATGATGGCGGTCTGTAAATAATCGAGTCTGGACCAGACAATCCAGTGACAGATATTATGATCAACAGCGAAAAAGTTGTATTGCAACATACTGCGATACAGGTATCTGTATTGTGATACAGGTATCTGTATTGCAATATGCATTGTGATATTCTTGGAGCTAAAGTGTTCAACAGTGATTGACACTGATCATGCTGATTGTACACACAAACATTATTTTCTACATACTTCAGACAATAAAAAGCACCATGGTCAATCACCACCATTTTGTAGCCTTGCATACAGGGAACTACCCTGAGAGAAAAATCTTGTCTTGTCAATTAATTTCAAAAGGAAACATCATTTGTGCGTGCATTTCTGTAGATTTTAAGTTAAACGGTACAAATAATAACAAATCTTTGTTTACTCAATATTCCAAAACAAATAAAAAATATTGCAATACATGTCGTTTTAAAATGCGTAGTGCAGCATGCCGTGCAGCGCTACTCACAGGTCCTTGAGATCCCTCACATAGGTGAATCCAACAAACGGCAGATCTCGCCCCGAGAAGTCCTTCTGAATCTTGAACTCATCCAGGGAGGGCTGGGGTTTTACTTTCTCCACCTCCTCAAAGTTGGATGTGTCGTCCAGACTGTTGACAGTGGGGATGAAAGGCGGTGAGGCTGTCAGAGGTAGATAGGGGTGCCACTTTAGTCAATTCGAAGCCATGGTCAAGTCCAATTTCTATCAATCTACTGCTAAACAGACTTCATCACAATCTGTCAACTGCAACCACCAATCTGCTTAATCCTTGCAGTCGATGACAGAAGGGGTAGAAGGTCTGCTCATGGGCCAGTTAACAGCCACCATTCATGTGACAAGTTGGTGTGATGCATTAACGTATACATGACACATTAATTCCACTTACACTGCGTCACACTCCATCATGGTGCCCTGTTTATTGGTTAATGGAAACTGAATCTTCCGTTGAGTGAGTGAGTGAGTATGGTTTTACGCCGCTTATAGCAATATTCCAGCAATATCACGGCAGGGGATACCAGAAATGGGCTTCACACATTGTACTCACGTGGGGAATCAAACCCAGGTCTTCAGCGTGAAGAGCGAACGCTTTAACCACTAGGCTACCCCACCGCCCCGAATCTTCCGTTGAACACGAGGCACACCTACTGTCCCAAACGCAGTGTCCACACTGATTTCCTTACCTAATACCAGCCCATACAGTACACATAAGGCTAAACAATATAATAGTCTTGGTTCTCAGGGACTACTTGCAGCATCATTCAAGTTGCCGTACATTTGATTTTTATTTCAATTTTTAAAAACAAAACAAAACAAACTTAAATATTCCAAGTCTAATGGTAGTCAAATACTGTATTCCAGTATTTTACTCATAAGGGAATACAATTATGTAGGGAGGCCCTTTCCCAGGTTGATAGTACACAAATTTTCATTTGGTTACATACTAGCTTCAACAAACAACCCCAAAACTAAAAAAACACAAACACAAACACAAACACAAACACGCGCACACGCACGCACACGCACACGCACACACACACACACACACACACACACACACACACCAACCCCCTCCCCCCCCAAAACAGGGGGATGTAGGCTTCAAAAAATAAAAAGAATTGGTTCTCAGGCAATGGCTTGTAAATAAAGGCGGGCTGTGTTTTATTTTATTTTATTTTATTTTTTTTATTTGGGGGGGGGTATTTTCTCATGTTGCTAAATTAGATACTAAATCAAATTACTAACTCTCACACAGATAGCAAAACTCAGTCAGCAGTAGAAACTGTTGCAAACATGACCCTGTACATAGGAAGCGATTGTTGTGAGATGTTTGTACTGACTTTTGCCGATGCTGCTCCAGGTGATGGTGCTGAAGAACTTGTGACTGCAGATGTCCTTCCACGTGTAGCGCTGGTTCTGTTCCATTAGCAGATTCTTCATCAGATCCTTGGCCGACTCCGACACGCTGCTGTCCTTCGGAAACTTTAACTTACTCTGAAATAGTCAATAACAACTTCATGAGAGGGTGAGTGAACCACTTTGAACAGTATTCAGCCATAACATGGAGTTTCAGCTTGATGTAGAAGGAAAGTGTTTGTTTTTCGTCGTTGTTTAATGCCTCACTCAGCTATATGACAGCGGTCTGTAAATAAATCAAGTATGGGCCAGGCAATCCAGTGATTGACATCATGAGCATCAATCCACGCATTGGGATACGATGACATGCATCAACCAAGTCAGCGAGCCTGACCACCCGATCCCGTTAGTCGCCTCTTACAGCAAGCACAGTCGCCTCTTAAGACCAGCATGGGTTGCTGAAGACCTATTACATGCAGGTCTAAGATGTGAAACCCATAAGTACAGGTGTGGTGCTGACAAACCTAGATGTACATAATCAGGTCAACCAGGATTCAAACCCACATTCACAACTATCTGGCATGCCTAAGTGATGCAGCTCTGCCAATGAATTTCAGCACATTGGACAACAGGGCCACCTGTGTGCCCAGTTCTCAATGAATCAATCAAGTGTGGTTCAAGACTATAATGGCTATTGTTACAGTCTACCATCACAAGACTGATGAATCCTGGTTCGCCCCGATTATGTTTCTAGGTTTGTCAGCACCATACCCGTGCTCGTGGGTTTCACCGAAGTGGTAAACGTCGGAGACCTCCATCACTTCGGGCTTTCCTCCCTCATTAAGCTGACACGCCATGATATAACTGGAATACTGTTAAAAGCGGCGTTAAACCCAACTCTCTCACAAGACTGATGAAGTCTGCATGGACATAATTGTTCATGGTATGGTGTGTCTGTTGTTTTAACGCTCTCTCAGCAATATTCCAGCCATAGGACGGCAGCCTGTAAATAATCAAATCTGGACCAGACAATCCAGTGATTGATATTATGAGCAACCACATTTTCAGTCCCAAAGCTTAAAATGAATTGTTGTCCGAGCTGACCTTGAAGTTCATGATATTGCTGTAGGTTGTAACCATGGAACCGTATTCATCAGTGAAGGGGGTTTTGCCATACATCATCTCGTAGGCACACACGCCCAGCGACCACCAGTCCACCTCCACGCTGTACATACGGGGCCCACGGTTGCTGTTCATGGACGTCAACAACTCGGGGGCAACGTAGTCAGGAGTACCAACAGGCATACGAGACGAGACCTGCAATATAGACACGTCTTGAGTTTGAAATTTAATCTCCAACATGACTACAAGACTACACCTGCAGTATACAAGTTTCTAAACTTTGAGTTTGAAATATAATCGCCAAGCATACAAGATGATACCTGCAATACATACATGTCTTCCGTACTTTGAAATAAAAACAGCTTTAACCATTTAACCATTAACAGCTTTCATCCATTATCGTGTCCCGTAAAACAGGCACTCTGTAAACACAGTAGACGTGGTAAAGTGGAGGCACATATAAAAAACTCAGTACCCTGGCATACGCGGCACCCGAAATATTTGTTCACATAGCTCGCACTTGAGTAGGCCCTCCAGTGGCAGAAACTAACATTTTTAGTCCACTTGTCCTTACAATGATAACACATACCAAAACCCTTAAAAATGGCAAATTTCTGCTAGTCCTTATGATACCTTAACTATTGGACAGTTTGGCAAGGACTACAGGACGAGTGCCAATTTCTAACGCTGCCCTCACTGAATTAATTAGCGCTAAGCGCTTCCCTGAGTATCATGCGCCGCACAAGTCAGACAATATGGCCGTCTTGCGTACATGTTGCGTCAGTGACTGCCTTGTAATTACTTTCATCATTTAATCATAATAATAACCTACAATAACCTTTTGACACGAGTAATGACTTTATCATGTTAATGACATATACAGCATCATTTCAGCTGTCTTACCATTAATAACATCACAAGGTAATCACACATAATCAGGATAATCGAAGCAAATAAAGTTTACAAATTACATTTACCCAAACAAAACCATGGCAACCTGCCAGAACAAAATTCTCCGTATACACATACCAGCATGTCTACAGACATCTTGGCTGCAGAACCAAAGTCAGCTAGCTTGATGTGACCTTTCTGGTTCAGTAAAATATTTTCGGGTTTGATATCTCTGGAAATAAAACATAAAAACATGCATCTGACCTTTAAACATTCCTGTGAAAGTCTAGTCTAATAAAGTTTTACAGCTGTAAGTAGTTTTGAAAGTACAAAACTTAAACTTGAAAGACATTAACATATTTTCACCATTTCAATTTGTGTTTGTTGCTTAATACCGCACTCAGCAATATTCCAGCTGTATGACAGCAGTGATAAATATTGAATCTGGACAAAACAATCCAGTGATTGACATCATGAGCATCGATCCACACAATTTGGATACAACGACATGCAATCAAACCAAGTCACCATTAACTTATACAAGTCACATACCCCCAGTATTTTGTTTGTGGACCAATCTTTTCTAGTAAAACACTTCATGGTTACCTGTGCACATAGCCCATCTCATGCAGATCATTGATGGCAACCGACATCTCGGCCAGGTAGAAGCGAGCCATGTCCTCCTCAAATATGTCGTCATGTCTGTCAACAAACAAGTCTTGTGTACTTCACTGTATCACTGTATCATTGTATCAAGCAGCAGTGTTCCCGCTGGCTCTTGAAACTGCCAATCCTGTTGGACTGGCTACTCTAAAAATTACCAGTCTCCCCTAATATTTGTCAGTCCAAACTTTCAAAATATAAATAAAAAATATAAAAATTACCTGGTCATAATCTTTCAACATCATGTTCAATGCAAAGATGTCATCTCTGAAGTAGTGAGTGAGTGAGTGAGTGAGTTGGGTTTAACGCCGCTTTTAACATTATTCCAGTTATATCACAGCTTGTCAGCTAAATGTGGGAGGAAAGCCCGAAGTGATGCAGGTCTCAGACATTTCCCACTTCATTAAAACCCACGAGCACGGGTATGGTGCTGACAAACCTAGAAACATAATCGGGGTGAACCGGTATTCGAACCCACAATCATAGGTTTCTGGGGTGTCCAAGGGATGCAACTCTGCACAGCGAATGGCGGCGCCTTAGACGACTGGGCCACCCCTGTCCCCTATCTCTGAAGAAACTAGATCTACACATCATTCACACCAGGTTCAGTCACAATTTTCTCTTTTTTTTTAATATTTCAAGTCACTACAAATATATTTTTAACCTTGAAGCTAAGCAAAATGTAATTTCCTTGCACTAAAAATCAACAAGGGGAAACCCTGATGGTAACAGACAAGATGACTTTGTTCGAAAAATATACTTATATGAATATCACAGATTTATAAGGTACTTTATTTGACGGTCCACAGGGACAAGCTGTCATAAAATACCGGGACAAGCAGTCATAAAATACCGGTCCAAGCCTAATTTTACCGGTAAAAAACTGGTAATTACTGGTAAACGGAAACACTGAGCAGGGTTTTACATGACGCAGTCCAGTACGCACAGATATTGAGATTGGGCGCATAAAAAGAATATACTGCTTCCCAAGATATGCACAATAATATTCATTGTACCTACAGCTCATCAAGAGCAGTTATGGGTGTCTGTCATTTCATCAACCAATCATGACCACTGTCCACATGCACACTGTCAATGCTTCATTCCAGGCTCTAAAGTAATTATGAAAACGTACAGTACACCATTACATAACTTTAATCACACTGCCTGCAAGGACCCTTAGAATTAATTGAGGATCCCATGGACCCCAGATCAAGTGTCACAACATATGACTACAAGTGTGATTAAACAAATCTGTCTTCAAGTTCATTATGACAGGAGTTATAAGAGGATTTTCTGATTCATACAAAATCGAAGTCGGGAATCGAAAACCGGGTCTTCGGCATGACAAGCGAACACTTTAACCACTAGGCTACCCGACCGCCCCCAGTGGATGAAGATACTGGCTGTGGACTGACCTTGAGAGCAGAGAGAGGAGGTCGCCCCCCGGGTGGAAGTCCATGACAAGGTAGAGACTTGAGTTGTCCTGGAAGGCGTAGTGGAGGCGTGTGATCCACTCACTGGTTGCCAGCGCCATGATGTCACGCTCCTCCTTATAGAAGGAAATCTGTGGACAGGCCACCAGGATGTCGACATGATGATTCATGCATTCCACACAGAAGCTCCATGGATACAACACATTTCACATCAAACCAATGAAAAAACACTTTGAACAAGTTGAATAAATAACAATGCATGTATTTCCAAATTTACTACCCATAAGTCCCACTACCCATAAGACACTAGTTGCGAAACAATTTTAGTATAATCAGCTTTTAGCAAATTCTTACATGAAACTAATGCTATAAACATGATACAAGCTGCTACTATAAACTGTCAGTGTCGGACTACATGCTTCTTCTCATCCATGTCTAAGCATTTTCTCATTTTTCAAACCTAGCAATGAACCCTTTCATAAAATCATTTTCCTTTTGAGAATACCATTATATATCAACATGATCAAGTATTTTTAAATTAGAAAACCTACCTCTGGTTGTGACAAGATGTCATTCTTTCGGAGAACTTTCATTGCATAAACTGTTTCCAGCTTTTTCTCCTTCACAACCTGGACTATCCCAAAGTGGCCGCGGCCAATGATGTCTTTCACCTCAAAATCGGAGGCTTTCAACATCAACTGGTGGGCTTCATTCACAGCATCCTCGTCTGTCAAGTACAAACATAGACATAAATAATAATCAATAGTTAATGTACTTGTTGGAAAAGCCATCACGACAGCTGGGATGAATATTGACATTAGCAGAGCTCCAGATTACTTTTTGAGCAATTGAGTTTTTTTTACTCAAGGGTTTCTATTTTAATTGGGTTATTACATTTTTCATTGGTCAACCAATATTTTTTCACTCATATTTTCATCATGTTCATCACTCTATTGGGTATTTCCACAAAAGAGTGAACATTTTAAGATTTTTCAAAATTAAATAATGTTTTAGATGTATATAACCGTGATAACTGTTCTGAATATATAGGCTTGACTCAGAAAGTAAATTAGCTCGTAATTGTGTTTCGGAAATAAGCTCCTTTGTACGCATGCTGAAAAAGCTTCATTGGGTATTCGTGCAGGCTGTGTTTATACATTTGAGTTTTTCATTTAACATGTTTAATGCATGCATTTCTGTATGCAAGTCAATTGAAAGTCATTGGGTTTTGAATATTTTTTAGGGGTATTTTACGCAAATACGCTGCTGATCTGTAGCTCTGCATTAGGCCCCTATCCCGAGTCAGTTTGTCTATATATTATTGCTGAAGCATCAGTGACTTTAGATTTTGATGTTATTAATGTATCATTACTGAAATCACAACATACAATGACATCCCAAATTACTAGCTGAGCTTCCAAGACCGAACAGATTTTTACTTGACACAGGCTTCGGACTAGTTTCCTACAGTTGCAGACTGAGGCTATCCCGAGGGTCAATAGAATTAATACAATAGATTTGTTTGTTTGTTGGTGTTTAATGCCAAACTCAGCAATATTCAAGCTATATGACGGCGTTCCATACATAATCAAGTCTGAACTAGACAATCCAGTGATTGACATCATGAGCATCGATCAACGCAATTGGGATATGATGACATGCATCAGCCAAGTCAGCAAGCCTGATCACCGGATCCCGTGTTAAAACATATACATTCATGGAAAAAAAATGTTTAAATCAAACAGGGCTCAATACTGGGAGCTCCAAGATAATAGTTATAACCCGGGGTAGATTCTGAGAACTCCCAGAGAAAGTCCCAGGGGTTGAATCTGTGAAAGGGAGTTACATTCTGTGAGCTCCCAGAATCTACCTCAGGGTAGATTCTGGAAGGCCCAAGATTCTACAGGTATACTTTGAAAGGGGACTATACTTTCAGACTTTACACCAGTAATACCGCCCACCTCCAGTCAAAGGACTTACATTTCTTGGTGAAGCCTGATATATGCTTGATGCGAGCCAGGTTGTCGTGGGTACACTCATCATACAGAGTGAGGAAGCCATCAAGCAGACCCTCCTGGCTCAGAGGGAGCATCTCCTGTCCTTCAGCGTTGTCATGGTGATTAGCACAGATCTCATAAAGGCTTTTTAGCCTGTCACTTAATGGATCCTCTTTTGACATTGTGAATTATTTCTGAAATTACAAATGCAGTACAATGTAATGAATTTATGATATTGTGACCATGACAACAAAATAAACATGAAGGACCTTAGAACAGGAAAAACCGAATTCCCAGGGTAATCATGCGTGTGGACATAAGGTCCAAATTTATAAGTCTGCAGCAGGTGTTGGTAAAACCTCCCAACTGGAATAAAAGATGTCCCAATTCAGGTTATCATAAATGTTAACATAATGTTAAAGTTTTACCAATGTGATTTAGTTTGACATTACTGTAATGTCAAAATATCCATATGAATTCATAAGAATTTAGGAACCAACATTTTTCCTCAATTTGCTTGCCATAGGTTCCTAATTATAAATACTAGATACATCCATGATTGTTTTAATTTTGATGAGATGGAGGTATCCTTGTGTTATGAGTTCCAGATGCTTAGAAATATTCGTAGTTTTCTCTCTAATCACATGAACAACTGTAAAACATCTCATTCACTTATAAAAGACAGCTTTCTATAAAATATAAGCCATCATCTGAGTATTTACAATGTCTATGTGACTGATGCTACATCCACTGTTATAATGTGAGTAATCGCAATAAACGTGGCCGTACAAATACGCATCACGTCCCAAAACTATCTCGACTATATATTAAGAACATCATGGACTTTTTGACAACAAAATAGTACTATTTTAATTAAATACAGTTTATATAGTATGATGTTAATATCATGTATACCTACCACTGATTTACCATTTAGCCTGATAGTTTACAACAGATAAGATAGTATGGCAAGTTAGGAGCATTATGTGAATAATTCAGTCAACATGGTCAAGAGGGAGCAAGAATTGCCGCAAGAAAGTTCAAATCACTTTATTGTTTTCAAAATGGACACAAAATGTAATGGGATGTAACATTTGATAAACCATGTGCACAGGCTTTCTCATAAAACTTCTGAAATTTGGAGTTACGCTAATCAGCTGTTCATGTGGAATATTGATATTGTCAGAACAAAGCCAATGGGTGTCTGTGGGTAAATAATGTCCGATGAATACAAATGATGGGGCAACTCTGTTTGATTTCCTGATTCAATCAACGTGTTTAACAGCTTTTATATAATGCACGATCTGATGTGAAGACTGTAATATGTGTCATTTTGGATTCAAGGCCTCATGTAATGATACAGGTTCATCATCAAACTGGAGTGTTTGTCCGTGTTGACCGATCCTGCGTAACTGCTACCTGGTGGTTTGCAATAATTAAACACACAATGAGCTGTTACAAATTACAGTAAACTCACCAGTTAATCAGGAATAAAATCAATCACTATGGCGTATTTACAAACATTGTCTTTGAATGAACCGCGTATGCTTCGTGAAATCGTAATTTTGAAGTAGCAGCCAATCAAATCGCTCCTCTCAGCCAGGGCGCCATCTATCTAGAATTCAGCGAAAGTATAATTTGTAGCTCAGGCCTAGGTAACCTTACACGAATACAAAATCGCCCCAGCTAATCATTTTGTCGATCGATAACCACGGAAACTGGCAGAGTGCTTTAGAGATCAGCAAAACAGTTTGCTGCTGTAATTTTCTGCGGAAACCATTTAAAAAAAATATAAAACATATAAGGGATGTAGGCATGTCTGTAATAAGAGTATTAATTTAACGTTTCCTAAGATATACATTTCTGAAATCTCTGTTATCTAATTTTAACGTCAAACTAAAGAAATAAACGGGTATGTGGTCATAGCATTGTTCAAGATGCACTAAACGACAGTGCCAAATTTATTGGGTTAACAGTTTTGCATATATTTAATAGTATTTAGAAGATTTCAACAACATATGGATCTACCACGGACTTGTATAACCGGTTATATAGGTCCGTGGATCTACAAACGTTGATCTATGAAGCATTATACAATTTATATACAATATTTTGAGCACATTTATTAAAAAACGTGCGCATTTACACCTTAGTGACTTGTAGCGACATTCCATTGATGACGTCATACAGTGCTACAGTGTTATGACGTCACGCCACAGTTGCGGCGCTACTCTCATTCACTTTTGGGTGCGGTCGGGTAGACTAGTGGTTAAAGCGTTCGCTCGTCACGCCAAAGACCCGGGTTCTATTCCCGACATGGGCACAATGTGTGAAGCCCATTTCTGGTGTCCCCCGCCGTGATGTTGTTGGCATATTGCTAAAAGCGGCGTTAAGCCATACTCACTCACTCACTCACTCACTCGCTCACTCATTCACTTTTGCCCTTAGCAAAAACGCGACTTGTCGTAAAGTGGGACTACTTATTTTTTAGTATGGTATATTTCGCCGTATATTTGACGATTTG
This sequence comes from Haliotis cracherodii, assembly GCF_022045235.1. NCBI lineage: Eukaryota > Metazoa > Mollusca > Gastropoda > Lepetellida > Haliotidae > Haliotis > Haliotis cracherodii. The sequence continues at coordinate 10,227,656 of NW_027266280.1, read as the reverse complement.
ACTTTAACCCTGTGAGTCTCACTTTCATCGCTTCATATGCCCAGATAGTTCGAGTTGCGCAGTTAACAGAACACAAAAACACGAATGGGAGATTGAAACAAGACAAAAGATTCATCCTCAGGTTTTTCATCCTGATTGTTCGCCGGATAGAATACAAAGGCATGTCTTTCTTTCTTTCGTTTGTTACCTTATTTACTTAAAACATTTTGAACGTGCAATGTCATTTAGAAAGTGGTCAAATGTAACAAATGTTACCTTTAAGGGTTGAGTCCCATCCGGGATTCGATCCCACACTGCCAGAGTGGGGCACCTGATCGCCAGCACACAAAGTCAGCGATCTAACCCTCTAAGCTAGTGCCAACCGAGGCTTCCACAACAAATAAAGCCCGACAACTGGTGGCTGAGTGGGTTAGATTGGCGTGCCAATTTACACTGGTCAGAGGGGTACACTAAGAACCAGTTCTTAGACTATGAACTTTCAGGCAGTCTCGGTGGCTGAGTGGGTTAGGTCGCTGACTTTGTGTACCCGGGATTAAGTGCCACACTCTACCAGTGTGGGTTCGAATCTCGGATGGGACTCAAAGCCAAAAAGTACTGAAAGAAAGCGTTATCCCAAATATATAATTTGTTAAAGATGTTGTGCATTTGATATTTTAGCTGAAAAGTTGATAACGGTGATGATTTTGTATTTCGTTTGTCATGTTCAAGAAATGTATGTCTGTTTCATTTAGAGTGTACTTCCAGTATGTCAGCTGTGAAAGCAAAGGCAGGTGCTCTACTTCTTGTTCGTTTAAAGACGACAACGTGATTTAACAAGGTTGAGTACAGAGTACTTTTTGAGTTGACACATGCGCAAAATCGCTCGCTTGCCCATGCTTCCTGTTTGACTATCCATCATAAAGACAGCATGGTATGTTGAAAGTATCTCTTATTCCCACATTATTTCTTTCACTGGGTTAAGACAAAATAGAATCCTTTTAAGTATGAACGCTTTTCCATTGTAGATTACATTTAGAATCCGATCGACTTCCAAATGTATATGTTTTGACTATTTTGTGTGTATCGCGCCGGGAAGAATCGGCCATATGTCATATTGATGGTGGATGTATTGGACTCAATTTGGAGTTCTTTCCGTCGCTACGAGCCTGAGACCATATGGTTGCTCAATGTTTTTAACTTACAATTACTGTACTTATTCTCACGTTCATAACTAGGTTATCCAAAAAGTGAGTTACATCAATGATAGGAACATGACCAGCTGTTGACAAATGGTTGATACAACATTAGCATTTGATTTAGCATGATTTTGTAGCAACATTTTGAAATTATCTGAATTCAGAACACACCCTGTGATGATGGTGATACAGCCCAATTAAAAACCTTTCAGTTTGAATTAGCGTGCTACAATTATTCGAGCTGTGTGTTACAAGATCAGGTTACTGTCATACGAAGTATCCATGAGCATCCAGAGTATGGCCATTTCAACATAATTGATTAATATGTGTAATCTCCATTGACCTGTTAGAGGGAGATTATTCTCGGACCACCTGTAATTATGTCATGTAAATCAGCCTATCAGTTCTTGATTACTGTAAATACACAGGGACAATGTCTCAGTTGCACACTGTGAATACTCACCATGGAATACTGATGGAGCTTAGTCCCTCGTTAGTCAAGTTAATGTTAGAACAATAAAAGTTCATTGTAGGCTATCAGCCATGCCATGTTTTTCTTGTGGAACTTTGTGAATATTATTGCTAAAGAAACATGGGATCATATGGTCATTCGCCACACACACACACACACACACACACACACACACACACATTCAAAACACGTGAAGTAATGCCCGATTTCATATTATATGCTATGACAGATTAACTAGAGAGAGTAATATGAAAGAAAAGGCTGTTCTTCACCTTCTTTTGAGCAGTATATGTCAGTGAACTTTGACCCTAGTTGGTTGTCAACCCTAAAGAACTACTTTAGTACTTACCATGCTTATCAAGTAATAAGTTTGAGACATGTTGTATTTCCTGTTCCAGAGGCCTATACTGCTTCATGGACACGAGAGGTCCATCACACAAATCAAATACAGCCGAGAAGGAGACTTGATATTTTCAGCAGCTAAGGATCAAGAGCCAAATGTTTGGTATTCATTGAATGGAGAAAGACTTGGCACCTTCCAAGGACACAATGGTGCTGTTTGGTGCATTGACGTTAACTGTATCCTTGGCGCTGTTTTCACTCGACATGCAGAAACCCAATAGCCAAATAATCATGTCCCACCCATGATCACATGCTTGATAATGTCTGTCTGCGACTTTAGCCATTAGTCTGAAAGCCAGGGTCTTGTAAACTTCTGTTTGCTCCAGTATGCTGAGTTGGTGATAGTCTTATTATAATCAAAACCTGAAAATGATACTTATATGATGTTCCAGACACGATTATTTAAAGGCTGCCTTCATATAGCTGGAATATGGAACCTACACAGGCCATATTGGAGGCATCCAGAAGTGGGATGGGAGGAGTCACAATCTCATTAAAATCAAATGTTAGTTCTCGCTACCGCTAAACAAAGATCTGAGGACATCCCAATACGGGTCATGTCAGGACGGCCTTTCATCTGGCCAATCAGAGTGGGCTTACCAAATCAGGAAAGTGACAGTAGGAATGTGATTTCTAATCATACAACCTTCGAAAAGGATAACAATATATATATATTCCAAACAACAGTTACAACCTGTGCAAATGATTTTTTCAAAAACGTCTGTCTCTCGCTTTTGTGGGATAAACATTTGAACAGAAGAGACGTTGCATAGTATGTTTGAAGTACTGCCATACAATCTTGACTATGTATAAGACATTCCAAAAATGTTCTTTTGTACATGTTTTCATGTTTTTGATCAAGAGCTTTGTCAACATGTTTCAAGCATAGTCTGAAATGGAAGTCGCCAGTTTGAAACTTGTGCCTTAAAACAGAAAGCTAATTTCTTGTTGGTCATTTCTATTGTTGGTCAAAGTTCGCGAAAGGTCGTTGGGATCTCCTCAGATATTTGTTTAGCAGTAGCAAGAGCTAAGATCTGATTTTAGTGAGATTGTAGGAGTCAGTTCCCTCTTTTTCTTTTTTTTATCCTTTTCAACATGTTTAATATCAAGTGGCATTTTCTTTCTGGATATTCTTGAAGATCAGAATCAGTGTTTTGTAAGTATTTGATGTAGAGTTTGAATGTCCTTGACCTCTGACCAGGGGACACAACCAAGGTGATGACTGGTGCAGCTGACAACACCTGCAGGTTATGGGATTGTGAGACAGGTGAGTTATAGTCTGGAGAAAGGAAGACAAATTAACTGTGGCTGTCACAATATGTTTACAATACATATCTTGACAGCAAAGTTCTGATACAGTACATGGATACTTGTCTTATTTAAGGTTGTATGTCATCTTAGCTATGTACTGCGTAGCTTTCACACCTTCATAATATTCTATTTGAGTCCGATGCTGATTTTGCACCGGCCATCACATGGTCTGTCATAGAGTGAAAAGATAGAGGAATAGTGTGGACTCCTGTTTTTGACATTTGTCTCCAAAACCATGTACTGTTATGTAAATATGTGCCAAAAACAATTTTTAAAAATCAGGAGGATTGCAAGAATGCAATATATCTACTCCCCAAAAATGTTCATATTCTCTCCCTAATACATGTATTACCAAACTAAAAAAATATCTCTTCAGCTTATATCATACACAAAAATATGTCTCATACATGAAATGTGAAAATGATAAATTTATGATCTTCTGGTCGACATGCCACAACCTTGCATAACCATACTGTGTTGACAAATGTGCCTATCCTACATGTAGTTAATATGTATCACAATAGAATAATTTCATATACTCATGTTGACAAACATAATGTAATCCCATAATATACTATTGAAATAACATGTCTTATCTGTACCCCCCAAAAAAAGAAATAAAGTGATAAAAAAAATCAGGAGGAAAAACAAACATGTATGGATATACTGTAGTTGTACTGTGTGTGTTTTGCAGGCAAGACACTGAACGTGCTGGAGTCTCGCACAGCCGTCAGGTCATGTGGTTTCTCATACAGCGGGAACCTCCTCATGTACACCACAGACAAGACCATGGGATTGCCCTGTGAGATTGACATCTTTGACATCAACGATTGTGAGTTTCCCAACAGTCTGAGACATTTCTGAAATTTTCTTTGATGCAATTACATGTATTTAGCATGCGTCGAGGAGTCCTTGTCATTGCCCTAAAATGGAAAGTTAAAGATTTAAGAGTACCTGGATTGAAATACTATGGGACCCAAACTCAACTTTTCTCAAGGACCTCAGGAACCACTTAGTTCTAACACTGAGTCAATGTTACATAAGCTCAAAACATCCAACTAGCCTGAATGCATTGAGATAAACGTGTGACACTTTATGTCGATGCGGGATGGTCGGGTAGCCTAGTGGTTAAAGCGTTCGCTTGTCACGCCGAAGACCCCGGTTCGATTCTCGACATTGGTGCAATGCGTTAAGCCCATTTCTGGTGTGCCTCGCAGTAATATTGCTGTAATATTGCTAAAAGAGGCGTAAAACCATACTTACGCACTTATGTGGATGCTATTTTAACACAGTACCGCAGTGGGTTCTCTGTGGCGCAGGTGGCGCTACAAGTATTAGCAGTGGCCACAGACAAGGTTCTTAGTATGACATGGGTTTATTTGCTCACGATGAGTGCCATACATAGAACAAGGGAGGTAACTCAATCAAGAACACGGTACATATATTGTACATAACAATATACATCTGTGTTGGGTAGCTTCCCAAGATAACATCACACAAGTCTACATATACTTTCTGGATGATATATCTGGCTTGTGAAACAAAGAAACTAGTCAGATTTTTATGAATGTTGATTCTTAGTCATGTGTAACCATGGTAACCCTGGGTTTATTGACATTTCAGCCTCCAATGAACCAGTGATGGTGATACCGATTGATGGGTCAAAGATCACGTCTGCCATCTGGGGTCCGTATGAGGAATGCATCATCACTGGCCATGAGAACGGAGAAGTTTGTCAGTATGACCTAAAGGTAAGGCAACTCTGTTGTAGGCCAAGCGTCGGTGGGGTAGCCTTGTGGGCAAGACATTAGTTCATGATGCTGGAATGCTGGGTTTATTTGTACAGGGTTACGAAAGCCTCCCAAGATCTAATGGATAGAGGATTTGGCCAGCGAGAGGAAGTTTGGTGGCTCGATCCCCATTTGTGTCATGCCAAAAGATGTTAAAATGTGGTTATACCCCGATCTGAAAGGGCAGGGTTATGTAGTTATTCCAAGGAATTCCGTCCGAGGACAGTTGGTGTCTCCAACCTATAACTTGAAAACTGCTGCATAGATTCAAACTTAGTGAACATTTTTTATGCCTATGGGAGAGGCGCAGTGCAAAGTTTGATTTCAATATTTGGATTTTCTGAAATAATACAGCTTAAAGTCAGATCAGTTAGAATATTTTACTTAAAACATTTGTGCAACCTATAACTTGAAAACTACTGCATGAATTCTTTTCAAATTTAGTGAACGGTTTCCATACTAACAGAAGAGGTGCAGTGCATAGTTTGATTTTATGTGTATTTTCTGAAAAAATATTATTTATTTTTTTATGTGTTGTACTTAGAAGAATTTTTTTATTTCAACATTTATGCGACCTATAACTTGAAAACTACTTCATGGATTCTTTTCCAATTGGGGGTACAGTTTCTCCACCAATTGGAGAGGTGCAGTGCAAAGTTATATTTCGATAGGTGGATTGCTTTTTTTCATGTTTTGAACTTGAAAATATGTTGGAGTCAAAGTCGGGGTATTAGTGAGCCCTGCTCACTTACTTTTAACACCAACAAAACTGGTCCCTGCTAGTGGGCTTGTGCTAATTTCCATCCCTGGCTTTATGAAATTGTTCAGAATTGGCACAAAAATGGTCATTACACAAATATTGGATTGTTTTGTTGTGTTGTGTGTGAGAGATTTTCCTATATCTTCACAGACTGGCGAAAAGGTGAACTCTGTCAAGGAACATACGAAGAACATCAATGATATTCAGTTATCAAAAGATGGATCTATGTTCATAACAGCCTCAAAAGACACATCAGCCAAGGTGAGAGTGGGCCTTAAATATACCCACATTTTCGGAAGGCATTTATAAGTTGGATACATAAATAAAGATGAGACGATAGGGATGATCCATATAATACTTAAAGTGTAATTTTTGACATACTGTATTCGCTGTATTGAGCGACTGGTTGTTTATTATAGTTGGGGGATGGTCTTAGGACTATCATTAATTTACTTAAGCCTACTTTGTTTTCTCTGTGTGAGCTGTGACTGTATTTCTTGTAATCCAATCCCTGAATAATTTCTTTCGTAGCTGTTTGACACAAAGACGTTCGACTACATGAAGAGCTACAAGACCGAGCGACCTATCAACTCAGCATCTCTCTCGCCCATCTATGAACATGTGAGTGTAGCTGACAACAAATCCTTGTGGGGATTGACCCAATTCCTGTTATAAGAGTCAAGTTACACAGGGATTATTACTATGTAAAGTGTCTGCTCTGCAATAGAATATCAACAGCTAGTTTACCACCCATCTTTGTTTATCCAGGGGATTGTATTTCCAATCTGATGTAAACAACATGAATCTAAAAATAGCCGTCCAAATAAATCATAGTCATGAGCGAATGAAAAGTTAGTGATGTAAGAGATTGTGATGTCACTTTTGAAAAGGACCCGTTAAGACTCAGGTGAAAATTGGTCTCCAGCAAACCCATGCTTGTCAGATGGTCAGACTCGCTGGCATGGCTGATGCATCCCAATTGCGTAGATCGATGCTCATAGTGTCAATCACTGGATTGTCTGGTCAAGATTTGATAAGTTAGACTGCCAAGTGAGGCATTAAACAACAGACAAACTTCCATCGCTGTGATCGTGAAGTGGGTTCAGGGTATTAATCATTATAGAATGAAGATACAATACCCTGGATAAATGAGGATGAGTATATTCGTATTTGGACCAGGTTCAGCGGAAGTGTCTCTGTTTCAGGTGGTGTTGGGGGGTGGGCAGGAGGCTATGGATGTCACCACCACTTCAACAAGGATTGGAAAGTTTGACGCTAGGTTCTTTCACATGATCTTTGAGGAGGAGTTCGGCAGGGTCAAGGGTCACTTTGGTCCAATCAACAGTGTTTCATTTCATCCTGACGGCAAAAGGTTTGTATTGTGCTCTGTATTCTTTACCCCCTTCTGGATTCAGGGTCAGACTAACACTACCCCATGCTCCATGTAGAGCAGACTAATGTATAACTAACTTGAATAAGTCCCTAGTACCCTATGTTTTTGTAAGAGCAGACCAGCTTCCTTGTATCCCATGCTCTTCTTAAGAACAGACAAGGTTACTTGTTCTCCATGCTCTTCGTAAAAGCAGACTAGGTTCCTTAACACCATGCTCTTAGTAAGAGCGGACTAGCTTCCTTGTATCCCATGCTCTTCTTAAGAACAGACTAGGTTACTTGTTCACCATGCTCTTCTTAAGAACAGACTAGGTTACTTGTTCACCATGCTCTTCTTAAGAACAGACTAGGTTACTTGTTCACCATGCTCTTCGTAAAAGCAGACTAAGTTCCTTAACACCATGCTCTTAGTAAGAGCGGACTAGCTTCCTTGTATCCGATGCTCTTCTTAAGAACAGACAAGGTTACTTGTTCACCATGCTCTTCGTAAAAGCAGACTAGGTTCCTTAACACCATGCTCTTAGTAAGAGCGGACTAGCTTCCTTGTATCCCATGCTCTTCTTAAGAACAGACTAGGTTACTTGTTCACCATGCTCTTCTTAAGAACAGACTAGGTTACTTGTTCTCCATGCTCTTCGTAAAAGCAGACTAGGTTCCTTAACACCATGCTCTAAGTAAGAGCAGACTAGCTTCCTTGTATCCCTTGCTCTTCTTAAGAACAGACAAGGTTACTTGTTCACCATGCTCTTCGTAAAAGCAGACTAGGTTCCTTAACACCATGCTCTTAGTAAGAGCGGACTAGCTTCCTTGTATCCCATGCTCTTCTTAAGAACAGACTAGGTTACTTGTTCACCATGCTCTTCGTAAAAGCAGACTAGGTTCCTTAACACCATGCTCTTAGTAAGAGCGGACTAGCTTCCTTGTATCCCTTGCTCTTCTTAAGAACAGACAAGGTTACTTGTTCACCATGCTCTTCGTAAAAGCAGACTAGGTTCCTTAACACCATGCTCTTGATAAGAGCGGACTAGCTTCCTTGTATCCCTTGCTCTTCTTAAGAACAGACTAGGTTACTTGTTCACCATGCTCTTCGTAAAAGCAGACTAGGTTCCTTAACACCATGCTCTTAGTAAGAGCGGACCAGCTTCCTTGTATCCCTTGCTCTTCTTAAGAACAGACAAGGTTACTTGTTCACCATGCTCTTCGTAAAAGCAGACTAGGTTCCTTAACACCATGCTCTAAGTAAGAGCAGACTAGCTTCCTTGTATCCCATGCTATTCATGAGAGACGACTATCTTCCTTGTGTAAAAGGCGACTATGCTTGTAGTAAGAGGCGACTAACGGGATAAGGTGGTCAGGCTCGCTGACTTGGTTGATGATGTCATCATATCCCATTTGCGTGGATCGATGCTCACGAGGACAATCACTGGATTGTCTGGTCCAGACTCGATTATTTACAGACCGCCATCATATAGCTGGATTATTGCTGAGTGCGGCGTTAAACAACAAACAAACAAACCAAAAGCTTCCTTGTATCCCATGCTCTTCGTAAAAGCAGACTAGTTTCCTTGTTACTTGTACTGTCTGCTATGGGTTTATTTGGTGCAGACTCGATTACTTACAGGAAGTCAGTTGCCTGAAATTTTGCTGACTGGTGTAAATACCACATTTGTGCTGAGATCTTTTGATGCTACAACAGTGCTTTGATCTGTTAATACCACAGTAGTCTTAGATCTCTTAATGACATGTTAGTTCTTTGTCAAAGGGTTAACATGAAGAGTTCCAAGTCCTAAAAATCAGCTGATAATTGTTTGGAATATGTTGTAAACTGACTTTAATTTGTGTTTGTTTGTTTCAGCTACACAAGTGGAGGGGAAGATGGCTATCTCAGAGTACACTTTTTTGATCAATCTTACTTCGACTTTAAATTTGAATTTTAAGTTATGTCTGTATATTTCCGTTTCCTATGTAAAAAGCCATCAGTAAAGTTAAAAATTCTTATTTGCGTTGTTGTTTTCAAGAACTTTTCTCATATGTTGCCATGGAACCAAACTTGACTTTGAAAAGAATTGGTGTGACCAAATGTAGGATAGTCCATGCATAGTTTCACCATCCGACACCTTTTCATAAAGGAGAAAATGGCGAAACAAGGTCAAGCAGGCCCAAACTGTTCACGGTTAACAGGTCAGCATTTTGGACAGCGTTTTTGTGACAGCAACCTGTAAATAATAGTCTGGTCTGGACAATCCAGTGATTGATATTGTGAACCATGATCCAAAAATTTCAAAATATTTTAAACTTTGACACAAAGTATTATTGCATTGCAATTATGTGTTTTGGAGAGATAGAGTGGCTGGGTTTCTCTTTCAACCAAAAATGTGACCTTTATTGCTGCAAACAGATTCAAGAGAAGAAGTCATGACTGGTAGTCAGCTGAAAGTGACATTATATCAGCACGAAGGTTGTGTAGAGTCCCACTCTTTCAATATTACAGCACTAGGTAATGGAAGATGTGTGGAGACCATCAGACACTGTTGATCCAAAGTAATAAAGGACTCAGGATATTGGGATATAAACTTACAGTTGTGTATGCAAAGGGCGAATCAAGTCTTTTCAACTTTCCCCTCTTGCCCCAAGACTGTGCAATTCTCTGTGAACATGCAGCTGGAGCAACATTGATGTGTGAGGTTGGAGTACTTTCTGCTAACGGGTACATGTGACCCAATGGATTGGATCGGAGCCTTGAAGGACTGTAAAGTTGACCAGGGATACCCAAGTTTGTCTAATGTTAAGAGTATCCTAAAGGATAATAGATGGGAGGTTGATTATGGCTAATGATTTTACCATGTGAAACTTTGTTATATCTATCTTTAAGTATTAATTTTTCTTTTCGAAACATGCACACATTAGTTGATACATAGTTTAATAAACCAATAAATATTCTACACTGTCATGTCCATCAATTAGTTTGTCTGAACAACAGGTGACAGACGTATTCAGCATGTTCAGTTGCCAATATATAACAGTACATATGAAAAAGAAATGAACCTTTTTATCACAGTTGGGTAAATATCACAGACTCAACATCAGACATCAGGAAAAGTGGAAATTTCATATGCTATTCAATCTACTGTGGTGACACCAACGTAACAGAATGTGTAAATACCGCTACATTGACGTGAAAATCAATTGAAACAAATACATAAATTCCATGTCAATATCGCACATGACAACTCGAAACAATCAGTCCCCACCTAGACACCCAGAATAAATATCCTTATTACATGTTGTGTAGCATAATAGTTTACAGAACTAAAATTCCAAACAGGTGACTTTGTACTAGCTATTATCGAAGTGCTTCATGTTTTGCCAGCAAGAAATGTCTTGAAGGAGAGTTTTCAGAAAATGCCAGCAAAAATGTTTTCATTCATGTCGCCTATGTCATCAGTCATGTTGGGCCTGAAACACGAACAATACAGATCAACAAATGTTGGACACAGGAAAAGACAACATGATGAATGTTTGCAATGATTAAATTTTCTGTACTTTGAAAATTATATTTGTATTAAAGTAGCACAAGTCCGGTCATATACAAGCAGCCATACATATACACAAACAGACACACATGCATGTACGTCACTGTACATTTATATATTAAAAAAAACATACCGTATTTGACGTAATAAGCGCCCAGGGCGCTCTCAAAATTAGGAATAGGGGGCTCTTTTTAGAATATTATTTTGGTGAAAAAAAAACAGTTAAAGGATAAATTTCATGGTTAAAACGACAGATATATTTTTCCAGAATTTAATTGTCCATAATTAAGGGTGCATATAACACACGAGTGCGTATTATACGCGAATAAATAAGTTTTGTGTACATTGATCAATCGGAAGGGGTGCTAATTGGGATTGTTCACTAGCCAATATGCTAGCAAATAACGCCGTGGGCGCTTATTAGAGCGGGGCGCTTATTACGTCGAATACGGTAACTGTATTTTTATCCCCCAGCATATAATGCAGGGGGATATAGTCATCATCTTGTCTGTCTGTCTGTCTTTCCATCCGTATCCCAATTTTGTTTTGTTTTTGTAATTGATATTTTATTCCTGAGTCCCTGTTACAGATATAACCTCATACCCAGGGTAGTGCCTGACCCAAGCAAGAAAAGACATATAGACAACTTAAGAAAACACAAGTAAGGTTATTAAATTAGTTCCAGAAGCTGTCGTTATGGATGTTAATTCTAGAAGTAAGGTTCCTGTTGGAGGTATGGAAATATTATGGACTTCTTCTATTGGACATTGACATGGACACTCATTCACTCACATCCACTTGCCCTATTTAAAGCTGAATTCAATATAAATGACCAGCTATTAATGGAGACTCTTTTTATGGAAATCATGGGTGAAATGGTTCTTATTTGAAGAAGTCTAGATTTCAACAGGTACATGAAATGTTGAGGAAGATTAAATAGTTAGGAACAATAAAGAATTGGAACAGAGGAAAAACTAATTAGACAACATTCGAACCACAGAAAAGGAGTTTTGCATAATACGGTCAAGAGTTAAGTGGATTGATGAAGGAGAAAAGGTTAGCCAGTATTTTTGCAATTTAGAAAATATGGATTATATCAGTAAGGGAATGACGCAATTACAGCTGGAATTCTATTATTCTATTATTTCTATTATTGAAATTACTAAGGATATTATACTTGAAGCCAAGTCACATGATGAAATCTTATACTCTTCTAAAGAACATTTTTAGAAATATTGTGACCTGGAAACCCTACTTTATTTTTATTTCGATCACCTAATCTGAATTTTTGTGTATAATATCCATAAACCAAGTTATTAAAAGAATGGCATTAAACCCCATTTCACCTGACTAAGTGACATACCTGAACACATGGAAGAAGCTGGATGAGTTTGTTTCTGGGTACACCCGGTCACTAGACAGCTGCTGAAACAAGATGACAGCTACTATATTTTGTTTGTTTGTTTCTTGTTTAACGTCACACTCAGCAATTGTCCATATATGACGTCAGTCTGTAAATAATCGAGTCTGGACCAGACAATCCAGTGATTGACATCATAAGCATCGATCCACACAATTGGGACACGATGACATGCATCAACCAAGTCAGCGAGCCTGACCACTCGACCCCTTTAGTCGCCTTACAACAAGCAAAGTCACCTTTTACTGCAAACATGGGTTGCTGAGGACCTATTTTACCCTGGATCTTTATGGGTCAGCTACTACATTAGAATAAGTTGACATTGTTCAATGCTGCAGTCACCAAGATTCACAGCAACCTGTAAACAATCTGAACCAGTCACTTCTACAAAGCCATAGTTATTACTACATAACATGAACTGGGAAATTTGTTATTATTATTTGGGAATTTTTAGTGACATTAGCTGCAGACTTAGGGAATATCGGCCTCTGAGCTGGTGCAGATAAATCTGAATCTACAATTCAAATTTTTCAGGTTTTCATGTTGGAGAATATTTAACATGTTTAAGGGAGTCATGTAAACTGACAATCATTGTCCCAAGTTAAATTTTCAAACTGCCATAACAGTATCATTGTATGATAGCATGACAGAGGATAATAATATAAATGTGTATGTATGTTTGTAATGTGACATATCCACCCCTTTAAGTAAGCTCAAAGCTCTATACATAATTACCCTGGGCAATGGTTCAGTGTGCACTCAATTTTCAGTCTGAGCCCCCTGGGGAGTATACACCTGAAGCTGCCTGTGAGGCTCAAGAATGTTAACAGTCACATTACCATATCATCCTACCGGGTACCCATTCCCTGCTGGATGCTCATAACCCTATACTGGTTACAACAACTGGACTGATCATATTGTAGGGTACTATTTGCTGACAAATACAGGCAAAACTTGACTTTGAAAAACCTGACCCCATCATTAATATAAACTTTAGATGGAGATGTTGCCAAACTAACTTACCATGGACCTTTCTTCACTGTCAGTGGTCCTTGAGCCATATGTGGGTGTTCTGTTAAAACAAATAGTCAGACTGAAATCTGTATTGCCTCAAAGCAATGGCAAAGCATTACATAATGGAGATAAAGACAACAATCATCAGAAATATTCGGAGTGTGTCTGCAAAATATTACAAATGAAATAGTAACTTGAAAATAACCTCGAAGAGTTCTGGTAGCACAGAAGTAGAATTATTTTCTCCTTGGTTTACAAACCCGAATAGGCTGGACACAAGAGAGTAAATATATATTAATATATATAAAATATATATTCAAGGGAAACTAGCAATACCCAATGTGAATTTGAGTAAATCAATAGCTTAAAACATTATCAGGAGCCCTGCATTACCTTTTCTGTAGCTCAACCATAAGGGTGCTCCTTTTAAGCAGTGGTGTCCTTGACCTTGGGATGGACTTCTGGCTACAGGGGGAGGAATCTGAGTCGGCCACCCAGGCTACAACTTGTCCGAAACTATGTTTTCTAGATCTGGGAGGCCGTGTGTCGGACCCATAGGGAGGGGATTTCATTCCTGACGGGAGCATGTCTCCACATGGTGCATTGTCTGGGACAGGGGTGTTACCTGGCCTCAATTCTCCATATTGTTTGTTTGGGTTGGGGGTTGTTGGTTGCAGGGTATCACAGCCCTGTCTCCCAAGTAGTTCTCCTACGTAACATAGTTCATCATCGCTGAAAGACAACAATTAATATTTATTTATAATGTCATACTGATGACAGTGACTATGTATGTATATATGGTGCCACGCCCCAAGGATCATAATCAGGGTAAATCACTTTATGACATCAAGATATTACTATCAATCCCTAGATTCATACAGGGTAATTCATCATTGTAGCAACTTGTGTGCCAATCATAATAATGAGACGAGGTGAAAAGGGGGTTAACATTGCGTTCAATATTACTGCACTTATATAGTGATGTGCATGCATGTATGGGTGTTTGTGGCTGCTTGTACTAGTCAAGTTAAATGCTAGTTTTACAGTGCTAGCCCACTAAGATATCATGCTGCAGTTTAACATGGATACTTCAATCAGAGCCGACAATCCTTGTTTTATTCCCTTAATGTTGTGTGCTAGGCAGGGGAACAACAAGTACCATCTTTTAAGCATAGAACCACCAACCTTCCAACCAGACACTCTATCCACTACACCACAGAGGCGGTCCATAACATTAAACATATGATGCAGGACCAAGATCATAGCAAACATCTTTAAGACATTTCTGTCAAATTCAGGCAAGATGTAGTGTTACCTGGACTGACTTGTTGTAAACACCACAGTGTTGTTGCTGACCTCCTCCACACCAGGACTTGACAGCTGGTTGTTTCCACTTCCGCTCACACTGCCAACATTCCTGTACTGATTCTGTGGTAGAACAGGCCTGCTGCTTGTTTGAGGCTGTAGGTAACTGTCCTTTGATGGGTACATGTTTGTTCTTGTGTTATAAGATTCTGGCTGCCTGATCTCTTCAGAGTGAAGGTTGCTGTGTCTGTCCAGCTCCTGCAGATCCTCCCTTGTAAAACACTCAGGTGAAAAGCCATCAGGATCGATTCCAAACATCTCTGTAAAAACAACCACCAAAATTTGTGCCAATTCCTTGAGACCACACTTGTAAAAAACAGCCATCAGGATCTATGTCAAACATGTCTGAATTTATTTTTTTACAAAATTTGTACTACTCAACCCTCAAAGCAGTTGTGCAGAAAAGGTTGAAAATGTTTCTTCAACACTGTCTACATGTTGTGTGCAGATATATGGAGGATATTATATGAGTGTTCATGTCATACTATGTTTACAACACGAGTGTCTCAATTCCTGTATTTCCCGAGCGAGAGAGACGAATTTTAGTGTTTACCTAATGGGACAGCAAGTTGCAACCGTAGCAGAACCACAACTTGTCGAATGATGTCAACAATCTTCAGATATGACGTAGTTTCTAGTGTGATGTCATCCGACATCACGTCACAATAAGATTCGAATGATATCACAATGCTGTTCGGATGATGGAAAAAATACAATGTTGTCTCGTGATGTGTGCACATATGATTTTTATGAACCCTGATATGTTTGCCCTTGTAGGTAATAAGGGTACTAATGTTACTAGTTCCCGTAATGCCATTATCATTCAGCTCTAGATCTCTAGACATATATTTTTCAACTTTCAATATTGATGCCTTCAATGATTGAACTCATTGTCATAATGGTTGGGACAATTATAAAATGTATAAGTTAATCCATCAAGCAGTTTTAGCTAGGTTCACAGTTGACCATGACGGGTCACAGACAATTTGCACCTAAAAGTGGGACTACCGGTATTCTGCACACTGGTACCTATTTTGAGTCTAGGTCTAGACAATGTAATTAACATTATGTGCAAAAATGAAACATTTTCTTAGTGTAGATATGGTAATTTCACACATTAGAGAAAGAAAGTTGTGTTTGAGGTACTTGAAACATACTTGCATGGACTGCCAGTTAACCCAAGCTTAGTCTCCCTTTAAGACATATTCCAGGATGGCACTGTTCTAGGTATCATGGGTAAGTATACAATCATTACATGGGAAAGTGGAAGGTTTGAGTGTTGCTAGAACGATATACAACCTTGTTCATGTGCCTCTCTATCCTTCTGATATATATGGAGCTCAGCCCAGTCATCATCACAAGAGGTGTGTGCAGGTGAGTGGTTCCGGGACGGGTGTGCAGAGGGCACCTGCTGTATGCTCACGCTGTCCCAGCTGTTGTCAAACTCTGCAGCAAGGTCAAGGTCACAAGATGATCCTGACTTCCCAGCAGTGCCTCTCTGCATGTCTGCTCTCGGCTGTTTCAATGTTCGTCCTGTCAGTTTGGATGGGGACGGACTTCCTTTCTGAGGATTCATCAGACCTCTGTTTGGACATAAGTACTGCAAGGATATACTGCCATCTTCATTATCCAACCCAGTCAAACCATATTCAGATGTGTTCAAATCAGATTCATCCTCACACTCTTCTGCATACAGATCTTGATACGAGGGAGTCTTGTCCATGTTGCTTATGAGCCCTGGATCTATCCTCCGCCCGCCTACACCATTCTTGAGAATGGGGATGTTTCCAAGTCTGGCTAGAGGGGTTCTTGGGTTGAATGGCTGGTGTCCGTGTAGTGTCTCCTGCATGGAGTGAGCAGGTGCTTGCTGTGGGTTGGCATACTGATCATGTATTCTCATTGAAGGAGGTTTCTGGTAGGCATACTGCTGCAGACCGAGACCAGGTTTCACATCACACATCTGTACACAATACAAATGAACTTCAATGTATTATTCACCTTTTCTTAAATCTATTTAACTAATAAACCTCACACACATTTGTTTTTGCCAAAACATTCTATTACTATCTCATCTTAGTGTGACATTATTGTCTGTCAACTAAAGTTCGTTTCAAGGCGTCAATAGCGGTAATCTGACAGTGGTTGCTGTTAATAATGGTGAGTTTTGTGATCGCTCCACACACGATTTCACCGAAATTAATTAAAACAATATCAAAAGGAAGTTTCAATAAAATTTATGAAATAAGTTACAAACATAAGTCCAGATATACAAAGAACACTTAGCCAGACTGTGTAATTACATGATTAATTTGCGTACTACAGTATGGGTTTGTTAACCTGGTATTTCCGGTGTTACGTGTTCATGGTAATGTCTTTCAGTTGGGGAAAAAACCCATTAAAACTCATTATTGCGTGTATAATGCGCTCCCCCTTCTACACAGCTGTGTTTTAGGGGAAAAAAGTGTGCACTATACTCAAGAAAATACGGTTTTCCTAATACATTTTAGTATCAATGGACGCCAGGGATTTAGCTAGACCTATTCAGAGGCTGACATTCGGCCCAAAGTCTGCAGCAAATGTCAGGACAAATTTATATATTGGAATTACAGAATTACAAATTCATGTTATATCGTAATAAATTATGTTATGGCTTTGTAGAAGTGATTAATACTTCACTGACTAATTCGAGCAAACTAATTATTTTTTTCCCAAATCGCCTGCCAAAGGGCACTTACATTGGAATCCTAGATAAATCCCTGACAAATGACTAGAGAATATTATTTGAAACAAGAAGACAAAGTCATCAATATCCTTCGCAATGGTAAATACTTGTCTTGAATCAATATATGAAACTTGTTGCAATGGAAACTAAAAAAAATATTTATATATTTTAATAATCCCAAAATATCAAAAGGCACAAAATTCACAACTAGACCTATCAATGTCGACAAGTTTGGTAAGGAAATATTGTTACATTTTCAACATCTGCTCAGGAAACGAGACCTTTCACAAATTAAGTAAAAGCTTAAGTAAAAGTTGTTGCCAAGTTAACTCGAAAAATCCAAAAACATCAAAAGGCACCAGTTCACCACTAGACCTATCTATGTACTAAGTTTCGTGAAGAAAGATTGAACGGCTTTCAAGATCTGCTCCCAACAAGAGCATTACCAACATTTTCAGCCAAATTCAAAGTTGTTGCTATGGAAACTAGAAAAAGATATTTTTTTAATCCTAAACTAACAAAAGGCACCAGTTCACTGCTAGACCTATCAATGTACCAAGTTTGGTGAAGAAATATTGTTCGGTTTTCAAGATCTGATCAAGAAACAACATCATGCACGGACAGACACATAGACGCACGGAAGTACTGTGTCCGTTTTAGTACTTCCCCGGCAAAACGCAAAAACAGCAATGAATTTTGATATATTAAAATTTGACATTTGATTTCTCATGTTACACAGTCATGATATTTTCAAGTTTGATCACTGAGAATAGACTAGGCTAGTCAAAGTTTTTATCACATTTTAAAGAATGTCACTGTCTTCCAAAATTCATTTTCAAACCTACTTTTTTCCTCTTGGATGTTCCTGATAGAAGATCAAGTGAGCTTGCTTTACTCTTCAGCATCCTGATCTGAGCATCGACACCTTTCTGATTACGACATCGGGCTGGTGTTGTGACAGAGTGGTTTCTTCCAGGTGCCTGGTCGGTGCGGGTTCGGACGTCCTCCTTACAGCACTTGTGGCCACACTGTGCCTTATTGTGGCACTTGTGATTACACCACCCTGGCTTCACCTGGGTCTGGTATCCTGGATCTGGTGGGGGATGTTTGATGGTCGCACTGTCCTGAAGGCATTATTATTATTATTATTATTATTGATTGATGCACTGTCCTGAAAGCAGTGATATTACTATCAAAATGCTGGCTGCATTGTTCTAACATCTTTCCGAGGCAAGAGAGTTAACTGACTTTAAAAGTCCAGTTTCCACCCTTGTCGAACTAGGCTGGAAATCCTGGGCTTGATCGAAGCGCCACCAGTGGTTATTAAGAGTTATGTCCCTTCTAAACCTCTCCTATGGACCAATTGGATTCAACCTCTCATATTCAAACAAAAAGGCGGCGCCCAGTTAAGATGATCTGCTCGATAATCAAGATCTATATTGTGATAAAACGGGTCTTGCATCGCGAAGTGCATCAAATCACATGATCACCTTGATCACAACCATGGAAAGATTTGAAAAATATCTGTTGACAATGAGTTAGTTATAAGATATAACAGACTTAACAAATTTGACCCATGAAAAAACCCTAGTAAATTTAGTATGCCTTGGTCAATATTATATATTTTACTGGCATAACTTATCACTGATAAATATGTGTGACATGGCTACACCAGGCCGTGACTTACACTAGTCATCTGTACTTGGTCACCACACCACCGGTACACTGGTACATATGTCGTATGGATATCCAGCCCAACTTGAACACAGAGAAAGAATTATCAACACATCATTTACAAATCTTGGTTGGTAATTATACTTCATAAGAACTAAAACAAACATTGAAATAGTTGTTTTCTTCAAATTATTAGTAATAGAAATATAACATTTCAGTTCTGAGGTTATCAGTCAAAAAAAACCCCGACATCTGGAGTCTTAAGGACTCTTACATTGAAAGGCACACAATGTTTATTCTTTTCTTTTTTTTAATGCAGCACTTAGCAATATTCAAGCTATAAGATGCTGGTCTGTAAATAATCAAGTTTAAACCAGACAATCCAGTGACTGACATCATGAGAATCGATCTTTGCAACTGGACTACAATCATATTCAACCAAATCAGCGAGCTTGTCCACCTCATCCCATTAGTTGCCTCGTATAACAAGCATGGATTGCTGAAAACAAATTCTAACCTGGATCTTCACAAGGTCAAACAATGTAAGATCTGACATGTCAGCAAAAATGCTCCACTTTTATCTGCTTTAAGGTGAAAAGTAAAAAAGCTTCAGCACCTGTGCCAAGCCCTTTATGGTTTAAAAAGCAATGCCTTCCCATGTCCATCCTTGATTAGCCATTCTCTACCATTGCCGCGTTTTGAGTCTGATTCGAAACACTCAATTCTTAAAATAGCCATCCAATCAAAGTACAGCATAAGAAATCCTGCACGATTGTGACGAAGTTAGGTATAGGAGAGATGGAGGAGAAAACGTCACTTCAGAAATGCAGCTTCTGGAGGGAATGGGTCCAGGGTATTTATCATAACAGAATAGGGACATAAATACAATGGATGATAGCTGGCCCATATCTAGCCCATATCACATTCCTTTACAATGTAAGGGAAAAAAGTGTCAAGTATTCACACTGACCGTACTGCACACTTATGAGATGAACATAGAGTTCCGGGCCAGCACTGCTCTGGGTCACGTCGATCCTCCGCTTCCAGACACCATCCCTCAGGATCTGGCTGTCACTGGGGAGAATTCATACACACAACTAACCCAGTACAGACATCATGCACACAGGGATACATCAAATCTTAAACTTTGGGAATAGTGCATGGAGGGTGGATACCCCATCATGCTTAGACATGCATGAAACAAGGCGATAACTGCTGTACCTGAATACCATTATCTCAGTACACTGCTTTGGATGATGGTGCTCTATAGCTATACATCAGAAACACAATGTTGTCATACATGGGACCTACATGATTCTCCACTTGAACATAATGTTGTCATACATGGGACCTACATGATTCTCCACAAGAACACAATATTGTCATACATGGGACCTACATGATTCTCCACAAGAACACAATATTGTCATACATGGGACCTACATGATTCTACACTTGAACACAATGTTGTCATATATGGGACATACATGACTCTCCACATGAACACAATGTTGTCATACATGGGACCTACATGATTCTCCACAAGAACACAATATTGTCATACATGGGACCTACATGATTCTCCACAAGAACACAATATTGTCATATATGGGACCTACATGATTCTCCACTTGAACACAATGTTGTCATACATGGAACTACATGATTCCCCACTAGAACACAATGTTGTCATACATGGGGACCTACATGATTCTCCACAAGAACACAATATTGTCATACATGGGACCTACATGATTCTCCACAAGAACACAATATTGTCATACATGGGACCTACATGATTCTCCACTTGAACACAATGTTGTCATACATGGAACTACATGATTCCCCACTAGAACACAATGTTGTCATACATGGGGACCTACATGATTCTCCACAAGAACACAATATTGAGTGAGTGAGTTGGGTCTAATGCCACTTTTAACAGCATTCCAATTATATCACGGCGTGACAGCTTAATGAGGGAGGAAAGCCCAAAGTGATGCAGGTCTCAGATGTTTACCACTTCGGTGAAACCCACGAGTATGGTGGTACGGGTATGGTGCTGACAAACCTAGAAACATAATTGGGGCGAACCGGGATTTGAACCCACAATCATAGGGTTCTGGCGTGTCCAAGGGATGCAACTCTGCACAGCGAATCGCGGCGCCTTAGACGACTGGGCCACCCGTGCCCCCAACACAATGTGGTCATACATGGGACCTACATGATTCTCCACTTGAACACAATGTGGTTGTCCTGATTGCCGATGAGTAGCACAGATTGGTGATCTGTGGAGCCCTTCTTGGTCTGGATTGTCTCCCTATTGGCCAATTTAATGCTGACTACAAGCACACATGTGTTGGTCTTGTAGTTGTTTATCTGAAATATTACACAAACATTGGATATGTTTGTAGAATAATGATCAATACACATGTTGTTGCTCAGTGGAACTAAATATTTTTTTAGCGTGGTTGAAATTAAATGAAAACTAACCTAAATTTGAATGAATTACCTTTTATAAATGAACAAGGAACTAACCTATTAAAAGCTATGGAAGATCTATAAGGAACTAAACGTGATTACCTGTTGTTATGTGAAGGAAAGATGTATTAACTTCAAATGAAAGAAACTAAATATCTAAGACTAATGCTCATTTTAACTGTCTGCTTATGTGTTAGTTACCCCTATGGGAGTCTAACACTCTGTAACCATCTCTGTAACCATCTAAATGATTGATGCGTGCTACCGCCTTTTATTTGTACACAACCCTCGCATATCACGTGCAGTCACAGCCATAAGTTGGTGTGTTCATGCGATGCGATCTTTATGCATCGGGTGCGCTTTGGAGAACAATTTTTTTATTTAAAACTAACATGTCTTCAGGACAGTTTATGTCTGCACGTGAAGCAGGATCTACAGCCTCCGGGTGCGTTTGGAGCACATTTCTAATGAACAAACATGTCTTCAGAACACATGTATTCAGGAATATGTGAATAATCAAATGCTTGTCACAAAGATGCCAAGAGTCACTCGTAATATGTTGTTGTATATCTATGTCACAAATACAGTTTACCTGTTCAATTGACATCTCATATTTGGGTAGGACAGCAAGAGCATCTCGGATTTGGTTGCCAAATGGAGGGTGTCTGTTTACAATCTGAAAGACAGAGATGAGAAATGAGAAACAAGAAAACAGTCATCCATATCACCTGCCACCCTTGTAAGGCTGCAGTTGTATCAAGTCTTTGAATGGCATTTTTAAATAAAAAATCTTAGTTTTCTGTAAAAATGATAGGCACCAGTCCTTACTAGCCTAATACATTTGCTACATTTCATGAAAAAAAAAATGAAAGGTTGTGCATAAAAAAAACTACTGGTAATTCTACTGCACTCAGTTAAAGTTGTTCTCTTGGAAAAACAAAAGATAATATTTTTTATATTCCAGAACATCAAAAGGCACCAGTTCCGCACTTGCCGGAAGTTTATGCAAAGTTTCATGAAGATATATTTCATCATAAGTCATTCTCTCGGAAAAAAACCATATAAGAGCAAATACAAAAGAAAAATAATCAAGGGCCATAAATCTTTAATCTATTAATTCTAGATAGCAGTACTGTTGTCAAACTTGCTAACATATTCAACACATAATGATGTATACAAAATGCCATCCTTGTATCTACAGTGGTTTCCAAGAAAGCCTGTCCCCATTTGGAGTCCTGTGCAAAATTTCCAAAAGATCAAAGAAAGGGCAAACCTTCCAATGTCATGATATGTCACTGAGTTCTACATGAGAGAACTAGGCGACTTAATGGAACACGTGGTCAGGCTCAGTGGCTTGGTTGATTGGGTGTCATCGTTGCTCACAATATCGATCAGTGGATTGTCTGGCCCAGACCTGATTATTCACAGGATGTCATCATATAGCCAAGTGTGGCATAAAAAAAGACACCAAACAAAACTATTGAGTGCTTAATTCTATAAGGTTCACAATAAGCTTAAATCGATGTACCAGTTCTATTTCCCTGGGGTTTGTTTGCTCCAGCTTGTGGAAGGTTGTCAGCCCAGCATTCACTAGTGACAGGGACATGGTGGGACCTACCGGCAGATGTCACAAGTGCTCAATAATCATGGGAACATGAACATAATGTCATAGCAACATAATTATTCTGAAAGAAAGTCAATTTTTTTCTTTACATATCCACACGGTAATGAGTAAATTGATACATGTACAATTTTTTCTTCTTATGGACCAAACCTAAATGTTGTGTAACTTAGATACTTTGGAGATGTATATTGAGATACTTATGTGTCATTTTGATAGTCAGGACTTAAGCCAAGACAAGAAAATAAATTTCATGCCAAGTAGTATTAATGCAATCAAAGTATCTTCAGACAGTATTTTCATATTTACATACTTATGATTTGAAGAACTTGAACAAAAAAGAAGTATTGAGTAAATGAAACGCGGTGTCCAAATAATAACAAAATTGCTCTTGAAAATCAATTCACATTTGATGTTGTTCAATAGACCTTCCCCTTATTTATGCAGGGCAAATAGCTTAAAGGGGAGTATGCTAACTGTCAGTCCCAGGAAGATTGAATAAAGTCATTCAAATACATATTTGGTTAACTGCTAACTCCAATTTTATTAGATGTTCTTAAACCATAAACATTTTCTAGTACTGTGCCAACAGCACCCACCAATGCCATCCAGTTGCTTGGCAACATACTTGGTGTCAACCCACAGCTTGGTCTTGGTACTCTTGAGCAGCTCGATGGCTGTCAGCAGAGCTCTGTACTCCTTCCTCTGCCACAGGAACTCCATCAGGCCTAGGTTCACATACCAGCAACAGTGTTTGAAATTAAACAGAGCGATATGCAGAGCTCCAGATAAGCTGCGTATCTGCGTAAAATACACATCAGAAATGCAGAAATACGCAGTAAAATAAAATCCAAGCGTATCAAATACGCAACGAACATTACAGATTCGCTAAAAAAATATAACTTGTGCGTATCATCAAAATATTGTGAAGTAACCCTGCGTATTCGATTAGCAAATCAGCAACTTATTTTGAAATTATAAACGGGCATTCCGTCAACCTTGCCAAACAGTTACATCATGATCATTTGCCATCACACTTTCTTGTGGAAGTATCGTGGTATGTTTTAGTCCTATAAAGCTCTCGAACCCACACGACACCAGTTTGCAGGGACTAGATGAATAGTGTTTTTTAAATATTTAACTTAAATACCCACATGAGTAAAAACTAGTGGGTAACAGAAATTTGAATACCCAGATAGAATTACTGATACCCAATGATTTTAAAATGCATGGGTAAAATACCCACAACACCAAAAGCTTATCTGGAGCTCTGAAAATGGTACATCATGTGACTGACTCAGGGAAGGCAGACCAGCGTATGAAATTAAGGGGGTCATTGAGGTTTTCTTCTGTAGTAGGGACCCCCTAACTTTTTATCATTGGGGTTATCATGCATACAAAATAGAGTCTGGACCAGATAATCTAGTGATTTACATAATGAGCATTGAGCTACGGAATTAGGATATGATAACATACATCAACCAAGTCAGCGAGCCTGACCATTAGATCAATATGTATTGTATAACTGGGTGCATCTGATTGTTAATGTTCAGCATACAGCAATTATCATAAAGGCAGAATTTCTGTTAACTAGGATTTTGTCTGTGCCAAAAACAAACCATTTGGTAGATGTTAATGTGAAAATACAGACTACTACAAAACCCAAACACAACTTAACAAGACAACGACTTTGCAACTGTATGGGGTTCAACATCGGAATCAAGATTATTGCACTTATATAGCGACATGCACGTGTGTGTGTGTGTGTGTGTGTGTGTGTGTGTGTGTGTGTGTGTGTGTGTGTGTGTGTGTGTGTGTGTGTGTGTGTGTGTGTGTGTGTGTGTGTGTCTGTCTGTCTGTTTGTACTAGTCCAGACTAATGCCAAGTTTATAGAGCTAGCTCACTGTGTTACCATGCCACAGTTAACATGAATATCCTACTCAGACTGACTTCAAGCTGACCTGTCCTTGTTTCAGCCCCTTAATGCTGAGTGCCAAGCAGGGTGCAACAAGTACCATCTTTTAATGTATTTTGGTATAACACGGCTGGGGATCAAACCCACAACCTGTTCTCCGGGCAGGTGCTCTACCCACTAGACCATAGAGGTGGTCTTACTGTATGTAGGGGTATACAGTGTTTGCATGTGGCCTCCCATTGCTCACAGTAGCTGAGAGCTAGTTAGGATTTCTTTTCAAATGTAGACCTAAAATGGTGTACTTTAGGCCATTCTGAGTACAAATAAATTGTCTGATTAAAATCTTTATGTATCTGTTTTTATGTGTGTATATTTTTAAACTCATAACCATATTCTGCATCCAGTCATTTTTCATGTATGCATACATATATCATCAGATATGAAAAATGTAATTCAGGCTCAATCGTAAACAATTATGGTTAGCAACCTCACCGAAGGTACCATGGGATTCAACCCCAAAGGCGATGCCAAGGACCTCAAATCACATAGCGTCTGAAGGGAGGTTGTTCACTGTCTTACTTACACGTCATGGTTTTACAACCAATGACAGACCCACGAACTGGCTCTCTTATTACACTCGCTCAGATAGCAGTTGCAGCTTTAGAAATTGGCACTAGTCCTGTAGTCCTTACCAAACTGCCCAATAGTAAAGGTATCCTAAGGAAGAAATTGGCCCTTTTTAGGGGTTTTGCTATATGTTATCATTATAAGGACTAGTGGACAAAAACTGTTAGTTTCTAATCCTGAGTTGTTGCCTGATTGCATTTGCACATGTTGGTGACTTAAGCATGTAATAACATCTAAGGGTCTAATTACATAACAACCTCATCACATGCACATGCTGGATAGGTAAAAAAACAACTGGAAATAGTTGTGTAAAAACTGTGAATGTCACCCTTAAAGGATAACAGTAGATCAGTGAGTCCAGATACCAGGGAAGGTATATGGAAGTGTTGAATCACTGTCTTCATGTGCAGACAGCTTTGGCCTACTTCCTTTGTTAACTGACATACATTTAGCTGTAAGGTTATCCAATAATTTACTTTCTCAAACTCTTATATAAGATATAAAAGATGCACCATAAATGATATGTTTAGCACATAACTGCATAAGATATCAAAACTTATGTGCCTTGGTAGCTTGAACACCATACATACATTTTGCCACACGTTGACCCACTCTGAATATCTTGAGGACATCTTGTGACAAGGAGAAGTCCTGTATAGGAAGACAGCCAAACTGGGCCTGCATCAGGCTGAAGGAGACATACGAGCAGCTTTTGAGGACATGAGTGACTGTGTGCATTTAGCTTAAAGCTAGCTGAACATTATTTCAGTTATATCCCAACCATTAATATCATCCAAATCTGGCTTTTACAGGATATATCACTTGGGTGAGACACAATGAAACTGCATCACAATGCTTTGCCGGCCATTGTGACATCATGCCATCAGAATCAAATGACATCACTAATCTCTCTGCCATTGAAGCTGGTGAGCTGTATTCTTACACTGAAGACACTGGTTCTCACAGTGTACAAACTAAACAAGATTGAAGAATGATTTTTGATGATAAACAGAATCTTAACCTTGTGTCTTTTGAAAGGTTGTGATTCTTTACGTATTCTTAAGGGAAGGTGGAAAGGCACATCAAACATATTTAACATGATGTAGACATATACAACTTTGATACAATCCATGGTGTGCAACCTACCCAGGATCAGTGGATCCTGGAATGGTAGGGGATGTAACTCTGCACGGCATGATGCAACACCTTAAGGTCATGCCCTGTGTAATTATATGCCTGAGATCAGCCCTTGTGAAAGACCAGCATCAAAACTAACTGCTTTGTGGGTAAGAGAAACACCATCATACAGCTTCTATAATTACAACATTCACAGGCTAGATATATTATAAGAGAGGGAAAATTATGCCAACCAGTTTGTTTTCATCTGTTTTGTTTTGATTCTTCCAGTCATAGGATATCTGAAAAAACACCATAATTCATTTACCTATGAAGACTATGTCTTTGTCTCAATAAAGACTTTTAATGTTTTTGTATAACTATAAGTGTGTGTTGTTTAATGCCGCACTCAGCAATATTCCAGCTATATGTCGGTGGCTTTGAGCTTTATTGAAATTGAGCACATACAACCTTTCAGTGATTGAAAGAAATCAACTTGCATAATTTTCCAGATGAATTCATTTATATATTTTGGTTCGGGTTCGGGTTCGGGTTCGGGTTAGGGTTAGGGTTAGGGTTAGGGTTAGGGTTAGGGTTAGGGTAAGGGTTAGGGTTAGGGTTAGGGTAAGGGTAAGGGTTAGTTAACATTTTCACTAGGGAATTTACACCAGATCTAAAACACCAAGGCAAATGTGGGGAAACAAAATCCCAGTTCATGGAAAACATTTCCCAGTAAAAACAGTTCAATGGGAATAATTCCCCTCGAGAAAATAGTACAAAGACATCACACTAACTACCATCATCTGCGAGAAGTGTTACCTGATGGTGGGCTTGTTCTTGTTCTTGTTCAGTGCATTCAGAGTGGCCTTCTCATTGTTCCGCAGTTGCACAAACTCATCGAACTCAGAGCAGCTTACCATTAGTTCTAGCTGAAACATTGTTAGGGAATAGTATTACTCCAAGGGTCATCATTGTAACACCAAAGAATATCCTTACAAATATGACAAAAAATATGTTTACCCGGTAACCAGAAATACCGGTACATATTTTTGAGCTCAAGATGTCCAGATGGTGTAACCAACCTAATTTCATTTACTGTCAGCACACCTACAGAGTACCGCCATGTACTATAGTAGAATGCAAAATAGGGCAATGAAGCTTCAAATAAGAATAAAAAATAACCATGCTTGCATTTGTATGGTTTAATACAATTAAACCTGAAAATTGAATATCAAAACAATTCAAAAACATCGAAAATTGTATGGAAACAGAGCAGAGATTCAGATCAGTAAATTTTCGAGGAAATTGACTGTCATCCAAAATGTCCTCGAGATCTTTTCTAAATTTGGAAATGATATTACAGAAGAATGTCCTGTCAAAAGTTGATAAAATCATGAAAATGTCTTATTACCATATGTCTCCAGCAAAACCCTTGCAGATGGATTCTAGCAATCAGTTATATTGATCACAACAATAGCAGTAAGAAATGTCATGAAATAAGAAACCTAAGCACAATTTTATTTACCATATCCTTGATTGTTTCCTCTCCACTGACAGAGTCAAACATCTTCATTGTGTCAAAGGCAATACAGTATCTTGCCATCAGCTTGCCTGTCTCTGAATGGAACAAAATTTCAACTGTCCACAGTTCAGGTATTCTAGAATGCAACTTTACATTTTGCTAAAATGCTATAAAATTTACACAAGCACAGATTAAGACCAACCATGAATAAGTGGAATCTTCAGACATCTATAAAAGTCCAGTTTCCACCCATGCCAAACTAGGCAGGAATTATATGGCTCGATAGTAGCGCCACCAGTTGCTATTACGAGTAATGTCACTTCTATGTCCCTCATACTGACTAATCAGATTCCACCTTTCATATCACTTGCATTTGCTTCAGATAAAAAGCATCGCCCAGTGAAGACAATCTGATAGATAATCAAGATCTATACTGTAATAAAACAGGTCTTACTTCACGAAGTGCATCAAATCACTCGAGCACCTTCATTAAAAACGTGCATTCAGTAATATTCCTGCCATATATATGACGGTGGTCTGTACAAAATCAAGTGATTGGCATTGTGAGCAACAATTAACAAGATCGGGGTATGAAGACACGCCATCTACTAGGTCACCATGTCTGACCACTGGATCCATTTGGTCACCTCTTACGACCAGCACAGGCAGCTGGGGACCAAATCTAACCCGTAATCCACACTTGGGTGTTAGTGGGAATTATCATAAATGTTTGTGGGAATTACCTTCAACCATATTGCCTTGGTTCAATTCCATACTTGGGGTCACTATGCAATACTACTACAAATAACAGACTAACAGGTTTAACTATTCTTTTACTCATAATTACCTGTTGGTAGTATGGCAAATGTTTCTTCGTCCATGGTGACAAGTTTCAAGTCAGCCAGTTTATTCAGGTTTTGGAAACAAAGATCTGAAAATATCAAATAGGAATAGCAAGAGCTTCTATACAGCATTGGACTCAATTATTCAAGTCAATATGAAGATTTTCCTTTGTCAGTATAATATATCATTTGGTCAAATGGGCTCATGTGTGGTATAATGTATAATGCAAGGCAATTATACAAGTTCTCTTCAGGATGCACATGTCCCTTTAACATTTATCTTACCTTGCATTAAGATACTTGTTTCTGATTGGTAACTGAATAGGAAATGATTTCACATGGATCCCTCTGAGGGATAAGCAACACATTTCACAAACTCCTCATGGAAATGCCGAACGTCTCACCAATGAGATAACAATAAATACAAAGATATGATAATATTATCTTGAAACTTTTCAAAGGCAGTTCAAAGACATATCTGATTGTAACGCAAGCGCAAGAATTAAGCTGGTAAGATAAATTCATTGTCAACCGGTCGCTTGAGGTAATATATTACAGTTGTCATTATTATTATAGATGTCAGCTGGTACCAAGGGGTATATGGCTTGATGTACCCTGTGTGTACTCACAAAGAGGGTACATCACACTACATACCCCTCAAAACTAGTTGACGACATAATAATTGAATAACATATTTGATTAATTATTAACCAGTATATTCGTCTTAAACTAATGCATACTTATTATACCTTCAAGCCGTTTTTCAACTTGCTTCCTGTCCAAACCTGAAGGATATCCTGGAAAAAGATAAATGTTTTTATGAACAAAACACCTGTAACCTGACAAAACGGAGTGTTGCTAACAATATCAATCACTGGATTGTGTGAATCACTGTACTGAGTGTAGTGTTAAGTTCATTTGATTGCATGTCATTGTATCCCAGTCTTAAGTGGATCATCCCATCCAGACTTGATTATTAACTTGCTGCCCTTATATAGCTGAAATATTGTTGAGTGTGGTGTTGGTTCTGCATGATGGGGACACAGAGGAAGGTGTGTCTTGTCCACTCCACAGCCAGTGCCATATTGCTGAGTGTGGTGTTAAATAACAACAAAACCAAAAAAATGTTTACCGTAGTGGGTTGGGTTCTGCATTATGCGCACATAGAGGAAGGTGTGTCTTGTCCACTCCACAGCCAGTGCCATATTGCTGATTGTGGTATTAAATAACAACGAAACCAACAAAATGTTTACCGTAGTGGGTTGGGTTCTGCATGATGGGGACATAGAGGAAGGTGTGTCTTGTCCACTCCACAGCCAGTGCCATATTGCTGAGTGTGGTGTTAAATAACAACAAAACCAACAAAATGTTTACCGTAGTGGGTTGGGTTCTGCATTATGCGGACATAGAGGAAGGTGTGTCTTGTCCACTCCACAGCCAGTGCCATGTCAGTGATAGTGTGCAGGACTACTTCCGCATTCAGGTGCTCGATCAGATGCTTGTGAAGGCTACAGGAAGAGGAGGAGGCACGGGTAAATATTTACAACTTATATTATGAATTTGTTTAGTGCACTTTCCAGTTAATAACTGCTCAAATGTGCTAAGGCCATGATAGTTCTTATTATTATCACAGTCATTAGATCAGTGTGCACTCGATTTTCATTCTCGGATCCCTGGGGAGCATACAACCCAAGCTTATTGAACAGCATATCAGTTATAATGGGGCAGGACAGCTTAATGTGTGAGGAATGCTTATCACTGCATTGAGCAGTACATCAGTTATGTCATGGCAAGACAGCTTAATGTGGGAGGAATGCTTATTACTGCTTTGAGCAGTATACCAGTTATATCATGGCAAGACAGCTTAATGTGGGAGGAATGCTTATCACTGCTTTGAGCAGTATACCAGTTATATCATGACAGGACAGCTTAATGTGTGAGGAATGCTTATCACTGCTTTGTGCAGTATACAACCAGTTATGTCATGGCAGGACAGCTTAATGTGTGAGGAATGCTTATCACTGCTTTGAGCAGTATACAACCAGTTATGTCATGGCAGGACAGTTTAATGTGTGAGGAATGCTTATCACTGCTTTAAGCCGTACACAACCAGTTATGTCATGGCAGGACAGCTTAATGTGTGAGGAATGCATATCACTGCTTTGAGCAGTATACCACCACTTATGTCATGGCAGGACAGCTTTATGTGTGAGGAATGCTTATCACTGCTTTGAGCAGTATACCACGGTGACCACTTATATCATGGCAAGACAGCGTAATGTGTGAGGAATGCTTATCACTGCTTTGAGCAGTATATCAGTTATGTCATGGCAAGACAGCTTGACACAATAGAGTTTAGACTCAATCTATCGCTGATTTCAAAAGTCATACAAACTTAAATTACTTTGTGAACGAGCGAGCCAGCACTGCACACAGGTTTCGCGATTTGTAAGTCCTTATGTGAACAAACATGGCTGCAAATCATTTGGCACTATACCATAAATAGGGCAGTACACTAAGGCACTGTACTCCTTCGTGGTTTCTAAAGTTACTTAACTGTATAAAAATATGTCTTAAACTTATCTGATTATTTTAAAATGACATTTGATAAAGAGCCAAAGGCTTGCATACTACAATTCATATTCCTAATTTGATATTTACAACACAAAATCACACTCGGCTAAAAACTCTGTTTACTAAATATAATATGCTTACTAGTTAGGCTTGCATATCAGAAAAGACGATTATCATATCTTTGTACTTGGACTAAGACCTTGAAATGCAAACAATATGATTAAGCGAGTGAGTGAGTTAGTTTTAATGCTGCTTGGGACAGTATTCCAGTCATATCATGGCTGGTCAGCTTAATGTGGGAGGAACATTGGTGAAACCCATGAGAACGGCATGCGGTGATTCGGTATTCAAATCTCTGGACAGCAAATTCCTGGGCCTAAGAAGACTGTACCACCCATGTCCCCAAATTTTTGAAAATCATGGAATAACACATAAATGTCGAGTTAGCCAAGGTTTGGTTTTATATTTTCATGTATACATTTTCATAGTTTATCATCAAGTCTATTATCATACCTGCTTTCAATCCTTTGTGTGCCGTTCATCAGGTTTTCATACTTTGACTAAAAATTAAACAAAATATACTCAGTGACTTTTCATGTGATAATAAAAATTTTGAAATGTTGAAAAAAAAAACATGCTCAAAATCAATCATTTTTAATGTAGAAATGTTGTTTTTCTCTGAAACAATACCTTGGTATCTGACTTTGTCATGATGACAGCTGTAGCGGAGGTGTCAAACTGAAAGGAGATATAATGTCAAGCTGTCATGAAGGCTTACATACAACTGAATTAACACTATGTGATGTTTGTCAGCCAGACAATGATGTGTAAGTTTCGACATAATACTCGTAACCATCAAATTACACTAATCACAAGTGGACTCTATGATCTATGAAACTAGTTTAAGATGCTAGGATCTAAATACGAAACAATGCTGCAGTGGTGCCAGGATTATGGCTGTAGAATATCCATAAATACATAAATATCATGAAAAGTATTAGAAAATGTACCACATTTGGTATCATTCTAAATTAGAATTTCTAATGATATCAGTGGACTTGCTGTCTATGAATTCAATGCAACAAGCTTATGTTAAAAATATATTATTTTCCATATGGTAGCCAAGACAGGTGCTTGCATTGATTGCATGTGTACATTGATGACACATGTTCTAAGCATGAAGAATTATTATCTGGGTCAAAACATTCAATTTACATACTTAGCTTCAGTACATTCAACACTTTGCATTCCCAGCTCCCTGACAGGAAAACTGCAGCTGTGGTCTCCCTGCCTATCATATGACCAATACTGTTCCTGTGGTCTCCCTGCCTATCATCTGAACAATACTGTAGCTGTGGTCTCCCTGCCTATCATCTGAACAATACTGTTCCTGTGGTCTCCCTGCCTATCGTCTGAACAATACTGTTCCTGTGGTCACCCTGCCTATCATCTGAACAATACTGTAGCTGTGGTCACCCTGCCTATCATCTGAACAATACTGTACCTGTGGTCTCCCTGCCTATCATCTGAACAATACTGTAGCTGTGGTCTCCCAGCCTATCATATGACCAATACTGTTCCTGTGGTCTCCCAGCCCTGCCTATCATCTGAACAATACTGTTCCTGTCATCTCCCTGCCTATCATCTGAACAATACTGTAGCTGTGGTCTCCTTGCCTATCGTTTGAACAATACTGTACCTGTGGTCTCCCAGCCCTGCCTATCATCTGAACAATACTGTTCCTGTCATCTCCCTGCCTATCATCTGAACAATACTGTAGCTGTGGTCTCCTTGCCTATCATCTGAACAATACTGTAGCTGTGGTCTCCCTGCCTATCATCTGAACAATACTGTAGCTGTGGTCTCCCAGCCTATCATCTGAACAATACTGTAGCTGTGGTCTCCCTGCCTATCATCTGAACAATACTGTAGCTGTGGTCTCCCAGCCTATCATCTGAACAATACTGTAGCTGTGGTCTCCCAGCCTATCATCTGAACAATACTGTACCTGTGGTCTCCCAGCCCTGCCTATCATCTGAACAATACTGTAGCTGTGGTCTCCCTGCCTATCATCTGAACAATACTGTTCCTGTGGTCTCCCTGCCTATCATCTGAACAATACTGTAGCTGTGGTCTCCCTGCCTATCATCTGAACAATACTGTATCTGTGGTCTCCCTGCCTATCATCTGAACAATACTGTATCTGTGGTCTCCCTGCCTATCATCAGAACAATACTGTACCTGTGGTCTCCCTGCCTATCATCTGAACAATACTGTAGCTGTGGTCTCCCTGCCTATCATCTGAACAATACTGTACCTGTGGTCTCCCTGCCCTGCCTATCATCTGAACAATACTGTACCTGTGGTCTCCCAGCCTATCATCAGAAAAATACTGTACCTGTGGTCTCCCAGCCCTGCCTATCATCTGAACAATACTGTAGCTGTGGTCTCCCTGCCTAACATCTGAACAATACTGTACCTGTGGTCTCCCTGCCTATCATCTGAACAATACTGTAGCTGTGGTCTCCCTGCCTATCATCTGAACAATACTGTACCTGTGGTCTCCCTGCCTATCATCAGAAAAATACTGTACCTGTGGTCTCCCAGCCCTGCCTATCATCTGAACAATACTGTAGCTGTGGTCTCCCAGCCTATCATCTGAACAATACTGTACCTGTGGTCTCCCTGCCCTGCCTATCATCTGAACAATACTGTACCTGTTGTCTCCCTGTCTTGTCTATCGTCTGGACAATACTGTACCTGTGGTCTCCCTGCCCTGCCTATCATCTGAACAATACTGTACCTGTGGTCTCCCTGCCCTGCCTATCATCTGCAGCACCTGCGAGTCAGAGTACTCTGTTGGGGACCCCATGCTGTAGAATACTGTGGACTTGATCACCACCAGGTGGGCAGGAAGATTTACACCCATCGCCAATGTGCTTGTTGATACTTCAAATAATAATAAGATTATAAGGATAAACAAAATAATCTTTTGGGGTTTTTTTTTTCAGATAAAAATGCACCTTTTTTATCAGTGTGAAAAAAGAGCTACCAATAATTCAAATATATACTTGCCTTGTCTGAAAACAGAATTAAAATATCAAAATGTAAAATACAGTGAAAAAAACCCATACATTTTGAGCCACTACAAATGGCACAATTGCCACATCTCATTACCTTTGGAAGGAAAAGGGTTAGGGGCCATACATATTTTTTTCTGCTTTCACTGGTAAAAGTGAAAAGGTCAAATCATGGTAAAAATTAAAGTATTGCAAAACACAAAACAAGTATGTTGAGCCCTACTCCCAACTACACATGTACCAAATTTTATGACATTATGTACATAAATAACTGAGTAATGGCCATAACTAGATTTTTCAATATGGCTGTCATGGTGGCCATATTGAAAATTAAATTCGAACCTCTTGAACTGGGGTTATCATCATTGGTCGGAACAAGCATGTAAAATTTCAGTTTCGTTGGTTCCATGGTTTCTGAGGATAAAATGTTTACAAAGGAAGACTGACACCAGATGCTGGACAAACAGGTCATGGCATAAACTCACTTGACTTTCGGTCCAGTGCGCTCAAAGTTAAAAAGAAGTTTGAATTATCAGCTTCTTTACAATCTATCAAATATTGATGACTTTATACAGGCCCAGTACTAAGGATTCTGTGGCTGACTTTGTGGAGGACAATAAGGTTCACCCATACCGAGAACTGGCAGCATGGCATTCCTGAACAGCTCCTCCACATGTTTCCTGTCTGCAGCACCCAGGCCGGCGTGATGCACCCCGATGCCAATACGCACCATATCTACACAGACATGTAATCACATTTAAACTAGATTACCATATTCGATGTAATAAGCACTTCAAAAATAAATAAAGGGGGTGCATATTAAAACCATACACAACTGAACTTTATTTTCAGATATTGAGCACTAGTGCATAAAACAGTTACCAGGCAATTATAGTACCCTTCTATACTGCTGTTTTCTGTACATAATCTGTAATATTCATTTGAAAATATGGACCGTCATGTAAATATTCGTTCTTAGTAGGGGCGTTTACGGCTATGCTTACAAACTGATCTAGAAGTTGGTCAGTGGGCACTTACTGGAGCAGGGCACTTAATTTGGTGAATAGGATAAACACATCATTCAAAGTTCTGTTAACTATGATAAAGTACTTATCTAAATTGAAAATATGATATTCAATTTGTTTGAACTATGAACATAATGAAGCATCTTAAATTTCTTTTTGCAAAGATACTTTTGACATACAGGTGTTAAACATTACCATTGTCTGGTTCCCAAGTATAGCAGTCTTTAGAGCCAGACAAGATACTATATACCATGAGTTCGTGTAGATTATAATATTCCTAATAAAAACAAAATATATAACTTTCTCTCTGTAGACATTGATAAAAAATTGATATCCATTAAATAATGCACTGTTAACTGGAGATAGATTTGTACATCATGTCACAGCCTTAGTACTCTCTTATTGGTGCATTCCCACAATGTCATATTAGTCTGTCATACAGACCCTGTAACAAATATATTCAATTCAGTCCATGCAAGTCTTTTGTTTGTTTGTTTGATTATTTGTTGCTTAACGCCACACTCAACAATATTCCAGTTATATAACGTTAATCGAGTCCGGACAAGACAATCCAGTGATTGACATCATGAGCATCGATCCACAGAAGTGGGATCGATGGCATGCATCAACCAAGTCAGCAAGTCTGCCCACCTGATCCCATTAGTCACCTCTTAGGACAAGTATAGTTGCCTTTTATGGCAAGTATGGGTTGCTGAAGACTTATTCTACCCCAGATCCTCACGGCACCATGCAAGTCTATGATAGTTGGCAAATTCGTCTCTGGGCTCCTTTTTATTGTATTTCATTAAGATAATTTAACAACTGTTTTTCAGTAAAATATTTTCATTTCAGAGATAATATGTTAGTCTATCCTACATACCTGCAATTTTAGTTTCTCTGATGAGCAGGCATGTCTTGGTGACAGCCCCCCGGTACTGTGGCTTCACCAGGGACCTCCCGCAGAGCTCCTTCCTCAGGATATCAGCACTCTGTTCCACACTCTTCCTGGAGGAGCAGAACTACACCAGACAGAGGCAGTATAAGTTGTAGCAGGATCACGAGGGGTACATGGGGTTTATGTGTCCTGAGTTGGGTTTTATACCATGAGCCAGAGCCGAGTGATATAAAACCTAACGTGGGATGCATGTACCCCTCGTGATCCTGCTACAACGAATTAATCTTACCACCATGTTTAAATATGACATTGTAAAAGAATTAAAAAATATATAATATTGATAAAAGGGTCACGAGGGGTACATGGGGTTTTATGTGTCCCGTATTAGGTTTTATACCACGAGCTGGAGGCAAGTACTAAAAAAACTAACGAGGGATGCCAACATCTTACCAACATGTCTTAATATGACATTGAAAAAGAATTAAAACAAATTAAAAATTGATAGAAAACAGCTGTTCATTTGAGCTGAGGTTAACTTGTGCTATGTCATGTGACTTTCATAGACTCGGAAAATGTATGTGTCTTTTTGCTTTGAAGTTAGGTATAAGGGATTTATGTATAGCATGTCAGTATACATTCCTTGCTTAAAGCTGATAGTACGAAGGTGAAATGCAGAACATACATACGTTGGTCTTTATTGCTTCAATTTCTCAATGACTAAATCATATTTGTTGTGAGTAAATATCATAAACAATACTTCTCAATGCTTTAAATAGATATAAAGATATGTATGTGACAGATTACCACAAGGGAAGGCTTGTTGTTGGAGTAGGTTTCTATGACACTCTTCAGTCGGTAGGCGAGATTCATATCAAATCGGAAGTCAGAAGAGCCTGGCTTGAAGGGGTAGCCAATCACAATCTTCTGTAGCCTGACTGGTCGGTACTTTTCACCTAATCTGAAATTACAAAACTTATCTGAACTTAGTATTATATAATTACAGATTATGATATGGATCTATTTTTAGTTGGTTGTTGAAATAAAGATAAAATTACTTTTTTTTTAAGTTTTCTCTTAGACACATGGTCAGTACATTGAATAAAAATACTAGTAACAGTATTGAAAGAAAGCTACCTTCAAAGAGTTACCTCCCTCATCTACTACAGATTTTTACTTGAATGAAAGATTTCAGTGTTTTCAAAATTGCAGTTCTATTCCACTTCAATAAATAATTTAATTGGATCGTCCACAAACCAAGTAATACTATAAAAAGAGAAAGAAGGTTTTACACAATTTAATGGCTGTAAAATGTATGACAGTAATCTCTGTATAAAACATGACAAATAATTTTTATTATTTTTAAATAGCTTGAAGTATCCTTTAAAAGATCTCAAAATGGGTGAAAGAAATGAAAGACAAAATAAGGGCATGATAGTGCAGTCTAAAAACAAATATACTTGAAACTTGATGCTGGATTTTGAGGATTCCCAAGCCATGTAGCAATCTGGAAAGACAAAGTAATGAGAACTCAAATTCTTCAGGTTATCAAGGAGTGCCATAAAGTTTGGGAATGTTTTTTTTATTTCTCTAAGAACTATATTGATAAAACCAAGAAGGTAGGATAAATACACCAAGCACAAATACAAAAGGAGAATGTGTTTCATAATTGTGTTAGTTCATTGAAAACTTACACCAACAGTTTTAGTCATATATATTTAATGCATTAAGTTTAGTCTACTTCAAAAAGAGATGGGTTAGATGGGGAGTGTGCATCTATGCTATGAACACATCTGCTTCAGAATATGAACACCAAACAAATAAAACCTAAAATACATCGTCCTGAGGCAAGGGAGTTAACTGCCTATAAAAGTCTAGTTTCCACCCTTGTCGCACTAGGCTGGAATTATGGAATTATATTTTGCCTGGATTAACGAGTCTATGCATTGTCCAACCAAAATGACTTAACGAAATAGACATACGGTTCATAAACAACATGGCGACTGCCGTGCAGATTTTGGTAGATTGCAGGATTTGCAGAGCATGTGTACCATTAACTAAGCATCAACAGATATTTTCCAAATCTTTCCATGTTATTAATCAAGGTGATTAAGTGATTTGATGTACTTCGCAATGTAAGACCTATTTTTTTACAATAAAGATGATTATCGA
Source organism: Haliotis cracherodii (assembly GCF_022045235.1). Classification (NCBI taxonomy): domain Eukaryota; kingdom Metazoa; phylum Mollusca; class Gastropoda; order Lepetellida; family Haliotidae; genus Haliotis; species Haliotis cracherodii. The sequence goes on along the minus strand of NW_027266280.1, from coordinate 10,188,759 downwards.
TCAGATCATCTTGACTGGGCACCGCCATTTTGTTTGAAGCAAGTGCAAGTGATATCAATAGGCAGGACATAGAAGGGATATAATGCATAATTGCCACTACTCCCAACTTGCCATGACATAATACTGAAAATATGTGATGCAGTCATGCTATATTCCTCCAATATGTCTCTGAAGAACAACGCCTATGACTGTCCCTTGTCTCCTTCCTTGTTTAACCACAGGACCTTTTCAGCAAAATTGATGCACATTTATAGACCAAACAACCCTTTGACATGTTTGAGGCCAAAATGTGTTTTGCTCCATGAGTATGCAAGACTTTCGCTGAAAAGGTCCTGTGGTTTAACTTAGGTTCATTCCTTCAGTTTCTTTCTATTTTTAACAGTTGTAATTCAATATGTGTTTTCTTTAAAGAGAAAAAGAAATGAACCTACATCTTCAATGTTGGGGATGGTAGCGGAAACTCCAACAAATCTCATGAGAGGCCTGTCACTGGCTCTGTCAGTGAGTCTCAGGGTCTTCATCCGACTGACTACAGCCTCTACTGTTGACCCCCTTGTGCTGTCATTCAAGATGTGGATCTACACAACAGTTAATCCATCATCATCACAATACATACCGGTACATTACAATATTCAGCATAGCAACCAGGCTCTAAGGTTTGCAAGGACGGGTGTATATCCATGATTACCTGCACCTTTTATTAATGATTATAGTTTATTAATATTTTGAATACTTCATTACATGATAAACATTAATAAAAGGAAAAGGAATTGGAAGACCATACTGAAATATTATTTTCAAAACATGTAGGGGGTGCTTAAAACATTCAAGATGGTTGAACAAATATGCCATGAAAGGTAGTGTGCCTTTACCGGATCACCCAAACATGTTATCCAAACTCAATACCGGAGTTTGTTTTAAATTGTTCCCTTGAAAAAAAATATGTTGTTTTTTTAATAAAAAAGATCACTTTTTTTAAAAGTACATACTTCATGATAAGATATGGTAAAAAGATATGTGAATATATATTTGAAGTGCCCAAAATAGCTGCGTAAACTTTGTCGAATTCAGGAAGTTTGCAACTTATAAATTATGAATTCCCTTAGCATATTTCGTAAATTTTCACTTATCTTTCTCGTTATTACAATTCCAACTCAATCAAGTCCTCTTTCAAAGAAAAAATCTAATTGTAAACTATCTTCGCAACATGCGTCACGAGAAATGACACATGCACCTAGTCACTAGCCACAATAATTAACAGCAAATGAACTCCAGTGGTGACTGATGTGCCGATAGTCTTGAGGAACACATAAAAGTACATGTATCCCGAGTGATATTGCTATAACCAATTTATCTTGCCAACATGTTTGAATCTGCCATTGTAAAAGAATTAAAACAATTGAAAGAAAACAGCTCTTCACATTGAGCTGAGGTGAACTTGTTCGGTGTCACGTGACTTTCATTGACTCAGAAAAAGCGTGAAGCCTTTTGCCTCGAAGCGGGGTATAAGGGATTTATTCTCCTACTCTGAAATCCATGTGCAGCCTGTCTTCTTTGTGGCAGGGTATAAGTGATATATTCTCCCACTCAGAAGTTTATTTCCCTCCCAGGCAGGATACATAGTATTTTATCAAGATCATGTGAACCAATCAGATCTCATCATTCTGACATGGAGATATGACAAAAGTACTGATACAATGTAATAACAGTATATGGAATAAGTCTTGATTTGTGCTACCTTTTCTCTTACACATACCATTACTGGTTTAACCTTGCCTGGGTAACATTACAAAAAGGGGTAATTATATTTCTTCAATGAAAAACATAATCAAATGCTTACCAATGTACCCAAATCTGAAATTTTGAGTTCACCCTGGACTTGAAAAAAAAGTGTGAGCCCTAAACCCCACTTAACCCAAAAAAATGTTGGCCACTCAGAAAATCTAATGGCCATAAAGTCATATAATTTTCTTGAAATATGATTAGCTACTACTGGCAATATGGACCAAAGTGGCTGCGGTGCAGTTACCTGACAGCATTTCATGGGCATTGCATTGCGTATAATTATTGCTTATACAGTGTGCAGAGTACAGAATAGTGATACAGCTGTATACCCGCTCTAATCATGTTTAACATAATGCAGTTTTTGTGAGTGCTTGTTTTGGAATTTTTAGATTTACTGGGATAGTTTATGTGTTTTATTAGATTGGATTTAGACCACATTGCACCTCCTTAATTTCAAAGAGTGCCATTTGAAAATTGAATGCGCCAATGGCCAGGAAGTTGCAGGTCAGTCATGTACAGACAACCTATTTTTAAGTATAGGCATAAGGTATACGGTTCTGAGAGATAAAAATGTTAAAAAATGATAGACAATAACACTTCTCTAATCTGAAAAGTTATCACATACCTCATCGATAAGAAACAGGGATATCATCTGGAACAATGACCTGTTATCTTTCCACTTCCTCGACATGCTGTCCCACTTTTCCTGTACATGGAGAATACTGATAAGCTATCTACCAAGAAAGTTTAAGGTCATGCCTAACTAGAAATTATCTTCATACACAAGTGAGTGAGTGAGTTGGATTTAACGCCACTTTGAACCGTGTTTCAGTTATATCATGGTGTGTCAGCCCAAAATGATGCATGTTTACCACTTTGGAAAAACGAGCACAGGTATGGTGTTGATAAACCTAGAAACATAATTAGGGCAAACCAGGATTTCAAATGATCATAAGTTTCTGGCACACCAGGGCGTTGTTCTACAAAGTGATATTTGCGCTAAGGTGATCGCAACTCCCATGCATTAACATAGACCTATGACAGTCTTAGGGCTAAGGTTGTTTTGTACAACGGCACCCAGGTATGTAACTCTGTACAGCTAATTGCAGTTACTGAGACACCCTTTGACCCTGTTCATATGTAATATATTAAATTCATGCCTTTCTACAATCCATACTGGAAAATAATTAGGATGGAAGAGATTTTTCAAAAGAATTAAACCGATAATGAATTGGTAGTATGGTATTCTCAACTCCAGCTGCAACAAATATGATTGGTCACTCATGTTTCTGCCCCTGCCATTTATGCAAACATATGTTTGGTAATAATCAACTCATGAAAACAGCAAAACTGATGCAGCAAAATTACATTTCAAAGCTAAAATTATATTAAAAAATTGACATCATGTGCATCAAGGGAAGTAACTCTCCAGCCCATAAAACAAATTTACATAAAGTGAATCAAGGGAAGTAACTCTACAACCAGTAACGCAAGGCTCAAATTTGTTTGTTTGTTTATTTGTTGTTTAACGCCGCACTCAGCAAAATTCCAGGTATATGACGACGGTCTGTAAAATAATCCAGTCTGGACCAGACAATCCAGTGATTGACATCATGAGCATCGATCCACGCAATTGGGATCGATGACATGTATCAACCAAGTCAGCGAGACTGACCATCCGATCCCGTTAGTCGCCTTTTACGACAAGCATAGTCGCCTTTTACGGCAAGTATGGGTTGCTGAAGACCTATTCTACCCCAGAATCTTCACCGGTCAACAAAGATGGTACAAGTATCCTACTGGTGTGGTGACAATGAGGTTGGCAGTGTGGAGGCCTGCCAGTTCATCCATCTCTGTGTCTCCCGTCAGCTCCATACAGCTCAGGCCATGCGGCTGAAACTTCCTCTTCCAGTCCAGGTACCTCTCACTGCACAGTGCCTTGACAGGGGCCACTGGGGGTGCAACAGGGATTCATATCACACATATGACAGGTGCCACTGGGGGTGCAACATGGATACATATCACACATATGACAGGAGCCACTGGGGGTGCAACATGGATACATATCACACATATGACAGGAGCCACTGGGGGTGCAACATGTATACATATTACACATATGACAGGAGCCACTGGGGGTGCAACAGGGATACATATCACACATATGACAGGAGCCACTGGGGGTGCAACATGTATACATAGCACACATATGACAGGAGCCACTGGGGGTGCAAAAGGGATACATATCACACATATGACAGGAGCCACTGGGGGTGCAACAGGGATACATATCACACATATGACAGGAGCCACTGGGGGTGCAACAGGGATACATATCACACATATGACAGGAGCCACTGGGGGTGCAACATGGATACATAGCACACAGATGACGGGAGCCACAGGGGGTGCAACAGGGATACATATCACACATATGACAGGAGCCACTGGGGGTGCAACAGGGATACATATCACACATATGACAGGAGCCACTGGGGGTGCAACAGGGATACATATCACACATATGACAGGAGCCACTGGGGGTGCAACAGGGATACATATCACACACATGACAGGAGCCACTGGGGGTGCAACAGGGATACATATCACACATATGACAGGAGCCACTGGGGGTGCAACATGGATACATATCACACATATGACAGGAGCCACTGGGGGTGCAACGGGGATACATATCACACATACGTCTCAATTTGTAGTCAAGTGACAGAGTCTTTTGTTTGTTTGTTGTTTAAGGCCACACTCAGCAATATTCAAGCTATATGCCGGTGATCTATAAAAAATTAATTCTAGATCAAACAATCCAGTGATTAACATCATGAGCATCAATCTATGCAATGATGACATGCATCTACCAATTCTGTGAGCCTGACTACTCGATCCCTTCAATGCCCCCTTACGACAAGCATGGGTTTCTGGGGATCAATTATAACCCGGATGTTTGCAGGGAATGTCTTTTAAAGCCATGACTGCAATATTACAGCTACATAATGATGTGTAACAAATCTGGAGGGTCAAAGGAAATAGTGATTGCTAACATAAGTAATGATCATAGGCAGAAAAATGCAATCATCTGATTAGTCGGCTGTTACTACAAACATTTGGTACACAGGACCTTGTCTGTCCCAGAATCACATCAGGGACAAGTGAAAAATAAGATTTGGTTTGGTTTGTTGTTTAACACCGCACTCAGCAATATTCCAGCTATATGACAGCGGTCTGTAAATAATCCAGTCTGGACCAGACAATCCAGTGATTGATATCATGAGCATCGATCCACGCAATGGGGATCGATGACACGCATCAACCAAGTCTGCGAGCCTGACCACCCGATCCTGTTAGTCGCCTTTTACGACAAGCATAGTCGCCTTTGACGGCAAGCATGTGTTGCTGAAGACCTATTCTACCCTGGATCTTCACGGGACAAATAAGAGAATGAGACCAGGCATGAATAAACCATACAACTTGATCTTATGACTGCATCAATCCAACAGAGAGAAATTAATTTTGTCTTCATCGCACATATATATCAAATAAAATGAGGCATCATATCTTGACTACATGATTAGTTTGTTTGTTGTTTAATGCTGCAATCGGCAGTAGACCAGCTATTTGATGGCGGCCTGTAAATAACTGTGTTTGGCCCAGACAATCCATTGATTGACATTGATGAAAGAAACAAGCTGAAAACTCAGTAAGTACCTTCTGCAACCAGCATAGAGTGCTGGGGCCACTTCTAACCCAGAATCCCCATGGGGAGACTACACGATTAGGTAAGTATGTAACATCCCTGTGTTATGGGTTTTCTGACACTAAAGAAACATTCATAGTTTTCTCTCTAATAGCATCAACAACTGTTAAACATCTCATTCACTCTTAAAAGAGATCTTTCTCTTAAAAACAAGCCATCATCTGAGGATTTACAATGTCTGTGTGATGCTACACGTCATGTTTTAGCATGAGTAATCACAATAAACATGGCCGTCCGAAAACATATGATCCGATGATATATATATCATACCAAACATTTCATATTCCAATATAGAATATTCCAATTCATGCAGAAAACTCTGTGAAAGCAAAAGCATTCAAGAATTATTTCACCTATATTAAGAGTTGAGATATTGAGTGTAAGTGAGTGAGTGAGTGAGTGAGTGAGTTGGGTTTAACGCTGTTTTTAACAATATTCCAGTTATATCACGGCGTGTCAGCTTAATGTGGGAGGAAAGCCCGAAGTGATGCAGGTCTCAGACGTTTACCACTTCGGTGAAACCCACGAGCACGGGTATGGTGCTGACAAACCTAGAAACATAATCTGGGCGAACCGGGATTCGAACCCACAATCATAGGTTTCTGGCGTGCCCAAGGGACGCAACTCTGCACAGCGAATCGCGGCGCCTTAGACGACTGGGCCACCCGTGCCCCCGAGTGTAAGTGAGATCTGACTCCACTTTCAGCACATTGCAGTCATACAGTGCAAGGGACACAATAGGCTGCATAACATCCAGTTGGGGAAACAAACTTTTCAAATTACCATAAACAATTTTCCATTTTTTCTTGATTTCCACAAACTTATTGAGCAGTCTGATGATGGCAAGTTCAAATATGACTGTCTTCCCGGCTCCAGTAGGGGCTGACACCACCAGCGGCTTGTCTGTGTATAGCACCTGTGTCCAAATTGGAATCAGAGTATCACTTAAATTACATTACATTCATGTTCATATCATATGTGTCAACTGTTGGTTAATGATTTTTGTTTGTTTGTTGCTTAACACTGCACTCAGCAATATTCCAGCTATATGATAACTGTCTGTAAATAATGGAGTCTGGACCAGTCAATCCAGTGACTGACATCATGAGCATCGATTCTCGCATTTGAGATATGATGACAGGCATCAACCAAGTCAGCGAGCCTGACCAAAGGATCCCCTTAGTCGCCTCTTATGACAAAGCATAGTCATTTTTTACGGCAAGCATGGGTTGCTGAAGACCTATTCTACCCCAGATCTTCACGGGTCTCGCTGGTTATTGAGTGAGAAGGGACATGATCATTTGATCAAAAAATTGCTATCTGCATCATTATACTATCAGTTGATAAGCAAGATATAACACTTCCCCTCAGGTTTTATTCTGCACGTTAACACCTACCATACCTCTGTGTTGTCTCATACTTAAAACATCTCTCTTATGAATACTAAGTCTTCAGATGGCAAAAATGGAGGAACTCACTGATGGAACTACTGGTAAACACATGACCAACGAGGTTAACCCGATCAGCAAGCTGACTAGCAAAGGATGTCATCTCTGGATGACTCCATGCCCTGATACATTTGTACATGTGTTTACCAGTATATGAGCTTTTACTATGACTCATAAAATGTTTGTAACTTTTTCAATCAGTTTGGAACTTAAATCATCAAACTGACATGGAAAGGATGTCATCTGTAGGCAGTCCTGGGCAGCATAGTAGGTATTGAGGCTTATTTTGATCAAAATTAATATGAACGTGCTGCCCCTACATTGGATGCCAGTGGAGTGACCTTAAAATATCCACATCCTGAGATGGAATTCAAACCACAGACCTTCTGATCTGAGGTCGGACGCCTTGTCCACATGACCAAAGATGGTAACCCCATCAACAAGCTGACATGGTAAGGATGTCATCTCTAGGATGACTCCATGCCCTGCTACATGTGTTTTTCAGTATAAGAACTTTTACTATGATTTGCAATTGTTTTTTAACTTTTTCAATCAGTTTGGTACTTACATCATCAAGCACCATTGACTGCACCATGTTGAAGTAAGGAAAATCAAACACCTCCCTAAAACTGGCAGGTAAAACATGTTCAGGAAATATGTGATCTTCATTAAGTTGTTAACCACCATATGTATCCAAAACAGTGTTATTACTGAAGTACATGGAAACCCTGAAATCTGAGTGGCACCGTTCCTGGTGAATTGTCTGAAATCTTGCGTATGTGTCCCTATAATCACATATAGTTGTTCGTGTTTTCGAAATTGAGAGGGGCACTTTGCTCCATGAGATCTTCTATGATATTAACTATCTGAATCTAAGGACCCTCTACATCTATAAACGTTTAACATTAGGGTCATGACAAGGACAAGGACCCAGCTTTTCCTGCTTGCTATTGAACCCTGTGTTCCCAACACTTACTATCCATGAGGAAGGTTTCCAGACTAATAGGGACTTGACTATCAAGGTTATACATATTTACTACTTCTAATGGGTATACTGGGGAAGCATAGATCCTACCATGGACACTTAAAACGATATTTAGGGTCCATGATCCTACGATTGGCATTGGCATTAAAAAAAATCATGATATAATGTATGACCTGCCTAACTGTGTGCCACTGTACCCTGATGGGCTGATGCTTTGACTATCAACCACTCATTTGTCTGGTCCAACATCTATTTTTTACAAGATATAGGAGATATTAACACAATGAAATTGCATCACCATTGTGACATTGTGACATCATCGGTTACCATGACATCACAATGAAATTACAACACTGATCTCTGCAACTGAGGCTGGTTAGCTATACTTTTTACACTCAAGACAATGGTTATTCTTGTTTACAAACTAAAATAGTAGAAAGAATGATTTCAATGATAACTAGAATCTCATCCTTAAGTCTTTTGATATAAAATGTATTCAAACATATCAAAACTTGTCAATAAAAGTCTAAAAACTCAACATGCCTCAGTGTGTTAAACTTTTATCAACCTGTGTGGATATATTTTATATCAAAAGACATGAGGTGAGATTATCTATTGATCAGTAACTATCAATATAATGTTTGAAGGATATGAATTTCTTCAACGGAGCGCAGTCGTGTTTGTCCATTATCTGTATCTGGAAAAAACCCAACTTTCATTGAAACTGCAAATGGCAATAAGGTATTAAAGAAGATGTTCATAATTTGATAATTTGCTGCTTGGTCATTCTTCTGTATTATTATCACATTTAATTTTTCTACATGTTGTATGACAATCAGTCAGAAAATTAACCAATCTAAAACTCTGCACATTATATATCTCAATTATGTTAAAAGACTCCAAAGTGATTAGCACAGAGTCGTTTTTCCAAACAATTGTGTCCTCACAAGAATTTCAAGCATGCACAATATCCATCTACAAGCCGGTTGTATAAGTTTTGAATCCTCTATTCCACTGACAAAATGTGTTACATGAACATTGACATGCATACCTGCACATTTATTTCCTACATGTATTAGTTTCCTGAAACCCTATGTCTCTTCAACAGATGTTGCAGCTGATATGGTCAATCGAAACCTCTCTATTTGTCGGCAACCAGTCAGGAAATATTACCCCAGCTGTAACTTTAGCAGCTAAACCACATGAACCAATAATAAGAGTATCCTGTGGTGAATAAGGGACGCAACTCTGCATGGTGAATTCCTACACTTTAGATAGCTTGGTCAACTGTGCCCCCAGCACTGGTTATAGTACATATGTCTTACATATAAAGAAAGTAGGTATTGGTGTACATACTTGGAACAATAATAGAGGCAGGAGTATTCAGAGAATCAACTTGACTTCTAGGCTCACAGAACCCACTGTCTGAAGGGTCAAACCTTCTCCTTGATGGGATGCATGGTGTGGAAAAACTGGACCCTTTATCTTTTTGTGGAAACGTCCGTGAAAAGTTCTGGACCAATTTTCTGTCTCCATTTACTGATGGACAACTGAAAGATGGAACCACTGTCTTATCTGGTTGAAAACTGGAATTTATTGCTTGTGAAAACTGGAAACATCTTCTTTTTGGAGGAGTCAACTGACTAAGAGTTTGATCATCTTCTGGATCAATTTCTGCGATATCTGAGGGGTCTGCATATTTTTGTAAATTCCCATCATTCCATTCCAGTTTCCTGTGCGTCACTGATGAGTGAGGTGCCTTGTCTGCACCTGAGAGCCCCTTATAAGTTGGTGTAATGCTGAGAGATGGGTTCACATAGTCCAAGAAATTTTGGTTATCAACATCAGCTTCTCGTTGGTAGACTGGATTAAAAACTTGCTTCTGGGGGGGTTTGAATGTGTTACATCTTGGAAGTTGATTTCTAAATTTAAATTTGAAGAAAATATAGGGAATATTACTAATATTGTTCAGTTCTTGTCTGAGCATAGATAACAAAAGATATATTTACACGATGACAGTCTGTGCCTCTAGGCTTGTCAACCTTACAGTTGATAGCCTTTACAAAAATGTTTCAATTTTAAATAATGTTCTGTTACATTCTATACACAACACATCCTGTAAAGTAGAAATTTTAAAAATAATCATCATATTTCGCAATGTTAATCTTACTTGAAACTTGTTTGAGATTGAGGCATTATCTGTAGAAAAACATTCTCTGTAAATAAAAAGAAAGTTATTAAGAGTAGTGGTGTTTCCATTAGCTAAAATAATAGAAGGTCTTTAACTCTAAATGACAAAGTAATCAAATGCAATTTTCCATAATCAAACACAAATAATTTTACCCCCAAGTGTTCAACTGTCATCTTTAAAAATTAAAAAAATAGATTATATTATGCACTATTAAATCCTGAGATAGTTTTGTTTCCTGAGAAGATTTATTCACCACTTGCTGGTACTTCTTGGTACTTGAAGAAAAAGTGAAAATAAGTGAGGCCAGTGACTATCTTAAAAAATAAAGTGCTGAAGCAAGTTTTTGTGTTTGTTTTTTGTTAGCTGTGATCTAGTAATACTGAACCTAAAATTAAAAAACAGCAAAATGACACTTACCGATCAATTTGGATGATTGATCGGTTGGGGTAATCCAAACATAAATCATGATTTCACAAACAATTCCCAACACTTATCAACAGTACAAAAAATACCTGCATGGATGAAGTTCTACAGAGAATATTTCTTTATTCTGAAAACTGAAATTAATCTGAACAAAGTGTGTCCTTTGCTCACATTAACAAAGTGAAGCATATTAAGCCCATGGGCCAACACTTGCATTAATCTGACGAATAAATTTCATGATTTACAGTATTCTTAAAGTTTTAGTTTGGTGAGCTAAGAAAAAGGTTGCTGAGGCAGCCCAAACCACATTCTGGCGTAGTCCTAAGACATTTAAAAGAATGATTACCTTTTTCCTGAGATTGGAAAATAAGAGGTGATCTTGATTTCTTCTGGGACTGGGAAAGGTGGAACACTTCTGACAGTGGTAATTCTGAGAAGAACGAGCTGGACAATATTCCAGCATCAATATCGGTCGGAGGTTCTGGTATTCCAGACCATTTCCTTTTCTGAGTTGACAACCTTCAACAAACATGTTCATTCAGTGATGTTATTCATCATTCAAGAGGGAAGTCTAAGAAACTAACTTGACATTAATGTGTCTTTGTAACTGAGTGTCACTGTCACAGAAATATATTTTCATGCAGAACTATTTCCATGAACAGAAGGTTATGTTTAAGACAAAGCTACTTTTTTATGAGCAGCTCATAAATAACACAAATGGATTTTGTAATCTCCAAGTTAAAGCCACTTATCTTGAGACACAAGAAGCATTTTCATAAAGTTCAAATATGTCCCTATTTTCTTTAAAAATACAATTTTATTAATACTTTGAAATAGTTGATCATAAGAGTGTCTGTCTTTACAGATTCAGCAGGCTCAGTGCTTAGTTTTGAAATACTACTGTACCCATCTGATTGTGAGATGTTTGAAGAAAGGAAGATGCTGTCCATCATTAACCTGTGTCTTCCCAGGTCATTGTTCACTTGATCCAGCAACAACAAAACTTGTAAAACAAATATATAGGTTATCAGGTTCAGCTCACAATACACATGAAAACTGTCAATACTTAATCAAAGCCAAAGAACAAATTTAACTTAGTTTGGAGCAATGGGGCATGTTGGTTGAATTGTGTCAAATAGGCCTAAACTGGCTAAAGGGTAAAGTAATATATTCATGAGTGCCAGCTATATATTTCAGATTCTCCTACAGGGAATATTTTTAGATGTTGTATCCAGCAACATTGTTTACAAAAGTGCATACTAGAGTATTGACATGAGGTCGTGAATTTTCTGGTGTTGAATTCTAAAGGTAAGAAGACTTTGATATGGATAGGCAAATTCAGTACAGTTGTCACCCTAAGAATATACACTCATCTTAAAAGGCTTTGACATGTTGAAATGCTTAAATATTTGATTAGATTGAACACTGTTGAAACATAAAATGACATCGACATAACTTGCAAAAGTATTTAAGTGTGAACCACATATATTGATAAGCTTTAGGGTATAGACTTTGATTAACTTTTTATCAGGCAAAAAACTGCATAAAAGCAAAAGCGTGAAAGGTAGGCCTTGAACACAGCTGTATTTACACAATAAAATGTAATGTCAGTAGGATCTTCTAGATAGTAGCCACCCAAGTGATAAAAATAGTTAGTACATAACATAAATTGAATTTTTTTACTTTATGTCTACATCGACAAACACTTGCACTTATTTGTTGACGTGCAGACGACGCATCTAATCGCAACTCTTACAAATTCAAAACTCGAAATGCGGTCTCGGAAAAAAGTTAAATATATAAATCCATCAAATCTAAACAAATACAAGAAATCATTTTAAATCAGCAAACCCACAAGGCTCATATAAGCTTATCAAATGATGATCGAGCTTGAAAATACTCATTTATCATATGAGTAAACAATCTGTTTTCCGTTTTATGCAACGTGTACTATTTTTAGTTTAACATCCCGCGAAAGACAAATATGGCGCCAGTATCCATCAAATTTGTTGTTTCATTTTCTTCACAGGTAATTATTGTATATTATCAGTCTCTAGTTCGATCAATTGTGTTACAGTTTTCATATTTAAGTAATCGTATAGTAAACTCCATGATTGTCACAAGTGTAGGACGTAACTGATCATTGAGATCAGAACCGACAGAAGTCGAGCTGTTGAGTGAACTGGTAAATGTAATAATTGGTGGCCCCATGCCCTAGATATTATTCATTTGAGGGAGGTGTTGCAAGTTCAGGACATTGATACATGGTGTACACTTATTTCAGGATGATCATCACAAGGTGCAGAATCTTGTCGGAGGTGATGGTTTTAAGAAATGGTTGTCTCACCCCAAAGAAAAGTCAGGACAGATACAGGCAATCTTTCAGCTGGAGGAGCCCAGTCAATTTGCCTACATTGATATTGGTGAGCATGCTTAACTAACCACACTGTACCATACTCCTGGAAGTCTGATAATTGAGACCACTGTAACTGTCATCCAGTAAACTTTGTGTTTTAGTGAAAGACTAATCATGAAATCAACACTAACTGTCAATTTTTGTGTGGTGGCTTACTCACAGTATTTCCACATTTTTGTTACAAAGGTCACAGTAACAGATTTGTTATTCTAGATGTTGTACTTAAGACAAAATTAATGTATTTAGTGTACACTTTTATGGAAAAAGTGCAATACCGTATTCGGCGTAATAAGCGCCCAGGGCGCTCTCAAAATTAGAAATAGGGGGCTCTTATTAGAATATTATTTTGGTGAAAAAGAAACAGAGTTGAAAGATAAATTTTGTGGTTTATGCTGACAGCCTGAAATGTTTATATACGAGAGATACATTTTTTCAGAATTTAATTGCCCATAGTTAAGGGTGCATATAACACACGAATGCGTATTATACACGAATAAATAAGTGTTGTGTACATTGATCAATCGGAAGAGGTGCTAATAGGTATTGTTCACTAGCCAATATATTAGCAAATATCGCCATGGGCGCTTATTAGACCGGGGCGCTTATTACATCAAAAACAGTATTTACATTTATCAAGAGGTAAGCAATGGTAAGTTACCTTGTTAACTTTCAGTAGGGGCTAGTTTGTATTCATGATGGCCAGTAAACTCTTCTGAGTGTTGTCAGTAACAATTTCATGTTCATATTTTATTTGTAACATTAAAGTTTATTACACTGAACCGTTTGATTCTGCTAGGCAGTCAGTGGTGTGGAAGCATTGAGATCAAAGTGGGTAATTCTGACTGGCCCCAGAACAGGCTGTACAGGACACTGGTCCCTACCTCAAGTCTGATGACTCCAGTGGAGTGCAAGATGGGGCAGGGGAGTGTCAAGACTAGGATGTTCTCTGCAGGTAACTCATGTTGTTTGTGGGGCGGTCGGGTAGCCTAGTGGTTAAAGCGTTCGCTCGTCATGCCGATGACCCGGGTTCGATTCCCGAAATGGGTACAATGTGTGCCGTAATATTGCTGGAATATTGCTAAAAGCGGTGTAAAACCTCACTCACTCATGTTATTTGTTTGTTGCAATCAGCAATATTCCTGTCTGTAAATAATCAAGTCTGGACCACACAATCCAGTGAGTGACATCATGAGCATCAGTCTACATAATTTGGATATAATTACATGCATCGACCAAGTCACCAGGTCATTCTTTACCATAGAGACATATAGGGAAATCACTCACCATATTTTCAGATTTGCATAAAATTATAATTAATAGTATTTGACTTTTTAAAATAGTTCAAGTGTGTATAGATGTATGTAAGGATACATCGTACTGTCTATATGTTACATGTGCATTTACATATTTTCCTCAATATGCTTGCTGTAAGAGGCGACTAACGGGTTGATTGCTGCATGTCATCATATCCCAATTGCGTGGATCAATGCTCATGATGCCAGTCACTGAATTATTGTCTGGGCCAGTCTTGATTATTTACAGACCAACGTCATATAGCTTGAATATTGCTGAGTGTGGTGTGGTTAAACAACAAACAAACAAAACAAATCCTGGTTTGCCCAAATTAATTTTCTAGGTTTGTCAGCACCATACGCATGCTCGTTGGTTTCACCAAAGTGGTAAACATCTGAGACCTGCATCACTTCAGGCTTCCTTCCCACATCAAGCTGACACATTGTGATATAACTAGAATACCATACAAAGTGACATTAAAACCCACTCACTCATTCACTTGGTAAAGTAAGTTTCATTGTGGGTGTAGTTAGTGAAGTAAACGTAGGATACATGCGCCCATAATATCACTCACTCAAAGAGGTCCTGTCTTTTCCTTCTCAGAGAACTTTGCACCTGAAGTAGCGGCCCAAAAGTGGGATCGAATCCAGGTGATTTGTCGGCAGCCTTATCGTAAAGATGTTCAATATGGCCTCTCTTTTGTGAGAATCCGAGCAGCGGGAAGTAAGATCAGACCATCGGAAGGGAACGAGGGTGGTCATTGTTTGGAGTTACAAGATAAAACAAATTCAGTGGCATCAATTCAGAAACACTTCTTTGGATCGTCATTAAACAAACAGTAAGTTGCTTGATGCTCAGTTGATCTCTTGACTGATCTAAACTGTTGGTAGGGGTGTAACGATACAGGTACTTCACAATACGATACGTATCTCGATTTTGAGGTCAAGATACGATACATATCTCGATACAGCAATAGCGACCTTTTATGAGTATATTTAGAAGCAAAATTTTAGTTACATATCACATTCACAATTATGTGTTCTAATCACTATCAGTAGATTATTTTGCAAGGTCTTGGAGTTGCGCTGATCGATGCTGATGGATGGTGCTTTTGTAAGTGAAAGTTCATGTTGATTGTGCTACCTGTGTGGGAAATGTGCATTTTACATAGTTGACAAACAGTCCTTTCGCAGCAAACTTTCCTTACACCGGCTTCATAGAACACTGGAAACTTAAAATGTCTCCAGAAATTTGAATTAAACTTCCCCGGCGGGTCTTCAAATTCCGTCTCCGAGAACTCCATGATGTCGTCTGCACGTGCTCTGACAGGCGCTATTATGAACCGCTGTCTCTGATTGGTCAATAACACTTCAGTAGGCAATGAAAACTTGTAGGACTCAGGACAATCGAGTAAAGCTAGTAAATCAATCGATACGCAATCAGATGGATACCGATTTCAATACAATTTTGTATTGATATAAATGTACATGCATCTTGTATCGTATCGTGAGAATTATCTACTGGTGCATTGGTAAAATCGGTGAATCGTGACATCCCTAACTATTGGGATATGTATCTATACAGGCGGTAGGCGTAGTGTGACGCCCCTACTATATACATGTAGTCAGTGTAACTGTAACCTCTCAAGAGCATGTGGTTAGGGGAAGTGAGGTGGCCTAATGGATAAAGCGTTTGCATATCAGGCTGAAGGCCTGGGATTCCCAATATGGCTACTGCATGTGAAACCCATTTCTGGTTGTCACTTTTTGTGAGGTTACAGTGTGTTCATAATACAAGCTTCATTCAGGCTTGAAAGGCCTTGATTTTTAGTGAAACTCGCTAAGATAGCTTGAAAAGCCTTGATTTTGTACAACATGATGTACATGTTTACTTGCTCTCTCTCCAGTGATTTGTCAATCAAATATTGCAAAATATATACAAACATGTGTCTGCAGGTAGCTTTTTCTTTTGAACCTGCTCTGAAATATAAAATGTCAAGAAGTTTCCACGGGATTTGACGTAAATATGGGTATTGCGATACGTATCATATTGTGACCTATGTATCGTGATACGTGGCCTTGCTCTGTCGTAATATTTATATAGCCTTTTGGAACTTGAGACTTTAACAATTAACTCATCAATATTCCGTCTGATTAACATGATTACAATCTCACACTGAGGCTTCAGGTTTGTACAGATTCCTTGATGAACTTCCATCAGGTTAAGCATGTTTGACAATGTTTATTCAGTGTTCGAAAAATGAAATCAATGATCATGATGATGTGTCAGCATTTATTACATCTCTTCATCATATTAATTTCCTTAAACATTTGCAACACAGCAGTGCTTCCCCCGATGCTGTAAAGTCCCGGCTGATGAAACTGGCTGGGTCCTCCGATGGTGGGGTGGAACTAGACGGGGCGTTGTCCAGAACAGCCAAGCTTGTATTGGCAGCATCGGAGAATGCTGGCAAGTACAGCCCACAAGTCAGAGCGGGCCCAGGCAAATCTGCCAAGATTTCACTTTTCTCTGAGCATCTAATGCAGAAATATGGATCAACTGTAAGTATTGAACATGATCAACCATTTCTGTTTTTTGCTGTAAATTGAGACAATATTAATGCATAGAGAATCTCACCCGAGTGTCTTTTGATATCAAATATATCAACGAGTGTTGATATATTTGATATCAAAAGACACTCAGGTGAGATTTTATTTATCATCCAACATCATTCTTCCAGCTTTTTCAATTTGTAGACAGTAATTAGCAGTGTCTTCAGTTTAAAAAGTACTGCTAACAGCTTCAGTAGCAGAGCCATTAGTGATGTCATTTGATTGTGATGTCATGGTAACCAGTGACGTCACAATGGTCTGCAAAGCATTGTGATGTAATTTCATTGCAGCGATATCTACAGTGTAGATATCGCTTGATCTAATCCAAGCGATAACTCCTGTGGGAGCCAGTTTTGGATGATAAATGACACTCTTAGCAACTTCTTTTATTCTCTGTATGACGTTTCAATGTTACTTTTTGCTCCTTCATTAGGTGAATGATTAGTAATAGGTGTATAGAGTACTATAGAGATATGCGTGATATGTGACACAATATTAGATATAAGCAATAAGTACTGACAAATGATTAACACATTCATGAACACCTGACAACTGTCTGATTGGTTGGCCCAGTTGTATGAGGTGTTGATAGAATCAGCTTTTGTCATGGGTTTTGAGCCGTGTTTCATTCTGATTATTGTCCTTGGTCTGTCAGCATCCAAGCGAAAGAAGTCAAGTAGAAGCTTAAATGTAGACAGCTGCAACAACATTTCATTTAATCATTTCTAAAATAGAATCCTAAAGGCTTAAAAAAATAAAAGAATTGGTTCTCAGGCAAGGGTTTATAAAAATATAGTGCGGGCGGGCGGTGTCTTTTTTTAATTTATTTTTTTTAAACAATTTTGTACAATCAACCTGGGAAAAGGCCTCCCTTCCTTGATGAGTAAAATATTGGAATACAGTATTTGACTACCATTAGATTTGGAATATTTAAGATTTTTTTATTTATTTTTTTAAATGGAAATAAAAACCAAATGTGCGGCAAACTTTATGATGATGCAGGCAGTGCCTGGGAGCCAAGACTATTTTTATTTTTTTAGCCTAAGTGTTTGTTTCAGTATTTGTTATCCAATAACATGTGATCATCTCTGACTTCAAATGTGTTTCACCTAAGGCTGGCTATAAGTCTTAGAGATCAATAATGGTTAATAAACAAAATTACAATCAATTAATCGATAAGTAACTTTGAGCAAGTATGCAAAAAGCTCAATCACTGGAGCGTGGTGACATATTTATGCACGGATTACGTTGTGGACATTTTAGATATAACCTAATCAGTTGCTTTGGCAATGGTAAAAAACAAGTCTTCTTTGCTTAATTTAAACTTTATTTCATCATAATAGTGTGTGTGTGATGTATAATCGATTACACAATTTTCCTATCGATGAACGTTAATATTTCTTCCCATCGATGGTAATTCCGATTATCAATCTATTTAGCTATTCCCAGTTTCACCCTTGGTGTGTTTGCTTTTTCCGTGATAAGCATTATTAATATTTAAAAATATAAACCTATTTGAACGAGACCACCAATACTATTGACAATCGTCATTTGTGGTAGCCGGCTCTCTTGGAAAGATTTCAGATTGACGTTGTTTGAGCCATTTGTCATATGTACAAGGTTAAAAATGATTATATTTTTCGGATTATTTTTCTTTTTCAGTTTGAAGAAGAATTATGTGAGTTCTTAAGCTCAATCCAAATGGAAAACATTGATTTGGACAAGGTGACTATCGCAGGTGTGTTTCTCAATAATCATTGCCATCACTTGAATAATCCTGTACAAGGAAGATTGACAGATATTACCATGATTACATATATCACGTCCGGGGTAGACCAGGTCTTCAGCAACCTATGCTTGCCGTAAAAGGCGACTATGCTTGTCATAAGAGGCGACTAACTGGAACGGGTGGTCAGGCTCGCTGACTTGGTTGATGCATGTCATTGTATCCCAATTGCCTTGATCAATGCTCATGATGTTAATGACTTGATTTACAGACTGTCGTCTGGAATATATCTGAGTGCGGCATTTAAGAACAAACAAACACTTCAAATTCTAGTACTTTTTGGGTGGAGCCCCATACAGGATTCAAACCCACACTGAGTCACCTGGCCCCGTTCCACACACCGATCTTAGCGCTACGATCATTGTAAGCCTATGTTAAAGTATGGGAGTTACGATCATCTTAGCGCTAATATCGCTTTGTGGAACGGGGCCCTGATTGCAACACATTAAGTCATCGCTGTAGCTGAGTATATTCTGTCTGCTACAGATAGATAGCGTGTCCTGTGTCCTGTGTCATGTAATTATCAATGTGTTGGTGCACTTTGTGGTGCTGAATTCTAAAGTAGGTTGGAATCACACACTACTGTATTTACTGTTATGAAGGCCCGGGGGCGTCCAGATAATTGACAAAGGGGGATGTGTACTGATACCACACGTAGCAGGTGAGGTGAAATTGGGTTTAACGTCGCGTCCAAGATTATTGCACTTATATAGCGACGTACATGAACGTGTGTGTGTGTGTGGCTGCTTGTACTAGACCGGACTGATGCCTATTTATAGTGCTAGCCCACTGAGATACCATGCCGCAGTTTAACATGAATACCCCACTCAGACACAGTATACTGACTCCGAGCCGACCAGTCCTTGCTTTAACCCCTTAATGCCGAGCACCAGACAGGGTAACAACAAGTACCATCTTTTAACGTCTTTTGGTATGACGCGGCCGGGGATCGAACCCCGGACCTTCCGCTCTCCGGGCAGACGCTCTACCACTAGACCACGGAGGCGGTCCACCACACGTAGCAAGTTAAATTTGCTTTCAGAAATGAAACAGTAGTGAAGAAATTTAGTTAAAATGTCAATGAAATTGAAAACCTTTTCAATAAACAGGGTAATAGTTACTAGGTAACTGTATGCAAATGTGCCATTTTGTTTTTTACTGCCTTTTAGTCTGACATGATAGAGGCACTTAATGCTTGAGTTAAAATAATATTTTTCAGATTTGCGCCACAAGTTTGAAAAAAAGAAGAAAAGAAAGCTGAGTCAAGACGAAAAGAAAATATTCATGCAGCAGTGTGGAGACCATATCTGTAGCTTGTTCGACGCAGCTGAGACAAAGAATGACACAACAGAGTTGTCTCCCCTTGCATCTTCCTCACGCTCTCAAGAGGTGGCAGATTCTAATTCTTTTTCACCCAAAAGTTACAAAAAATCAACAGAAAAGACACATACAACACCATCAGGTTGTAAAAGAAAGCTTGAGAATGAAAATGAATTTTCTCGGACACCAAAAAGTCTTCGGACACAGGGGTATAAATCAAACTTAAGCACTCCCACCTCGTCCAAATCAACATTACTACCCCAAACAAGTCTTATTTCCCAAATTCAAAAGACATTTCAGCAAGAAGACAACCTGGGCAATGAGCATTCTCGCAAAAGGTTTCCATTTGCCTCAAAGGCAGTTAATACAGGTGCTGTTGCTGTTGATACACACGGAACGCCAAAAACTAGGAAGAGAAGTCGGAATGTTAAAGAACTTGACGTAGACCGAGTCGATACTTGTGATCAGTGGTTGTCTAAAGACAAGAGCATGGTCAGTGCTAATGACAGGTTAGTGGGGACAACTTCCGCACAAGCTGGTTCTAATCCCGGTACACCAAAACCCTCGGGGTCAACAAGGACAAAAACACCAAGCCAGTCTGCAACTTCTGGAACTCCCCGAACATCTGGAACTGTAGGGAGGCAAAAAATACATGAAGAAAATCTGTCTAGGTTTGTAAGGTTATTTTGTTACATATATTTCATAATTTGACTTAATGCTTATGTTAAGTAATGTCCTCTGTTGAGGTACATCCTCATACCAATTTAATACCCATGTAGTACAGTGTAATCAAGAATGGAGACCTTATATGCTTATAATGAAGGTTATTCATTGTTTGGTTGGTTAGTTGTTTAACGCCACACTCAGCAATATTCCAGCTATATGACGGCCGTCTGTAAATAATCGAGTCTGGACCAGACAATCCAGTGATTGATATCATGAGCACCGATCCACGCAATTGGGATAGATGACATGCATCAACCAAGTCAGCGAGCCTGACCACCCGATCCCGTTAGTCGCTTTTTACGACAAGCATAGTCACCTTTTACGGCAAGCATAGTCACCTTTTACGGCAAGCATGGGTTGCTGAAGACCTATTCTACCCCGGAATCTTCATGGGTCGGGTTATTCATTGAAACAGTGTTAATGATGTTATTGTATATATTCATGGCTTGAAGCTGCACTTACAGCCTTGATATCACAAGGAGAAATGAATGCTTGATATCTTTAATGTTTTAAAGAAAGAGAATTTATTAATGTGCCTGTTACATATTTTCCAGGCGGTCGAACCAAGGCTCAGGATACGGTGGCTACGTCAGCTGTCCATCATGCAGAGGTGGGTAGTCCCTGGCATCAACAGGGGAAACCTCACTGTGATGTAGTACGAACAACTGAGTTGTGGGGCGTCACGAATCATAGACAAACAAGCACAGTCAAGTGTCGTTAATCCGACACTCGTTTATCCGACAATCGGCTTTGTACGACACAAACGATGGGAACTGATTTAATCAGTGCTATTTAGACCCATTAATCCGACAGTCTCGCACTCCGACTCCGACACACCTAATTTGCAATGAATTGCTGAAATCACTCATTAATCAGTCTCGTTAATCTGACACAGTGATCAGCGTACTCTCATGTTGATCTCGTGGGGACCTGGGGAAAAGTTCGATTTTGGCAAGGGTTCGAGACAGGGAAATTTTGTGCTTAATTTGGACACTTGGAACTCTCAATAGGTTCCATACAACTTGGAATTTGACACATTCAAGTTCGACTATATTGGGGATCCTGAATTATAGACAATCAATTTTCGTAAGATCCTGAATTACAATCAAGTTTAGCATGTTTAGCGAATCTTTAATTATTGAAGATTATGGAATCCTGAATTATGGGCAATCAGGTTTATGGAACCCTGAAATAGACAATCAAGTTCAGGGAATCCTGAAATAGCAACCAAGTTTAGGGGAATCCTGAATTATAGACGATCAAGGTTTCAATAGGAGAGTTACCAGATCATGTGAGTTTACAGTCTAGTGACAGGAAAGGACTTTCATCATCAGAGAAATTATTTGGAATCCATTATTGATATGAACAGTAAAACCTCATTAGTGCGGACCCGTGATAACAAACCATGTCTCCCGGACTGTCACTGTTGAGACTAGGTACATAGTTGTGCATCTAAGTGGACATGACTTACTGATTGTTATGTCTCCCCCAGAATGGAGGGAGACATATTTTTTTTGGCACGGTTCCCGTCGGCGTCGGCGTTCCCACCGTTTCCGGACCATAACTCAGAAACCGTTTAATATTTTTTCGCGAAAATGTTGTATACACATTAACCCAGCACTGAAGTGGTGCCTTTTGCTATTTCGAGATTTTTGACATTTTTATTTTTTCTCGTTTCCATGGAGATAACTTGAACATAGACTCTGAATGGGGGTAAGCTTTGTTTCCGGACCATAACTCAAAAACTGTTCAATATTATTTCATGAAGTTGTAACATATTAACCAAGTCCTGAAGTGGTGCCCATTAGTTGTTTGAAATTGCTAGGAGTTCTATTTTTGTCTCTGTTATTTAGCAATGGAGGGTGGGAATGAAGAGATGGGGTTTAACGTGAAGTAAACAAATGAATGGGGGTTAGGGGAGTGGGGGGAGACATATGTTTTTACGAGTAAAAACACTTTCTAGTTTTACATGTTTGCAGGTAATGTTCCGGAACACATATTTCCCCAGCACTCCCGGACCTGCAGTGTGGGACAAGCGTTGTCTGCTGCTGCCTCTTCATCCTCCAGGAGATACACACAGCCAGATGACGATGATGTGTACACTGTTGAAGATGACAGTGCCGACTCCGATGTTATCTCAACACATGATGCTGAGAGTTTTGTGGAGTGTCCCCTGTGTGGAGACCTGTTCCCATCAGATGTTATAACAGTTCATGCTGATGTGTGCGCAACTGCCATGGAGTTTTCGTGATGTGATAACTGGTGTTGGATATATGTCGTATACCATAGCAAGCTGTGATATGTCATTGAGATATCATTCAATGGTTTTCTTACATGAAATATTTTGATTATTGTTTCTGAATTATCGTCGATAGCATCCCAGCAATAGGTGTACAACCAAAAATGTGATTATACTGTAATCTTAAAGTTTATAAATAATTATGTGTATGCAGTGTTGTATGTGTTCATTTCCTCTTGTGAAGTCTTTGAAGAGATTTGATAAACATTTTAGAAATTAGATTATATTTGGGGAAAACTGAAGTGTTCCTTTTAGTTGTTTGAACATGTGTCTTGTATTTTCTCAGTACAAATATCAGGTGAAAACTTCATCTTGGGTTACAGACTTGCTCATATTCAGGTTTTCTCCTGAGGTTTGACAAATCGTCTATTTTAACTCTTTCAAGACACGCTTCCATCCTGATCATGTCACAAGTGCCAAACTTGTCCGCAACAGAAAAGATTCTTGTCCTACAATTTTCATCTGAGTTTTGTTAACCTTTAGATGTGACATTTCCAACTGTGGGTGAGAAACACATTTGAGATAACTGGTATCAAACATATGTGTGAGATTGACGGACTACTTTCCTGAGTGTAAGTCATTCATAAGTTGCTCGTGCTTCAGTCGAATGTTCACCTACGTCTGTATTGAACCACAGGACCATGTAATTAATAATAATAAAAACAAGTATTTGTCACAAAGTGACGAAATGTCCCCCACCTGTATATACACCATAGTACCAAATATCAATCCAGCGATTAGTTCTTGAGATATCGCTGCAACACCGTTTTCCAACTCCAAAAGCAGATTTGCCTGCTGTGACCTTGAAAATGGGGTCAAGGTCACCAAAACCAACTGGTATTTGCGGTGTCTGCATATACACCATAGTTCCAAATATGAAGACAATCCTGCGATTAGTTCTTGAGATATCGCGGCAACACCGTTTTCCAACTCTAAAAGCAGATTTGCCTGCTGTGACCTTGAAAATGGGGTCAAGGTCACCAAAACCGACTGGTGTCTGTGGAGTCTGTATATACACCATAGTTCCAAATATGAAGACAATCCAGTGTTTAGTTCTTGATATATCGAGGCAACACCGTTTTCCAACTCCAAAAGCAGATTTGCCTGCTGTGACCTTGAAATAAGGTCAAGGTCACCAAAACCGACTGGTGTCTGTGGAGTCTGTATATACACCATAGTTCCAAATATGAAAACAATCCAGTGTTTAGTTCTTGAGATATCGCGGCAACACCGTTTTCCAACTCCAAAAGCAGATTTGCCTGCTGACCTTGAAAATAAGGTCAAGGTCACCAAAACCGACTGGTGTCTGTGGAGTCTGTGTATATACACCATAGTTCCAAATATGAAAACAATCCAGTGTTTAGTTCTTGAGATATCGCGGCAACACCGTTTTCCAACTCCAAAAGCAGATTTGCCTGCTGACCTTGAAAATAAGGTCAAGGTCACCAAAACCAACTGGTGTCTGTGGAGTCTGTATATACACCATAGTTCCAAATATGACGACTTTACAGGGTTTAATTCTTGAGATATCGCGGCAACAAACAGGTGGTACGGACGTACGTACGGACGGTCGTGAATACTATATCCCCAGCTTCGCGCTTTTCGCACGGCAGGGGACAATGAACAAACTTGCCTCGTCTGTGAGTTTATTTGTTATTATTATCAGTTACATTATCGGTTTTTATGTCAATGTTATCGGTTTTTAGAGTGTAAACCCCTTGGATGCCACAGCACCACATATGTCCCTTCTCTTCAACCCTCACTTTGAAGTTGAATAAACTTAAAAATACATCACGCAAACTAATACACTCCACAGTTTTGAATTCCCTATTCTGTTTATCTTTTACTGTCATTTTAGGCAAAGCAAAATTACTGAAAGTGACTTCTGAAAGTTAGGTTTATCATAAATCTCGCCAAATCACAATTCACGGCGTTATTTACTGTGTGTTTAGAAATCTAAATATCGGATATTTACACGAACAATTAAAGTAGAAAAACAGCATATTAGTGATCACGGGTATCAAATAACTAATGATAATTCTGAAACGTCGGTGATAAGCCTAGAATCGTTTAGAATGTTTTGGAAAATACGCATACACGAACGCTGAAGTGTACGTTCCGCCATATTGTATTGTGTTTACAAAATGCTGGTTATGAGACACCTATTTGATCAGGTATATTTCAAACTCAGCAGCTATAAATGCATCCGTGAATTCCTCATACATTTCCCCATACAATTGACAAATGGTCTTTGTCACGAATGCAAATTACCTAGATGAAATCAGGTGTTAAAATGAACACTGCTTGGAAAACTGTACTTGCTGAAATGTAAAAAAATAATTAAGACTTTACACTGTTTAGCATTTTTAGAGGTTCTTTCGTCTAATTGTTGCATACATTGGTCCGATCACGCGTTTGAGAATATTCATGGGAAGAGTATCGTTGCAGTAAGTATGTAATTTCAAATATAAACATTACAGTGACGTGGCAAATTCAACAGAAACTGTAAAAATTTCTGTCCTGTGACGCCATGACTGACGCTAAATCACGCACAACGATGACGGTAGTTATCTGCATTTCTGACTAATTCTCTTTGTTACATTGGAAAACATGGCAAACAAATAACAGTATGCAGATTGTCAGAATGTTTCTGATTACTTACGTGACACATTTATGTGTATACGATCCCTCAATCAACGAAAATCCTCCTCTTGAAATCCTGCGTACTGTTGTCAGTGAACACGCCATTTTGTAAAAGTCGGTCACCGGTAGTGATGTCATACTGGACTAAACATTGTTGTACATATTTGGTAATTGCTTTGAGGTGTAAACTTTTAACTCTGCATCAAAACGTGTTCTTTGTTTTTGTCTAGTTTACATTATCGACATGGTCTTGATAATCCGCAGATATGGGGGAAACCTTTTTGTGTAGGGTCACTTATGACAGTGGTGTTATGTTTTAATGCGCCACTGCGATCATGAGAATAGAAAAAATTCATCAATTTGATGCTAAAAAGGTGCGATTTTAGGGTGTGTAAGAAACAGATTACTGCACTCGTGCCTGTTAGATACCTTTGATCTTACAACTCGTTGTAAGATCAATGGTATCTAATAGACACTCGTGTAGTAATCTCTATCTCTCTGTGGGGTTAGAATAGCAACCCCCAGCAACCATCTTCCCAAAGTCAAGTTTCCATGCTTGCTGAACTAGGCTGGAATTTCTGTGCTCGATCGCAGCTCCACCAGTGGCTATTATGAGTTATGTCCCTTCTATGTCCACCTTACTGATCGATCAGATTCCACCACTCATTTCACTTGTATTTGCTTCAAACAATGGCAGTACCCAGTCAAGACAATCTCATCGATAATAAAGATCTTTATTGTAATAAAATTGGTCTTACCTTGCTAAGTGCATCATATCACTTGAGCACGAGATTAAAAACATGAAAAGATTTGGAAAATGTGTGTTGACACCAAGTTGACAGTACTCATGCTCTGCAAGTCCTGCGATGGAACAAATTCGGCACGGCTGTTGCCATGTTCTTTATGAACTGGATGTCGATATCGTTGTGGTATTTTGATTGGACAATGCATAGACTCGTTAGTATAGCCAACATATATAACTCCAAAATTCAGTATTCCAGTTATATCATGGCGTGTCAGCTTAATGTGGGAGGAAAGCCTGAAGTGATGCAGGTCTCAGATGTTGACCAGGAGCATGGGTCTGGTGCTGACAAACCTAGAAACATAATTGGGATTGAACCGTGATTTTAACCCACAATCATAGGTTTCTGGTGTGCCAAAGAGACGCAACTCGGCACAGCGAATCTAGGTGACTGGGCCACCCGTTCCCCCCCTTGCCGCAGGAAGACGCCAGCAATCTATACTTGTCAAAAGAGTTAACCAAATGAATTGGATGGTCAGACTCTGAGACCTTGTTACAGAACCATAACCTAAGTTTGTAGATAGCCTTGATTCGTGGAACGCGGTAATTATGGTGATATCTCGTAAATTAAGTCTTGTATGCTCATAACACTTACTGGATTGTCTGTTCCAGTCTCTCATATTTACAAGCCGCTGCCATATTGCCGAGGGTGATGTCAAACAGAAAGCAAACAAAACAAATCTCAAAGTTCTGAAGTTCAATTGTCACATCAGTTTCAAATACAGAATTGTGTTCTTGCTGCGACTCCGATTAATCGCACCCACTGGCAAGACTTTTCCCCAAACACTGTAAGACTGCATTTAGTAGTACGAGGCCTACCGTAATGAATCTTCTCACTCAAAGAAAAAGGATGACCTGTGAGGTGAAATGGGGTTTAACGTGGCATCCAAGGTTATTGCACTTCTATAACGATGTGCATGCACGTGTGTGTGTGTGTATGTAGCTGCTTGTACTAATCCGGACTGATGCCGATTTATACTGCTAGCCCACTGAAATACCATGCTGCAGTTTAACATGGAATACCCCACAAAGACACAGTATACTGACTCTGAGCCAACAAGTTCTTGTTTTAATGTAGAGCGTCAGACAGGGTAACCATCTTTTAACGTCTTTTGGTATGACATGGCTGGGGATCAAACCCCGGACCTTCCGCTCTCCAGGCATATGCTCAACCACTAGACCACAGAGGTCGATGACCCATGAATGCATAGTGGTTATCAACCATCATGTCAGGGGGAACCCACATTCCAACTGTAGATATACCACAAAAGGGATGTTAGCATCACTAAAATGCCATGAAAACTGTCTCTCTGTATATTTATCTAATATCCAACCATGAATATGGAAAATTCACTATCACAGGTTTCAAATGACAATAACCACCTCTGAGTGAAAGAGCTGGTTTGACAGCTGTGTCAGTGCAATTTTAAAAAAACCCACCCAAAACAATGAACTCAACACGTGCCGCTTCACTCATCTTTGCTAACACCAAAGAAACTGAGTATAATTTTGTCATGGTAGAACGGAGATAAAAATACTTTGCGTCACATCCAACGATAAGATGTCATAAAAGTCACGTGCAGTGTAGAAAGAAACCTTTGCAAGGCCTGCTTGCTTTTCTTTAGGGATGCCCACGTCATGTTAGCATACGAAGTTGCTGTGCTGCATGCTATCAATGCCTGTCATTGTTTGTGTGAAGTATTACGGTGTAGACAAACTTATTTAGTTATGGTAGAATGGTGATAAACATACTGTGTTTTCAATGTAGAGCAAGGTTATCTGTAGATTTAACCACGTTAAATTTTACATTTGAAACCTCACACTGTGCGTTTGGGTTCCAAATTCAATTATGACAATTAAACCTACAGATAACCTAGCTCTTTACTGACTTGTGTAAGTTAATGCAAATATGATGAAAAATGTTTGACACCATCAACACAAAATCTTGTGTACCAGAACAAACTAAAAAACAAACAGTACATTGAAATCAATAGTTTATTGACTGCAGTATTAATGTACCAATCTGATGGAAACAGTCTGCTCCCTTATCACAAAATATGTACAGAGGTACTACTTACCAAAAACTAGGGCTCACTCAACTGTGTTCTACCTGCTGGAGCCTGCAGAGTGTACCATGTTGTAATACGTTTATAGATATATCACACAGATTGGACAGTAACCAGCTATAACACTGAACTGGTTGACCAGAATATATAGCACTTGATACGCATATGATAATCCACCATTACGAGGTAATTTATAGCCTTGGGTGCTGACAGCTGTTGAATGAGCCCTGTGAGTTAGCACACTAACAACAATTCCCAATGCAGATTTTGCATCGATGCCATTAAGTGTGTTAGTAAACTGTACACCAGTAACTGCTTACAATACTGTTAGCTAGGGATTATTGTTATTTTTATGATGGTTCTTAAGCCGAGATCATTAATTGTCTTGGTAAATTGAATACAAAATAAGTTGATAACAACATTGTACCCACTCACTTCACTATTTCTCCAACAATAGTTCTAACTGCAATTAACAAACATGTTTTCAAGAGAAAAATGGAAATCCTCAAATGGTTTTGAAATTCCAAATGTGGGCAGCTGTGAAGTAAGTGGGTATGTGGTAAGGTTGTAAACATGCAGCCAGTGCACATCAGGGTTACGACTACAGTGATATGGAATACATACAGAGAATTGCATCAAACCAGTAGGGACTCGGAGCATTCAGCCTCTTAGATCCTACACTTAGTAACAACTTCAATCCAACAAGAACAACACTGATTCACTCCAAAAAGCAATCCTCCCAGTTGACATTGTTTTTCAACTGAAAAATACAAATTTCCAAATATTTTAACCAAAACAGCCAAAATCTTTTGAGTCTACTTGCCTGAATGTCTGCAGGATAATTTTAGGTCGATTATATTCTGTCTGTAAGTGCTTTTATTAGCCTATCATACAAAACCGAAATAAAATTACTAAACCTAGGCTTCATACTAGTAGCTGAAGTCTTAGGCTGGAATTGTCATTCAAAAGATTTCTGAAATTCATGCCTGTATGTTTTCAGAAATACTCACAGTTGTCAAAAAGGACAAAGGGTGAGTGAGTGAGTATGATGCTGCTTTGAAAACTTTCAGTTTGATGTGGGAGGATAGCCTTAAGTGATGTAGGTCTTAGACCCGGTGTGCTGACAAACCGAGAAAAACAATCAGGGTGAGCCAGGATTTAAACCCATGCTTGTAGGATTCTGGCATGTCTAGGGGACGCACCTCTGCAACACTCATTGCAGCTGTGACGACTGGGACAATTGTGACCCACCCCCACCCCCCTTAAAAGAACAAAGGAAATTGCCTAATTATTTTTAAACTGACTTCATGAGATAAGAACGTGTTTACTGACCACAAAGTGAATGAAAAATAAAGCCAAAACAAATTTGATTGTGACCTGCATATTGTATCACTCATTGTATATCAGCTATATCACCCACATACTTGTCCGTACCACCACACTTAGAGCAGAATAGGAATTCCAAACAACACTCTTTAACTTTTAAACATACAGGAATATAGAACATTCAACATCACACATTATGTGAAGAAAGATATTTTCTGCTCAATAACTCAGAAAAGCAAAGTCTAAAGTACAATATGTCATCACACACATTCATAATATATTAATTTAAAAGTGTGCAAACAACCCACATGTTTGAGGATGAACACGGATAAATTCATGTGAAACATGTGCAACAACATCCCATTCTTTCTAAGGACGTTAGGGACAGGTCAGCTATGGGTGGGTGGGGTTCAGGATATCTGGAGGAAACCAAAAAATATGACAGTCTCTAGGGGAGGGCCATAAGTAATAATACACATATTGGGGGGAGGAGGAGGACAAGAAAAAATGTACAACTTAAGGACATGGTGAAGAGCATAAAAAGTATGACGAACACTAGGGAGGGAAATTATTTTCAGTACATTCATGCATCAAAAGACTCTGACTGACCCACCCACCACTGTAATGATTGACCAGTCCCTAATATAATAAAACATGTCCGTTTGATGGAATTTAACACATGGATACTATTAATTTACCATTTGAATACTGTTATAAGATATGACCGAAATTAATAATGATATCAGTGGACAGGTAAAACACAAGTGATGGTAGAAAAGGAAAAAACAAATGTATTTCATATTCTGAATTAAGACTTGAACATCTTGAGACAGTCTAAGTCGTAGAGGTGAAGTGCTAATCAATTTGAAGAGAAATCGGAATGGCAGAACATATTTAAATTGGATTTGTTTGATTAATAGCACATTTGTTGTAAGCACTATGTTCCTTGGTTAAATCTTTAGACTGACTATTTTTCTAAGTGCAATGCACTTTCATGCAACATTTACTATCAAACCATTATTTTGACAAATATATTTCATCTAACACAAAGATAACAACAGTGAGCCAACTTGAAGCTTTACACTGTAACAGCTTAATATATTTGGTACATTTCTCCAATAAATAGAAGGATATCTTTGTATTAGACTTTAAAAGGACAACAAGTAAAAATGAAAAAGCATACACTACCAAACCCAATACACCAAAACATTAACTTAACCTCAGGGCTGTAGAGAAGGTCCTGTCATGCACATTCAGTCATCAGTTGAGACACAGCAGGGAAAATATCAAGTAGTTACAAATGCTTTCTTTCAAACACAGATTACCAATTCTTAAATACCACATAATTCACTTCCTGCCTCATATTCCTGGAAACAACTGATAAAAAAATATAGGAAAGTTTCAAAGAGTCTCTGAGAAGTCAAAACAATATCTATAACAAAATTTAATAATAAATAACGTTCAGGCATAACATATTACCTTAGTAAATCTGAGAATAATACCGTTGACAAATTTAATTCAAACAAACGATAACGGAAAGCAATAAAAAAGCATGTTATATTTCATTAATACTACAGCCCTGAGAGAAAACCTACAATAAATGCTATTTATAACTGACTGGCAGCACTGTTATTGTATTTATGTATATAATATATTTACATCATCGTATGTACTTCATCATGGTAAGGAAATGAGAATTTGGATGGATGAGAAATCAATGGACTGTACAGTACTGAAGTGTGGCTGGATAGCTCGAGGCCACATGCATACTAATTCAAATGAGAAACAGGTATTTTCTCTGCCTTGTTATCTTGAAATCTTTTCCTGAAAAATGACTGAAACAAAAAATAAGTTAGAGGTTAATAACATGGTCTGCCGAACATATTTTCCCGAATGTTAAAGATAAATACATGACAATGTAGAATTTGTTTAGTGGGAGCTTTCAGGTAGTAGGGAGTGACCTTGGTTTGATGACACTACGAACAGCATTTCAATTAGCATAGCACATCAATTTCACAAGGCAGAAAAGCCTAAAATGTCACAGATCTTGCATGGCTTCAACATCCCCAATCAAAACCTACCAAATGTCAGCCATTTCCCTTACAAAATCAATCAGCTGTTCAATATTGCTTTGACATTTGAGCGTCAGTAACAAGTCGCTTACAACAAAAATATATTTTGATGTATCTCCAGTTAAAAACTAGTTTTGATACCTGCTGTGCAAACACACTTCCTGTTTATTTCTGTAACAGACAGTTGCCAAGTATGTCATCTATTTATGATATTAGCAACATGTATTTCGTTGTTATAACTTATATCGAGCTAGAGATGGAAACGTATATTAGGTTCAAAATTATATGGCTTATTTTATTTATCATAATTAGAGATGAATTGACACAAACTGAAATATATATGTACTCGCCCGGTAGGACGAGCGTTTCTTCAATTCTTTCTTGCCCTGCACACGCTGTCAACGACAATACAACTGGACAAGGTTTTCTAGCTCTGTGATCATGGTGATAGCGTAAATATTCGAGCCTTAACCAGACCATCCAGTAATTGGGATACACAATTGGGATACAAAGACATGCCAACCAAGTCAGTGAGCCTGACCACCCAATTCTGTTAGTCGCCTGTGACGACAAGCATGGGTTGCTGAAGAACAATTTTAACCAGGGTTTTCACAAGGGCTAATGCGTTCAGTGATCCAACCTATGAGGACACCAAGAAATGTGAGGTGAGGTGAGGTGAGATGGGGTTAAATGTCGAGTTCAAGATTTTAGAACTAAAATAGAGTGAGTGAGTTGGGTTTAACGCCGGTTTTTAACAGTATTCCAGTTATATCATGGCGTGTCAGCTTAATGTGGGAGGAAAGCCCGAAGTGACGCAGGTATCAGACAGTTACCACTTCGGAAAAACCCACGAGCACGGGTATGGTGCTGACAAACCTAGAAACATAATCGGGGCGAACCGGGACTCGAACCCACTATCATAGGTTTCTGGCGTGCCCAAGGGACGCAACTCTGCACAGCGAATCGCTGCGCCTTAGACGACTGGGCCACCCGTGCCCCCACTAAAATAGAGACGTGTGTGTGTGTGTGTCTGACTGCTTGTACTAGTCCAGGCGTATGCTGGTTTTATAGTGCTGGGACCCATTCCACAATGCAATCTTAGCGCTATGACTGTCGTAAGTCAGTGTTGAAGAATGGGAGTTACGATCGACTTAGCGCTAAGATCTCTCTGTGGAACGGGGCCCTGGCCGTCAGAGATACCATGCCGCAGTGGACACCCCAATTAGACTGTGTCTGCTCACTCATGTCGACAAGTCTTTGTTTTAGCCCTTTAATGCCGAGCGCCAGACAGGGTAACAACAAGTATCATCTTTTAACGTCTTTTGGTATGACACAGCCAGGGATCGAACCCCGATCTTCCGCTGTCTGGGCAGACTCTCTACCACTAGACCACAGAGGTCAAGGAGACCATAAGGACACCACGAGATTGTAAGTGTATTATCTGGTGGTCCCACAACCACATAGATATCTAAACACAATGTCAAATCCTACCTTGATGATAATGTGTGCTGCCATCATAATTCATCCTGACTCTTACGTACACAGCGGGCAACTTTCTTTCTGAATACCTCTGGCTCCTCTCGCCAGTCTTTCTGTCAACATAAAACAAATCCGAGTGAGTGAGTGAGTGAGTGAGTGAGTGAGTGAGTGAGTGAGTGAGTGAGTGAGTGAGTGAGTGAGTGAGTGAGTGAGTGAGAGAGAGAGAGAGAGAGAGAGTGAGTGAGTGAGTGAGTGAGTGAGTGAGTGAGTGAGTGAGTGAGTGAGTGAGTGAGTGAGTGAGTGGCTTTCAGCAATATTACAGCCAGGGACACCAGAAATGTGCTTCACACAATGTACAAGTGGGGAATCGAATTCTGGTCTTTGCCATGACGAGTGAACGCTTTAACCACTAGGCTACCCCTTAATCAACCTAAAGCCCTGCGGGACTGTCAGAAGCCAAGTGACAGAAAGCAGTACATACCAAATATTTTTAGTCTTGTCACATGACATGATTTCAAGTAGATTTTAGTTTCAACATTTTGAATATATAGACTGTGATTAGCTATATTAAAACTTACTCGACTGAAATAGATGGACCTGGGCTTCTGACCTCAGTGGACAAGCAATCCAAGTTGTAGTCTGAGGTGTAATAAACTGGTTTGTACAATGGTATGGATTGTTATGCATAACCTTCTTGCCTCATTCTCCCCAGGGAGCTGAGAATGAAATCTCGAGTGCAAACTGATACATTGACCAGGACAATAATGTTGTGCATTTTTATCATCAGCATGCACTAGTCTATAGAACATAGCACATTATTAATACACATTGTTATTAGAAGTTGTAGTATCATCTACTTTATCATGGTAAACTGAAGATGGATCTTACAGCAGCATCAACATTTGCTGGGGATTCATCG
This sequence comes from Haliotis cracherodii, assembly GCF_022045235.1. Taxonomy (NCBI): domain Eukaryota; kingdom Metazoa; phylum Mollusca; class Gastropoda; order Lepetellida; family Haliotidae; genus Haliotis; species Haliotis cracherodii. The sequence goes on along the minus strand of NW_027266280.1, from coordinate 10,154,396 downwards.
TTGGGATCTGCCAACATGGATATTACACTGATGAGAATTGTTTCCACAGTGTGGACTGGCAGCCACCTCTCTGACGCTTTCTCATAGCCGTACTTGTCATCCCCTGGCTCGTGAAGGATGGAGATGCAAACGTTGCCCTCTTTGTCAACTGTTCAAACAATGCACCCAGTTATTAGGAACATTCTGAATACATAAAAACATTTACATTGTAGCAGCCATAAGATTTTCAAGTCCTGTTTGGGGATTTGAACCACGGACCTTCTGAACACGACTAAAGAGGTTAAACCCGCCAGCACGCTGACATGGGAAGGATGTCATCTGTGGGATGATTCCAAGCCCTGCTTCTTACACCCCTGTCAATAGAGGCCATGTCCAGGCCACACAGTAGGTTACTGAGACTTTTTTTGTTCCAATTTGATATGAACATGCTCAACCCCATGTTGGGCACCAATGTACATGATGTAGCGGCCATAAAATTTTCCAAGACATGTGACATGATCTAAAGCACGGACTGTCTGATCCAAGGTTGGATGGCTTGTCCACATGACCAAAGAGGCTAATCCCACGACAAGATTGCAGTATACCGGACACCTTCCATCAGTTTGGTAAGGGATGTGCACAATGGCTTGAATTAAATGCTCTTGTAAATAAATGCAATGTTTTATTACCAAAGTAGATACAAAATATGTGTTTGCTGAAATGAGGCTGTGACGGATGTCACTGATAGGGTTGTCACTGCCATTATGAAACTTTTATTTTTGAGTACTTTTCTGATGTTTATGCATCATCGCTTTCATATTCAATTCCAAGGTTTCATGATACTAACCATACAAATGCAAGCAGGCTTACAGCGGTAGAAACTTACATTTTTAATCCACTAGTCATTATAATGATATCATAAAGCAAAACCCTTAAAAATGGCAAATTTCTCATAGTCCTTATGATACCTTAACCATTGGGCAGTTTGGCAAGGACCTATGCCAATTTCTAACACAAGGCTTATTTTGAGCTTGTCACGTGCAGCTTTGATAGTAGCATCAAACAAACATGGCAGATAGGTGTCCGGTATAGTGCATGTGTACCAATCCCTCCAGCAAACTGACAAGAGAAGGATGTTATCTGTGAGATGACTCCATTCCCTGGTATATAATTACACAAGGAACGATCATGAATGAATGAGCCACATAATAGCTGTATCACCATGGCCCCAACAGGCATGAAAAGTCGACTTGACAAACCAGTGGAACGTGTACACAACAATCCCAACTATCTGGATACAATGATACTTAATCAGTAAGGCATCCTCAATTATCCTGTGTATTATATCTCCATTCTATTATGATAAATACCCTGGACCCATCTGCCAACACAGTTTTGCTTCAGAAGTGATGTTACCAACTCTCAGGGTGCGACTTGGGGATATTTTGTTTGTTTGTTTGTTTGTTGTTTAATGCCGCACTCAGCAATATTCCAGCTATATGCCCCGATCTGTAAATAATGGAGTCTGAACCAGATAATCCAGTGATTGACATTATGAGCATCATTCCACGCAATTGAGATTGATGACATGCATCGAACAAGTCAGCGTGCCCGATTCTGTTAGTCGTCTCTTACGACAGGCAGAGTGGCCTTTTACAGCAAGAATGGGTTGAAGACCTATTCCACCCCAGATCTTCATGGTTCCGACTTGAGAATATTTATTGACAGATGGTAAAGTAACTTTGAGCCTCTGAACAGGCCTAGATAAATCCCTGACTTCGTTAGACATTTATTTGTAGTAGCAGTGAGATTATCCACAGATCATGTATCACCTCCATAATATTAACCATGTTGTTGCTTAAGTTCACAGTTAAACCACTTGAACATCCATGGAATCAGGTATGAAACACCTAGTGAAATTACTGATTACACAGCAGAATAAAACAATAAATTTATCTCACTGTTTGGATGCCATATTTCTGACACAAACTTCATCTTTGGAGGGCGATGAGGGTATTCTTTGGGGAACAGCAAGTGTGCTTTGAAAAATCCCCCTTCACTGAAACCAAGAAGTTCATAAAATTACTTCAAAACTTGGCCATCTTGCTTATTTCATTGTCATGAGATCATGTAAAAATTAAGCTGAGAACTGGACATTGAATTCGTATTTGGCATTTGCTTCAGTTCCTAAGATGAGTTAATTCGGTGTGTAGATGCTTGACACTTCTGTCTCTGTTGACAGCTTTTGTACAACATATACATACAAGACTGTGTCTGGTGGGCCGTAAATGACAACCTCCCATTTGTAGATGTCATTGTCATCAATAAGTCCAGCAGAAAATCCCTCTACAGCATTGCGGTTAAGCTCTGAAAAAAGGGATGATGAAAGTTGAAAATAATGAAACAAAATACAAATATTAACCTCAAGTAGGGCGTCCTCAAGTTAACCTTTAGCAGTAAGGACGAACAGCAGCAAACATGGTAAAAAGCTGTAAGATTGTCAAGGAAATACCACCACAGAAACAGAGTCTTGACTTGAAAAAATAACCCCCAAAACATAACGCCAGGATGCTCCCAGCCCCTTTGAAAACCAAATCTTGCATGTTGTAGGCAGTAAAATTATCTGAGAGAGAATTTTGTTATTTGGACCCCTCCCTTTTTAAGAAAGCTAGATCCGCATTTGCAAAATGTGCATGATTTGGAGTTTTAACATGTTCAACGAGGTTACGATCAAAACTCCCATTGTTTTGGTATCAGGATGTATTTATTTGTTGCATTCTATGTATTCTATTGTAAATAATTCACTATCACAGTACACCAGCATGTCCCCTTCGTAATTAACATGTGCGCCATTTGAATATTGAATGCCCAAATGGCACAATCATGTGGCCTTGAAGATCTCTGCAGAAAGTTACACTGTCATGATTACTAGTAGTGGTAAGGTTGAGTACCGTATTTGCTAGGTCTGAGACTAAACACCAACTGTATGATCGGATACATAACACGATACCTTACTCCCTTAACAAGGTACTATCTTTGAACCAACTTATTGTCTGTAACCATGGTACCGGTAACCAACAAGATAAGCAGGGCTCGATTTAGCTACATAAAACATGCACCAGTGCAACTTAGTATTGAAAATGCAACCTAATATTTATGTCAACATGCACTAAGTGCATGCAAACAAAATTCACATTTATTGTCTGCCTAACCATGCTTACCCTGACTTGTCCACACAACATCAATCTTTGAACACATTCCATACTTCTACGGTTTATTCACCCTGCTACATCACGAATCCATACGTGTAATTTGTCATGCTTTCGTGGGCTTGACATCATCAAACTGGGGGTACTTCGAGATTTTGTGCACATGTTCCTATAACGTTCCTGAGTGTGATCATCATCATTTATCATCAGCATGATCAGAGAGAGCACAGAAAGACTTTCAGAATAACGATAGTAAATTACCGGTACAGGTTCAAGTACAGAGCTACTGATAAGCTCCATATTTCCGTAAAATAACACCCAAAATATTCAAAACCCAATTACCTTTAATTAACTTGCGTACAGAAACGCATGCATTAAATGAAAAACTCAAATGTATAAAAACAGCATGCGTAAATACCCAATGAAGCTTTTTCAGCATGCGACAATGGAGCTTATTTCCGAAACACAATCACTAGCTTAGTTACCTTCTGAGGCAAGCCTATATTTAGAACCGTTATATCATATGTATATACATCTAAAACATTATTATTTTTTTCAAATCTCAAAATGTGTACTCATTTTGGGAAATAAACAATAGAGTGATGCATAAATAAGTGAAAGAATATAAGTTACCAAATGAAAAATGTAATAACCCAATTAAAATACATGTAGAACCATTTGAGCATGTTGAGTAAAAACTCATATTTTTCGGATTATTTTTGTTAAATCTCTGATTGTATTTTTACAAGGACAATATTTTTTGCGAGGGCTACTGTTTTAAAAAACGCAATTTTCCACGGATATTTCACATCCCTGTCTGTTATAGCTTACTATCTGTCTGTCCACAAATACACAAATTACTAAAAACCTAGTTGCATTCCTTTTCCGAAAATGCATAACCCTATATATATATATAGCGAAATCTAAAGTACATTGTGTGGAGGATAAGCACCTGTAACTTGAATTTGGGGAATATTTGTGTACATTAGTTTGCAGACGACAAATTGATAAAAGCATTAACTTTTTTCCATGGACAGAAATATTATTTGCACAGTTAACTTTGTACACAGAATATTAAAGAAATAACATTAAAATATGGCAATAACTGGTTGGTGGCCAGTACTGTTCACCTATTTCATCACTCAGTTTACTAAACCAAAGATGGCCCTCCTCATATCATCATAGTCCACTTCTGGTTCTAGTAAATAGAGAGTCTGCCTGGAGATCGGAATGTCGGAATGAATGGCTTGAGACCCTGCGTCGTCATACCAAAAGAAGATGGTATTTCCCTTCCTGGTGTTTGACATTGAGGAGATCAAACAAGAACTGGTACTGTGTCCAAGTGGGGGTGTCAATGTTTAAACTGCAGCATGGTACCACAGTTGCACTGGCACAATAAAACCGGCATTAGTCTGGACTAGTCCAAGCAGACACATGTCTCTATAGGCATACATTATATAGGTGCAATAATTTTGAATGTGACGTCAAACCCCATTTCACCTCACCTTATATATGATGTGTGTAAGTACTTTAGTCCATACATAACTACCATGATTACTTTCTTTGGTGACCTTCCCCAAATGCTGTTTTTATTTGTTGACATTTCCCTTTAATATGCAAGGCATTATATTTCATGAAAATAACACCAACGATTTAATAGTAAAATGAAGGTCGATTCTGCAAATAGCACACCATTAAATTGACTCTCTACTTGCGGAGCTCCAAGTAACCTTTTGAGCAATTTATCGTGTTTATGGACAACTGTTGCGGATTGTCCTGTTTTCGATCAGAGCTTTCAGCATCATATATGCCTTTACTATACTCTTAAAAAAAAAGAAACTTGACATAGAGGTAAAACCACTTTTCTCAAAATATCCAAAATCATTAAATGAAATGTGATTAGAATTAGTCAAACAGAAGGATGATGTTTCCACAATTCGCAGAAACACCTCCAAACCACACATAAATGTTGCGTTTGGGGATCAATTTTAAAGATTCATCCAAATGCAACCTGCTGTAAAAAAAGTGCAGCACAGGATCCTGCATTTATCTCGACAGACAATCTCCGCATTATGGACCCGGTACAACAACACCAACAGAGTTGACGACAGACCAAGGTCAGGGAGACCAAGGGTGACACCCCTAGCACAAGATGGATACATCCGGCTGCGACACCTACGAGAACGCACTACCACAGCCACGTCTACAACCACACAGATCCCTGGACTACACAGAATTTCAGATCAAACAGTACACAACAGATTGATGGAGGCCAGACTTCTTGCACCAAGACCTGTTCGACCGCGTCATCTGGAAGGCCGTCTGCATTGGTATAAACAGAGGGTGAGATGGACACATGCAAGGTGGAGAAATGTAGTGTTCACTGATGAGTCCTGTTTTCCACTCACACATGCTGATGGGCGCACATGTGTCTACAGACGTCAGGGTGAACGTTACGCCCCAAAGTGTGAGCAGCAGGTTGTCCCATTTGGCGGCGGGAGTGTCATGGTATGGGCCGGAATTCAGCAAGGTGGTAGGAGATCTCTCGTGCATGTGGCAGGTACATTGACAGGCGTGCGTTACAGAGACTTGATCCTACAGCCTTATGTTCTGCCTCACTTCAACGTTCACGGTGGGCAATTACAGCAAGACAACGCTCGACTGCATATTGCATGTGTTTGTCAGGACTTTGTACAGCGCAACAACATCCAGACATTCACGCGGTCACCAGATTTGTCCCCGGCTAAGCATCCGATTGAGAGTTGGATCAACGCATGCGCAGAAGGACTCCACCACCCCAAACACTTCCGACGCTTTTTGTGGCACTTCGGCATGAATGGCAAGCTTGGCAGTGCATTCCACAGCGTGTTATTCACAACTTGATTGCATCTGTGGGTCGTCTGTGTCAAGCGGTAATTGATGCACGTGGTGGTCACAACCGATACTGAAATTTCCTGTACCCCTGTGACATTAACTCTACTGTCTACGTGTGTCTGTATGTGCGACATAATTAATGTTTTGAACATTGTGTACATTGATCCTCAAATAGTATTTCAATTATGGTTTCTGTGTCCTATTTTCAAACATTGTTTTTATCTTAAATTTTGAAAGACAGTGTCAAGATTCTTTTTTTGAAGTGTATATTAATCATGACACAATAGTATTATCGTCGGATCATAGGTTTTCGGACATTATACATTTTCTATCACGAATACTTGCACTATAACCCTGGGTGTGGCTTAATACAGAATTGTAAATACTCAGAAGATGGCTTGTTTTTTTAGGATGAAGTTGTCTTTTAGCCTATAAGTGAATGAGATGTTTTAGAGTGGTTCATGTGATTAGTGAGAAAACATTGAATGTTTCTTCAGCATCCGAAAACCCATAACATGGGGATATATGTTGTATTAATGTCTTATGTGTGCAATGTTGTTTTGTTTTTTTCAACAAAAGGTAAGTAAGGACAAGGTAAGTTGTTTTTTTAACGCTTGTGATAGTTGTCCTTGTGTCCGGAGGATGGAGGGTGAAGTTTACGGTAGTATTGCTCCAAGACCCGGCGGGCAGCCGGGTGGGCGGAAGCTATGCCCGATGTTTTTAAAAAGTACTGATTTAACTTGCATCCTCCATCTTTGTTTAGTTTACTTGACTTTTGCCTTTGACTTATTACATTTCTTGGTGTAAACCAAGACCAAACTGCATGAAATTGCTTAAAATACAATCAAATGTTTAAAAAATTGATGGGGGAGATGCCCCCAGACCCCCCTAGAGTTTTCCTCTTTTGGGGGTAAAACCTGCTGTGCATCATCGTGTAGCTGGATTTATGTTTACGCGTTAATTAGTCACATGACACCTGCTGCACCTGGTGTATTTGAGCAAGGTGATGATAAGTTTTGTTTTTTAATATTTCTTCACGATATATCATATAGGAAGTAAATCATTACATAAACTTCATTGAATGAATGCCGCCATCGATCATTAGATGAATCACAGAAACGGCAAAAGAAATGGTTTAATTGAAATTTACAATTAATCCCGTAACAGATAAACGAAAGATTGCTGAGAATCATCATAGTGAAGATCAATGGGCAGATACCTCAACCTTTTTCCAACTGCGGCCTATTTGGTTCAGATGTTTATCTTCTTCATTTTGAAATATTCTCATTGTTCATCATTGTCCTGGGAGTGAAGGCATTGTATAGTGATGCCAAGAAGTACCTTTTCATTAATACAAGTGACCCTTAACATGATTTCTTTTATTACCAAGACCATTTTCACCACAACTTACATGGAGCAGAAGATCAAAGTCAGATCACTTCTGAGGAAAACGTCTGCACATTTGAAAAAAATAAAATCAATAGATCATATAACACAGTTGGAAATGGGGGTGAATGGCTGACAGCATCATCTAAACACGGCTCTCCTTCGACTCAAAACATCAGCTGATGAGATGATTCCAAACTTCAAGACTGACTATTGTTATTGTTTCCAACTGTGGCCTAGTTGCCAGCTGTACATGGTGTACGGGATTTGGTTACTGCGTCTCTCCTTCGAATGGATGAATGAGTGGTAATTTTGCAAAAGATTGTTGGAAATACTTTCAACCTACCTGCGAGCTGTTTTCTAAGCAAAAGGGACGACTGGTCGTGGGACATGGTCCCCGAAATACGAACGATCGTGTCCAAAATCGTCTTCCACTGTAACGAATTTTGCTCCTTATGCGCATGTGCAGGCTATCACAGTACCAAGGTACATAACTCCGTACTGGATACTTCATATTTTTTTAGAACTGTACACAAAATATAGCGTTCGAACCCTTACATATAACATGTAATCACTTTTTAAATTCTGTCTGGTGAGGTGATTTTATCTTTAAAAGTAGCTTATCTAAAACCCGGACTTTTTTAGTTTCATTCAATCTTTCATCAATCGATTCGTTTTTATTCGTGAAACTGAGAAGGCGATCGGCCTAAATTGTGATTGTTGCACGTGTATAGATAGTTTGTTGTTCAACGACTGTCTGGGATACGTGAGGTCACAAAATCGTAAACCCGGAATTCCCGAGGGGGACATGTTGTCGCGGGTGTCCATTTGACTGATATACATACAGGTAGATCAATGTCAAGAATGTATCGATTTCCCAAAGTTCATCGCATGATTGGGTGAGTTGGGTTTAACACAGTCCTAAACAGTATTCAAGTTATATCACGGTCTTAGACGTTTACCACTTTAGTGAAACCCACGAGCACGGTATGGTGAGAACAAGCCTAGAAACATAATCGGGGCGAACCGGGATTCGAACCCATAATCATAGGTTTCTGGCGAGGCTAAAAGAAGCAATTTCTACTCTGCACAGCGAATTACGGCACCATAGACGACTGCCTCTCCCCCCGCCCCGTGCAATATTTACAAGTAGAATTGATGAAAATGGACCAAGAATTAAATATTCAAATATTTGGCACCAAACTGTCGAAAACGACATCTGGCTTGGCAATAAAACGGTACATTCACTTGACGAAAACGTCACTGTATATCTTTCAACTACATGTATGTTTATTCGAGTTGTATATCGATGAAAATCAAATATCAGGTATTGTCGGTCATTTTCAAGTGAACTTTTCTTTAATGTCTCCGAAGGCCTGTGTCAACGTATGTACAAACCGATGGTGGTGTATAACCGATCCTTGGTTGCACATATTTTGACCCTGTCCACAAATATGAAGCATCTGTCTCACATGGGATGTGTCGATCATTTAGAAGCATTGTTGGGAATAGAACCAGAGCCTTCAGTGTGACGAGCGAACGCTTTAACCACTAGGCTACCCCACCGCCCTAGTTATGAAGAAAGTCAGAAACAGGATATGTTGAACTGACAATAAAACGAAATCGCCACTTTACCTCATCAGTTTTGGGATCGTTCTTATTGTCAACACTGTAGCATGATGCATATCATATCGCTAACCCACCGTATATCATCACAATGAAAAATGGGCAGCCCAAAGGTCTAAGTTGCTGCAATTTGCTGTGAAGAGTTATCTCCCTTTGGGCGAACCCGCACTCCATGTTAACAGGTTCGAATCCAAGATTTGCCATGGTTTTGTTTCTAGCTTTGTCAGCATCACTTCGGGCTTTAAGCTGACTCGCCGTGATGTAACCAACTTACTGTTCAAAGAGGCGTTAAACGTAACTTACTCACTCCTCGCAAATCAGACGGACACACCATATCATAACAGGAATATTGTTAAAAGCGACGTTGGTCCAAACACACCGAGGCTCTATCATTTGTACTTCGACCCATGGCGAAAGGGCCGGGATATAGCTAGAAGCGGCGGAAAATCATACTGATTCTACTATAGTAGACTCGCTGAATATTGGTTTTGTCATGATGTCTATATAAGACTCAACAAGGCGGAGCTATATTCCACTAATATGTGAGTGAGTTGGGTTTAACGCCGCTTTTAACAGTATTCCAGTTATATCGCGGCGTGGGCTTAATGTGGGAGGAAAGGCCGAAGTGATGCAGGTCTCAGACGTTTACCACTTCGGTGAAACCCACGAGCACGGGTCTTGTGCTGACAAACCTAGAAACATAATCGGGGCGAATCGGGATTCGAACCCTGAATCATAGGTTTCTGGCGTTCCAAAGGGACGCAACTCTGTACAGCGAATCGCGGCGCCTTAGACGACTGGGCCACCCGTGCCCCCCACTAATATGTGGAATACATGGCTTTGGCTCAACTGAATGCAGCAGAATAATACCTGAGTTTGTGTCATGTTAAAGGATATGGCAACCGCTCCAATCCAACATTCTCTCAACAACAGCTTTGAGAGACATTCAGAAGTTGGAGTACTAAGTACTCCATTGTAACTACATCTTAATCTACTCTACTGTATAAACACTGCCTCGATCCTGTATGTATACCTGTCAATCACACTCTGTATACCACTTGCTTGATAACGGTGTTAGAACCTACACCGAAACGTCGCTCCCAATTGTAATAAAGAAGTTGTTCATCCATAAATCTTACTTAATTCTCTTAACAATCTAAAATATTCGCTCCAACTTTACGTTGTATTCCGTGTTCCCTCTTATCTTTATTGTTTATTTGTTGTTTTACGCAACACTCAGCAATATTCCAGCGGTAAATAATCGAGTCTGGACCAGGTAATCCAGTGACTGATATTGCTAAAAACGATCCAAGCGGTCGGGGTACCAAACCAGACCACCCGATCCATTTGGTTGCCTCTTACGACCAGCATTGGTTACTGGGTAGCTATTCTAATCCGGAGTCCCCATGAGGATATATTCACTGAGTATAATTGTAGACTACTGTATATTTGATTCCTAGGAAATTATTATTTTTTTTAAATGTTATGTACAGAATTAAAATATATTAATCTATTTGACGTATGTTTACACGCAAATCGTTTTGTTCTTATCGGCATGAAAGGTCGAGTTAAAACTGTATTACCTCCCCTTTTATAAGGGGCGATAAAATCTCAAGTTGATCACAATGGCTGACCAAGCAGATTGGCGAACTCAAAATTTCCGTCAGAAACTCGTAGCTCAAATGTAAGTAAAATTAATGTTTATGAGTACTATGCCGTACTATGTATTTGTTACACCAGTATTTTATCTTATTTGATTATTGCGTTAGTATCAATCGCACTATGACCATGTGAAGATTATGACAAGTGCGCAATGTTTTGATTGTCATTTGAATAACTCAGGAGATTCAATTTCGGGGCTGCGTGTGAGTTAAGTAGGTGTTTGCACCGCTTATAGCCAAAATATGTAGTGCAGAAAATGTTGTGCCAATTCTCCCACTGTATCACAAGAGAGGGAAAACACTGACAAGTGAATTAAGTTATGGAGTAAGATCTGAAGGCAAGTTTACCAGGATGAGGCAGTTTACCAGGATGAGGCAGTTTACCAGGATGAGGCAGTTTACCAGGCTCAACTTCTGCCTCTATCTGGCTCAGGCTGACAGTTGTGGCTCATGCTCTGCAGCTCTCACATGCCTCTTTGATTCGTAGGTTAGTTAGATTAGGGTTAGGACAGATTTCCCTCAACTCATGATAGAAACAGTTTTTGGCCCATTAGTCCCTATAATGATAATACAGGAAAACCATTTATACTCGGACCCCATGGTACCGCGGCATTCATCGTATCGCGGCATTTGTGATTTCCGATAGTTCACGCGGGACGCGCCTCTTAGCGGCTGTCTATTAATGCAAATCGGTAACCAGGAAGTGCTCACTTCGTAAACAATTTCAATTTCCTCGGAATGTTCCCTCTGCTGTAAGTAAGGAGTTATTAATCCGTTGATACATATTTCTGGTATCTGTTGTAATATTGCCTTACCCCCATCTATCAATGGCCAACGATATAACCCGCAGTTCCCCAAGTAAACTTTCTCTATCGACCTGAACTAGATCATCTGCATATTCATGGCGACTAATGAGGTAACGGAAGTTACGTAGTCCGCACATTTTTTCCCGCTCTGTGCTAAGAAACTATTGGGAGATCATAAGGGCCATAATGCCAAACTTAGAAATACGTTCTTCACTAGTAACCAAAAGATAAATACATACTTTGGGCATACTAGGAGTGCTTTTTATATATTTATTGTTGACTTTTAACATTTTTCCATTTTGTGACAAATTATTGTCATCCAATTTTTAAAAAATAATCTTAAAATATCATTTCTGATATTTTGATGTTGACTTATAAAAATATTTTTCTCTTACTTTTCGGTAAGTATGCATTGAATACCTATTGCTGATAACACATTTAGAATTTTACTTGTGCTGTCTTTGCACTTGTCTGGACAAATCAATGATGTCCTGCATGATCATACCAAGTGGTTGGTAGAATTATGTCCACTTTTTGTCCAATTCGGACCTCCATACACAACTTTTCTCTGTACCGCGATACGATGGAGTTCCCTCCCTTGTCAAACAGAGCGCGAGGCCCGGCTTTTACTCGGAGCTACTAATGTAAATAATGAACTTTTATCAGTAAAATATGCATTGTTTGATAACATGAATGATATCTGATACAGAGAACACGAATAAACATAAAGGTTAGTGAGTGCATTTTGTTCCGTTTAGCGTACATGACAAGTACCGCGATACCCCGAGGTTGCAGGCTAAATAGGGAAATTTCTACTGGTCCATATGATACCTTAACTATTGGGCCGTTGGCAAGGACTACAGGATTTGTGCCAATTTCTAATGCTGCAACTCTATCCTTAGGCCTTAGATCCCCTTCCCGATCACCCCCACCTCCCCCATTATGATCGTTAGGGTAAGCATGGTAAGGTACCCTAGTCCAATGAAACATGCCTTCATGATCCTTAGGGGTTGGGCACCACTTTGTAAGCCAACACTCCTTTTCACTTCTTAGGGTTAGGCACCCCTTCACATTCCTCAGCAGTAGTTGTGAGTTAGGCTCTGGGTCAGCGTTAGAAATTGGCACTAGTCCTGTAGTCCTTACCAAACTGCCCAATAGTAAAGGTATCCTAAGGACGAGTAGAAATTGGCCCATTTTAAGGGTTTTGCTATATGTTATCATTATAAGGACTAGTGGACAAAAACTGTTAGTTTCTAATCCTGTAGGTTATTCTCTTTTAATGAATTAATCCATTGTATTTGAATGCTAGGGTGGAAGGATGGAGAAACCCTAGTTTCTACTGATGGTCAGTTTGAATCTTATGATATAAATGGCTTCTGTTAGTTTTATAATGTGATTTTAGCGTGATTCATTAATTTTCATTGTTATGCACAGTCCGAATACAGTTTATAAGGTATATTATACTGGTGTTGAATGCATCCAAATGTCGCCGATTTTAGGGTGGGTTACCCCAAACTCTATCCTTAGCCCTTGGATCCTCTTTACGATCAATCACCCCTTTACGATCATTGGAGTACGTCTGACGCCTGGTGGTGTTTTCAGTACTTGTTGTTACCCTGCTTAGTGCTCAACATAAGGGTATTAAAACTAGAGTCAGTACACTGTGTCTGAGTGGGTGTCCATGTTAAACTGTATAATTGTATCTCAAGGCTAGCACTACAATATCGGCATAAGTCTGAACTAGTACAAGCGGACACACACAGACAGATAGATGTTATGCTTCATCATTGTGCTAAAAAATCAACTACACATATTCTTAAGTAAACATTTTATGATTTTCTTAATAATATCTATAATGTGTTTTGTTTTCACAATTCCAGCGATGAAGCAATTCGGCAGTCAGCTACGCCAATGGCGCGATCAAGTATGGACATGGAAAACCATGTTTTTCAAAAAGCTAAGACACGAGTAAGTTTCTAGATTACTTTCAGTCTAAGTGGGTCATTTGATATCCACGTCACATGTTCTTCAGGGATATATTTCACAAGTACAAGTGTGGAACTGGAGAGGTGGTGGGGTAGTGTAGTGGTTAAAATGATACTTCACATGATTTTAGGGTGACACAGAGCACAACATTCAGATTCAGTTTTACAATCTTATTGGAACTGTTAATCTAAATTTAAAAAAAAAATCGAAAAAAACCCCCACCTTTGTACCCTAACTCAAAAATATATTTTTTTGCGTGGCCTTGAGTAATTGGATCAGCACCTACATTTCAGATTTAACTGTGTCAACACATATTCTAGTGTTTGATTTCTATTCAGGTGAAATAAAAAGACACAGAATGATTCACAAAATTTCTGCTTTCTTTCAAGCTGATGTATTCTCCTGCTGTAAAATCCAAGTGTTACTGCATCTTTAGTTAATCGGGGGCACGGGTGGCCCAGTCATCTAAGGCACCGCGATTCGCTACGCTGAGTTGTGTCCCTAGGGCACGCCAGAAACCTATGATTGTGGGTTCGAATCCCGGTTCGCCCCGATTATGTTTCTAGGTTTTTTTTCAGCACCAGACCCGTGCTCGTGGGTTTCACCAAAGTGGTAAACGTCTGAGACCTGCATCACTTGGGGCTTTCCTCCCACATTAAGCTGACATGCCGCAATATAACTGGAATAATGTTAAAAGCGGCGTAAAACCCAACTCACTCACTTAATCTATCTCTACACACTTTCTTCTGGTGTGTACAGTTCTTGACACTGACCAAAATATGTTGTGGTTTAAAGGACCAGCACATAGGAAAATCTTCTAGTACTGTTGGATCTCTACTAGACACAATGGTCATGACCTAAAAGGTAAAAGGGTTTTAAAACGTATTACTTCATTGTGCAGTTAAAGAAGGTAACCACTATAAGCTTAGGTTGCTGTTTTTGCATCGAATATAGACTTGATCTAGTGATGATTTCCAAAGTTGTATAAACTTAAATTACTTTGTTCATCCCTAAAATAACACTAGACTACTGGACCAGCATTTGTTAAATTTTACTGGTCCTTAACAAAATATGCAAGACTCAGTTGGACACTGGTGTATTTCAAAGTTATTAATGAAATATAAAACCTGTGCAGAATTGCATGCCAGAAACCGATAATCATGGATTTTAATCCTGGCTCATCCCATCTATGTCCCTCCTATTGATCAATCAGATTCCACCTCACATATCTCTTGCATTTGCTTCAAAGAAAATGGTGGCGCCCAGTCAAGATGATCAGATCAATAATCAAGATCCATACTGTGAAGAGCACCCGGTCTTACTTCGCGGAGTGTATATAATAACGTGATTAGAAACAGAAATGGATTTGAAAAATATCTTTTGATGCCGAGTTGGCGGTACACATGCTTTACAAATTCTGCAATCGACCAAAATCTGTACAGCAGTTGATGTAGATTTCGTAACGTGATTTTGATTGGACTATGCATAGACTCATTAGTCCTGCCAAGATGTAACTATTGTTGTCGGTTAACTTCCTTGCCTCGGGAAGAGGCACCACACCCACCGAAGTGGTAAACGTCTGAGACCTGCATCAGTTCGGGCTTTCCCCCCACATTTAGCTGACACGGTCTGATGTAACTGGAATACTGTCCAAAGTGGTATTAAACCCAACTCCCTGTGTGGAATTTCTTCTTTCAAAGTCGTAAGACGAGGTCAATATTGTACTCATACATGTATTTATTCCAGATGTTTTTGTTTTTCAGGAAGAATACCTAGCCTTGGTTGCTAGACTGATTCTGCATGTGAAGGATTTCAGTAAGTGATATACTTTGTTACATGAGACATCAAGTAGCGGTGACAGTAGCACACCAGTCAGGGGGAAAAGTTTAGCCGACGGTTTGGAAGCAGACCGTACTTGGCACATTAGCAATATTTAATAATATGAGTATGCATGTTAAGAATGGAGGTCATTCTTTCTAAAGGCCACACTGGGGCACGGGTTGCCCAGTCGTCTTATGCGCCGTGATTCGCTGTGCAGAGTTGCGTCCCTTGGGCCCACCAGAAACCTATGATTGTGGGTTCAAATCCCGGTTTGCCCTGATTATGTTTCTAGGTTTGTCAGCACCATACCCGTGTTTGTGGGTTTCACCGAAGTGGTAAACGTCCAAGACCTGCATCACATCGGGCTTTCCTCCCACATTAAGCTGACAGGCTGTGATATAACTGGAACTCTGTTATAAACCCATCTCACTCATACTAAAGGCCACACTGTTTATGTTTCATGGCCCCCCTCCCCTTCTGAAGCAGCTGGAAAAGAAATAAATTAAACATAAAAATATTTATTATCCCCAGCCCAACAAAGTTGGCGGGGATATAGAAACGGGCTCTGTCCGTCCGTCACATTTCATTCCGGAGCATAACTCATAAACTGTTCAATATTTTGCAGGTCTGTCAGGTACATGCTGAACTGGTGCCTTTTGCTATTTAGAAATTTTAGACATTTTTATTTTTTACGTTTCCATGGCAACAAGATGGTCTTAGTTTCTGTGAAGGTACTGTTAGTTTCCGGAGCATAACTCATAAAATGTTCAATATTTTTTCATCAAACTTTGCAGGTCTGTCAGGTACATGCTGAACAGGTGCCTTTTGCTATTTAGAAATTTTAGAAATTTTTATTTTTTACGTTTCCATGGCAGCAAGATGGACATAGGTTCCAAACTCTTCTTGTTTTTACAATTTCCATGACAAGTTTCACCTCGGTTAAAAAAGGTTAGGGTTTGTTTAGATTTAATTATGTCATAAATTCTGCAACAGGGGCGGGGGATATAGCCACGTTAGTGGCCAACTCTTGTTATGATTATTATGTCTCCTAGTAATGTGGACCTTCTTATACCGTACAATACATTATATATAAATTCCATGTCTACATCACTATCAGCGATTCAAGAAGCCAGCGGAAGTTTTAACTCAACAGCAGAATGACTATAAATAAATAAATGATTGACATAGCTATTTATTTTTATTTTCATTTCAACCAACCTTTAATGGAAAAGCTGGAATAAAACCATGAAACATAAAATAAAAAAAGTGTGGCCTAATCATTGATGAAAGACTATGAATGAAGGACAGTCCCTAATGACAGCTTGTTGTTTTCAGTGTTGAAAGGATCACAAAATCACAGGGTTGTAGCCCTAAAGTAAACTTTGTTATGTTTCACTCAAAATGCCTTCATCCGCAGATATTTTTAAGTATTTAGAATGTACTGGTTGTGTGATTTCAATACATAAGTATGTCATGTGATGACTTTATGTGGTGTTTAGCCCTTGGGAATGAGAGGTGAAACGATTTATAAATGCACCAGTGCATTGTGAGTTTTCATGCTAAGGTTAGGTTACGTGATATGTTTTTTTCCTGTATCGATACAAGACTTTATACATCGTAAAATAAATGACTTACTACTCTTTTATAGTCAAGAAGTTTCCATGCGATTTGATGTAAATATGTAAATCCCAGTTCATTTCGGAATGTCAGCACCATACTCGTTTTCGTGGCTTTCACCAAAGTGGTAAATGTCTGAGATTTGCATCACTTCAGGCTTTCCTCCCACGAAAAGTTGAAACACTATGATATAACTGAAATACTGTTCAAAGTGGCGTTAAACCAAACTCGGCCAATATTGGGTGAGCAATTGTGATGCTAAAATGTCACATCAATTGCAGTCCTATCTTTGCTTCTCTTCAGATGCAACCAAGAAGAACCAACAGGCAGGCGTGCCCGGCCCTGGGATGGCAGCCCACGGTATGGGGGGCGGGGCAGGAGTCCCGGGACAGCAGGACCCCATCAATGCCTTACAGACCCTCACCAGGCAGGGGGTGGGGCAACAAGGTGATCAGCAGAGAGGGGGGGGGGGGGGGGGACAAGTTTTCCTCATGTCACAATATCACAACTGATGAGAGTCAAATTGATGATATTCAGGAGTATTGAAAGAAGTTTAGAATGACGGTTCTCTCGATTTGTTACATTATTTGTTCTGGGCTCTTTGAGCCAACTTGGCTGTCCCCAAAATTGCTCATGCCAAGATATATCAAAGATAAACCTATACTGAACGTGAAACACTTTCCAAACGCTTATCCGATTTTTGGTATTATTTGTCCAAATTGTCACAACAATCAAATCTGGGTATTTAGGCATGAGATAATCCAACACAACAAAGTGTTCAACAAATCAACGTCCTATGGTTTTGAATCTCATTCGATGTGTTTGCAGATGGACTTGATTTCGAGTTTAAGTTGATTTTGCATTTATATACTGTGTCAGTATATGTTAGGAAATACATTCCATGGTTTGGGGCTTTCGTAGAATTTAAAGTATGGGAGTTACTATCATTTTAGTGCTACAACTGTCGTAAGTCTATGTTATAACATGGGAGTTACGATCATCTTAGCACTACAACTGTCGTAAGTCTATGTCATAGTATGGGAGTTACGATCATCTTAGCGCTACAACTGTCGTAAGTTTATGTCATAGTATGGGAGTGACGATCATCTTAGCGCTACAACTGTCGTAAGTCTATGTTATAACATGGGAGTTACGATCATCTTAGCGCTACAACTGTCTTTAGTCTATGTTTAAGTGTGGGACTTACGATCATCTTAGCACTACTACTGTCGTAAGTCTATGTTATAACATGGGAGTTACGATCATCTTAGCACTACTACTGTCGTAAGTCTATGTTATAACATGGGAGTTATAATCATCTTAGCGCTACAACTGTCTTTAGTCTATGTTATAGTATGGGAGTTACGATCATCTTAGCGCTACAACTGTCGTAAGTCTCTGTCATAGTATGGGAGTGACGATCATCTTAGTGCTACAACTGCTGTAAGTTTATGTTAAAATATGGGAGTTACGATCATCTTAGCGCTACAACTGTCGTAAGTCTATGTTATAACATGGGAGTTACGATCATCTTAGCACTACTACTGTCGTAAGTTTATGTTATAGTATGGGAGTTACGATCATCTTCGCACTACAACTGTCTTAAGTATATGTCATAGTATGGGTGTTACGATCATCTTAGTGCTACAGCTGTCGAATGTCTATGTTAAAGTATATATGTAGCGCTACAACTGTTGTAAATCTATGTTAAAGTATGGGAGTTACGATCTTCTTAGTGATACGATCGCTTTGTGGAACAGGGTCCAGGCCCAAAGGATATGGCTGTAATATGTTGACTGAAGCATAAAACAACACTCACTAACTGTGACAATTTTGTTAGGTATGATGGCGACACACCAAATGACGCCACAGCAGAGACAACAGCTTGTTGCGCAGCAACAGGCACAGCATTTAATGCAGCAACAGCGAGCCCAGCAGCAACACCAACAGCAGCAGCAGCAGCAACAACAACAACAGCAGCAGCAGCAGCAGCAGCAACCACAGCAACAGAAGCCCCAATTGCAGGTGTGTATTCAGACAGAACTGGTGTGGAAGTGGATCTCATCATGACAAAAAACAACTACTTATTTCAGTATGATTTTCATGTAATTAATCAAGTAAAGGACTACAACTGAAGCTAGCTGGCTAAAGTGTGCATCTTATCAAGAAAAATGCATGATGGTAGATTAGTGCTTCATTAAGCAGTTTCAACAACCAAGCTCCCCACTTCTTCCTGTAACACTGATACTGTTTGTTTATTTTAACAGGATATTGATTGACATCGATGTTGTGTTTGTTTATTTTAACAGGATATTGATTGACATGATGTTGTGTTTGTTTATTTTGACAGGATAATGATTACTGATGCTGTGTTTGTTTATTTTAACAGGATATTGATTGACATCGATGTTGTGTTTGTTTATTTTGACAGGATATTGATGATTACTGGTGCTGTGTTTGTTTATTTTGACAGGATATTGATGATTACTGATGTTGTCTTTGTTTATATTGACAGGATATTGATGATTACTGATCATGCTGATGTTGTCTTTGTTTACTTTGACAGGATAATGATTACTGATGTTGTGTTTGTTTATATTGACAGGATATTGATTAACACCGATGCTGTGTTTGTGCACTGTACAATGAATTTGATTGGTTAAGAAACAAGGGGCGGTTGGGTAGCCTAGTGGTTAAAGGGTTCGCTCGTCACGCTGAAGACTCGGATTCGATTCCCGTCATGGGTTCCCATTGGAAGCCCATTTCTGGTGTCCCCCCGCCGTGATATTGCTGGAATATTGCTAAAAGCGGCGTAAAACCAAACTCACTCACTCACCCGATGCCTCGAACTAAGGACTGTTCACTGTGCATGACTTTTTTTCTTGATGAGTTTCTTTTTTTCCTCAATCCCAAATTTGAATATGTGCCATTGATGAACACTGTATTTGTGTGTTGTGACAATTACATAGGATGAATACTAAGTTTGAGAAAGGATGATGATGAAAACTGCAGGCATGTTTGTTTACTGAGTTTGTGTATTTGTTTCAGAGACAAGATGCATTCATTGTCACCTCTCCCCAGAATGTGCAGCCTGTTCAGAGTCAACCACTCCCCGCCTCCTGTCAGAATGTCAGTATAGTAGATGGGTTTTGTCTTGCTTACTCCACACTCAAAAATATTCCAGTTAGATGATAGTGGTCTGTAAATAATGGAGTCTAGATAGATCAACTCAGGGATTTGATGACATACATCAAACAAGTTGGCGAGGTTGACCACCCGGTTCCGATAATTCCCCCTGACGAATAGCATGACTTGCTGAAGAACAGTTCTAACCTGGATCTTCACGGTCCAGACTTGATTATTTACAGACCGCCGTCATATAGCTGAAATATTGCTGATTGCAGCGTCAAAGAACAAACAATCAAACAAACTTATCATAGCGTAGACCAGAATAGAAGTGAATAGAATAATTGGTCTGTTTACACTGTCATTTGAGATGTATTGTGTGATCATTCTGCATTCATTTGTGTTTTTAACTTATTGAGTAACTTGTGGTTCTGGTTGATGATTTCAACATTTGATGACGTGTTGCAATGAATAAAGTATGTATGTATTATTTATACTTATTTTTGCGTTTTTAATTTTTGCAATTGAGTCTCGTTCGCAAAACTCACAATAATAAAACGGTCGCAAAAAATTCCTTGTTTACAGTAGTCTGTATGGATATAAAAAAGATGTGAAAAATACTTAACTGAAACGGAAATAAAAACAGCTTGTACATCTTACATCGATCGGTCACTGCTGTGGTTGGTAGCAAAAGTAATTTATGGAGGTATTGAAGAGCATTCCATCTTTGATTCAGATCCCGTTCCAACCCACGTCTGGGGTAGCTCCTCGCCCTGTCGGCCCCAGTGGGATCTCAGGCCAGCAGCAGCAGTTCCAACAGGTGATTCATCATCGTTGTAACAGGAGACATATCCACATGATAGTGAATTATGTCCCTGTAAGATGAACTATTGAAGACTGGTTAAATGTCCATAGAAAATGATTTCATTTATAAGCATTAGACTTGTGCGATTGGAGGCGAAATCATGTTCTCAAGTTCTCATAAATTCAACAACATATGAAGAAGACCATACAGTCGCAAAATCTTTTCAAACCTTTTTTGTCAGCGAATGTGTGTGTAGGGTTTTAATGCTTTTAATGAACAGTATTCCAGTTACATCACAGCATGTCAGCACCCGAAAAGCCCGAAGTGGTGCAGGTCTTAGACGTTTACCACTTTGGTGAAACCCATGACCAAGGGTATGGTGCTGACAAATCTGGGAACATAATCAGGGTGATCCAGGATTCGTGTCCAAGGGACGCAACTCTACTGTTCAAAGCAGTTGTTGGACCCAGCTCACTCACTCACTCACTCTTTTACTATCTTTAAATTAGTCTCATAAGAATCCTGCTTGGTTGAAAGAGAAAAGGTTGCCGTAAGCCTTCAGTTCAAGATTATTTGAGGAATAAAATGTCTTGCTCTTGACAATATTTCAGTCGTCTGGACCACAGTCAGCTGGCTCCATGGCTCCTGCCCACTCCCCTGCTCAGATGAGGTACGTTAACTTTCACCTTCTTAAAGCATGCTGGACAGGTGGAAGGGATTGTTAATATCGCCATAATAATAACGCCGTGCTTACAGTGCTGCATTCGTCCCTCTAGCTGACAACGTTTATCATCTTATATTATTGAATATCTGCGAGTACCAGCACATGTCTTGCAGTCCGACTTCGCAGTGTTTTTTGCCTATCACTTCCTGGTTCGGCTTATCTACGGGTCATATCACTTTCTTTCGTATTTCAATGGTTAGATACTTGTAATGTTGCTGATTGCATCCTAAAACCATCCACTGATCCTCAGCCCACTTGTGATGTTACCCATTAATCACTTGTTGTGAAATAATTTTATTTATTTTGTAAAATAGAGACAATAAAATGTGTGTCCTTTTATGACAGTTCTCCAGTCACCATGTTGACGGCACCATCCCCTCAGCCGCAGGTAACACCATCTCCCGCGGCCAAGGGGAACACTGGCACGCCATCCCCCAGCGCAGCCCTCAACACTCCTGGTAGGTAAGGGTGGGGGCCAACTCCACAGAAAATAGGTTCTCCTTTCTGAAAAAAACGTTTTGGTAATTGAGTTGCTGCTGATATTTTATTGAAGGAGTCATATTTCGAGGCTGTCATGTCACATGACATATCCTGCGTCCTAAGAAACAATAAAGATCGGAATTAACTAAAACAAGGAAAACAAGTAACCCTTTCAAGGCAGTCAGTTATTTTCATCATTTGGAGCCACTAATATTTATCCCCCGCCGCGCGAAAGCGCGAAGCGGGGGATATAGTATTCACGACCGTCCGTACGTCCGTCCGTACGTCCCACCTGTTTGTTGCCGCGATATCTCAAGAACTAAACACTGGATTGTCTTCATATTTGGAACTATGGTGTATATACAGACTCCGCAGACACCAGTCGGTTTTGGTGACCTTGACCCCATTTTCAAGGTCACAGCAGGCATATCTGCTTTTGGAGTTGGAAAACGGTGTTGCCGCAATATCTCAAGAACTAATCTCTGGAATGTCTTCATATTTGGAACTATGGTGTATATACAGACTCCGCAGACACCAGTCGGTTTTGGTGACCTTGACCCCATTTTCAAGGTCACAGCAGGCATATCTGCTTTTGGAGTTGGAAAACGGTGTTGCCGCAATATCTCAAGAACTAATCGCTGGAATGTCTTCATATTTGGAACTATGGTGTATATACAGACTCCGCAGACACCAGTCGGTTTTGGTGACCTTGACCCCATTTTCAAGGTCACAGCAGGCATATCTGCTTTTGGAGTTGGAAAACGGTGTTGCCGCAATATCTCAAGAACTAATCTCTGGATTGTCTTCATATTTGTAACTATGGTGTATATACAGACTCCGCAGACACCAGTCAGTTTTGGTGACCTTGACCCCATTTTCAAGGTCACAGCAGGCAAATCTGCTTATGGAGTTGGAAAACAGTGTTGCCGCGATATCTCAAGAACTAATCTCTGGATTGTCTTCATATTTGGTACTATGGTGTATATACAGACTCGTGACCTTAAATTAATTTTCAAGGTAACATTAACTTAATTTTCAAGGTAACAGACTCCGCAGACACCAGTTGGTTTTGGTGACCTTGACCCCATTTTCAAGGTCACAGCAGGCATATCTGCTTTTGGAGTTGGAAAACGGTGTTGCCGCAATATTGGTGACCTTGACCCCATTTTCAAGGTCACAGCAGGCATATCTGCTTTTGGAGTTGGAAAACGGTGTTGCCGCAATATCTCAAGAACTAATCTCTGGATTGTCTTCATATTTGGAACTATGGTGTATGTACAGACTCCGCAGACACCAGTCAGTTTTGGTGACCTTGACCCCATTTTCAAGGTCACAGCAGGCAAATCTGTTTTTGGAGTTGGAAAACGGTGTTGCCACAATATCTCAAGAACTAATCGCTGGATTGTCTTCATATTTGGTACTATGGTGTACAGGCGGGGGATATTTCGTCACTCTGTGACAAATACTTGTTTTATTTGTTTTAATAATTTGCGAAGATTCTCTTGGTACATTGTACAGTAGAACATGGATATAACAAACTACAAGGGACCAGAGAAATCAGTTTGTTATATACATGGGTCCTTATATACGTTTTCGTTCGGAAATGTCTGCCATCTTAGATAAAACAAAACACAATACACGTTGTAATAGTCAGGCTCGGTCGAAAACGATCAAGACCTTCGGTTTTCGTCCACGTTCCCGCGATCGTTTGAAGTTTTAATAGTTATTAAATATATGATTATTTATTATTACATACACGTCTTGTGTGTAAAAACTATGTATATTGTACGTATAAGATCAATTAAATGTTTCATAGTAATATTTAACAGTTATAGTTAGCTCCAGTGATCGGCTCAAATAGTCCCGCGATCTACTGGTGCTTACGTCATCAAAAGTTGGATAGTTCATTCCGAAATTGTTTCATGCTCTAAATACACTAAAGTAAATATATTTATTCCAAAATACTTACGTAAACACCTTCCTGGACATGTTATTGAGTAGATTACATCCATCCTAGTTAATGTCACGTCGTATATTTGGTGTTTAATCGCATTCTTCTCCCTCTAACTTATGGCGTCTTCTGCTACATGTATTTCCGGAAGTGACGTCACAACGAATATAATCTCGTTCCAAATCAGTTGCAGAAATAACAGACTCAACGTAAGTTGTAGTTTTTGGCCAGCGAGTTTTTATAAATTTTATAATGATTCCATAGACTAGTTTACAGTTTTTTTAATAACAATTACCGTGCAGCATTATTGGCTCTGCCTTTGCGCATAGTAATTATTCTTTTTCGAGTCGATTAAATAGAATTTGTAGAAATTAATTATCTAGGATCTAACTGTCAAAACTGACAAGCGTTAAAACTAGAGTACGCCTTGCAGTTAGTTTATGTACAAATTGAAATTGTAACTATCATTATTAATAACAACAACAACAAGTAAAGATTTCAATTGACTTTTATTATTTGTTATAGTTTTCTTTTACATCCGTTTTAACAATATCTCTTTGGAAACTGACGGTTGGGATGGGACTGAAAACATCCTGACAACCACGTTTTCCCCACCCCCAACCCGTTACAGTTTAATGGTGTCAGAAGTGGGATATTGTCTATTTGGATAAATGGAAATAATGTTGAAACTTTACTTCTTAACTTATTTGTGTAGTTATGGATCATTATCAAAACAGTTTTTCTGATAAACTCGACGCAATGGAAGGCCCTGCAACTAATTTAAGGTCTCGTAGACAACAAATTGTTGATAACCTAATTGTAAGACAACAGGTCGCGAGTGAAAGTCGCAGACCAATAGCAGATGGTTACCTTGAAGAAGGTGCAGCCAGAGAAAATAGCGCCAGGTTTGTTGATCCGAGTAGGTCCTTCAGTGAAGGTGACTTACATGGTCATGGCCGGCAGCAAAGTTTTCAGGGCAATTCACAGTCATTGGACTCGAACAGGCACTACTCACCATCTTTGTATGACAATGTGTTATATAGACCTATTGGTAGGAATGACCAGCAGAATGGTCAGAATGAGACTAACATGGTTAACATTATGGCACAGCTCTCAAACACAGTTTTGAGCTTAGCCGAGCGGGTTAACGCCATGGATGTCAGACAACCTGATTCCAGAGCTACTCCTGTGGCGCGGATCTCCTTGCACTTGCCAAAGTTCAGTGGTAAGGGGGATTATGCTGCCTTCAAGGCTCAGTTCAGGAATGTCGCTAGACAGTCACAATGGACTGACCAGCAGTGTGCAGATATGCTGGGATGCGCTCTGGAAGGAGCAGCACAGGTGTTTTATGCAAGGTTACCTGAGCGAAGTCGCTACGACTACCAATGGCTTTCCGATACTCTTCGGAGACGGTACGGTAGTAGTTTCCCTGATGTTAAGCAGGAAGAATTACTCAACTGGAACCGCAAGCCTGGGGAGTCAATAGCAGACTTGAGAGACGATGTTTGGCAACTTGTCCAGGAAGCCTATCCTGATCTGGATGATGGCCTCCAGGAGAGATTGGCGCTAGATGCTCTCAAAAGAGCCGTAGACAAAGATCTCCGTCTCCGATTCCTTGACAAGAGTGTTTGCTCGCTACAAGGAGCGGTTGATGTTGCAGAGATGTACGAGTCTGTGTTGGGCGGACCAAACTGTCGGACCACTCAGCGATCTGTGAGAACCACTGCTTATCCACAACCTGCAGTGAGAAAAGTACATTTTGAGTCGCCGGAGAGAATTGTTGAGAATGAACTCGATGTTTTTTCAAAACAGCTGGCAGACTTTGTTACAGATTACAGATTTTGTTGTGACTACCGTTTGTTGAATCTTTCAAGCGAGAATAGAAGACTGTATTGATAGTCTAGGTGGTGCAAAACTGTTCTGCACGATGGACTTACAAGCAGGGTATTGGCAGGTAGAGATGGACCCTAAAGATCGTGAAAAGACCGCATTTGTCACAAGATCTGGGTTATATGAGTGGACAGTTATGCCATTCGGTCTGTGCAATGCACCAAGTGTTTTTGAGCGTTTGATGGAAACAGTGCTCAGAGGTCTTCAATGGGAAGACTGCCTCTGTTTTCTTGATGACATAATTGTCTTTGGGACAGACTTTGAGCAATGCCTTGAACGATTCAAAATGGTCTTGGACAGACTTACCGCAGCTGGGTTGAAGCTGAAGCCTAAAAAATGTCACTTGTTTCAGACAAAAGTTAACTTTTTAGGGCATGTGATTTCAGCAGATGGTGTCCACACACAACCTGAAAAAATAGAAGCTGTTAAAGAATGGCCTACACCAAAATGTCGCAAAGATGTTTTGAGGTTTTTAGGGTTAGCAAATTACTACAGGCGATTTGTTGAAAACTTTTCAAAGATTGCAAAACCATTAACCAGACTGACTAGTGAATTAGTAGAGTTCCAGTGGAGTAGTGAAGCAGACGAAGCTTTTATGAGCTTAAAGGTCGCTCTTACTTCCGCTCCGATTCTTGGTTTTCCTCAAACAGAAGGCCAAATTATCATTGACACTGATGCTTCAGGTGAAGGACTAGGCGCAGTTTTGGCACAAATGCAAGAAGGTCGGGAAGTAGTTCTGGGATACCTCAGTAAGACTCTCTCCGCAGCAGAGAGGAACTACTGTGTTACTCGACGTGAACTTCTTGCGGTAGTGACTGCTTGCCGGTACTGGCATCCCTATGTATTTGGACGGCCTGTCATTATAAGAACCGATAATTCTGCTGTGGTTTGGGCCAAGCGGATTAAGAAACCTGTAAATCAGATGGCCAGGTGGTTACAAGAACTGAGCAATTATGACTTAAATGAAGTTCATAGACCTGGGCGCATTCACTGGAATGCAGACGCCCTAAGTCGCCGACCTTGTGCACCATGTCCTCAATGCAAACGAGAAGATGGACCTTGCAGCAAACAATGCGCTGGCCTGGATTCATCTCCAAGCATTTGTGGTGTAGTGACTAGGTCCAAGTCAGCAAAGACTGGGAGTATGACCCAAACTGCCGTTCATTATGAACAATTGTCTCCAGATGAACTGAAAAATCTTCAGTTGGCTGATGATGATATTGCACTCATCTACGAGGCCAGAGCTAATAATGTCAGACCACAGTGGAAAGAGGTGTCTGCCACCTCGAGTGCTTGTAAGGCTCTGTGGGGACAATATGATCGGTTGTCTATTAGACAAGGGGTACTCCATAGAAGGTGGGAGAACAAAGATGGCAGACGGTGGCACTGGCAGATTGTCATGCCAACTTGTAAACGTCGCCTGATCCTCACCCATATTCATGATTCTCCTTTAGGAGGTCACCTGGGGGTGCAGAAAACTCTCCAAAAAATCCAACAGTCTTATTATTGGATTGACATGAAAAGAGACATTAGACAACATTGTACCAAACGTGACAAGTGTGCTGCTCGGAAAAGACCCTCGAAGCAGAGAGCACCTATGAAGCAGTATGTAACTGGCTCACCTATGGAGCGACTTACTACTGACATTATGGGGCCGCTCGATCGTACACAGTCTGGTAACAAATTCATTTTGGTGGTTACAGATGTCTTTACAAAGTGGACTGAGGCCTACGCCATTCCAAACATTGAGGCTAAAACAGTAGCCAAGAAAATAGTGGAAGAGTGGGTTTGTCGCTTTGGTACACCTGCACTAATACACAGTGACCAGGGCAGACAATATGAGGCTACTCTCTTCCAAGAATTCTGTAAGTTGCTTGGCATTGTGAAAACAAGGACAACAGCTCTTCGACCGCAAGCCAATGGCCAGGTTGAGCGTTTTAACCGTACCTTGGGTGCCATGCTCTGCATATATGCCGATGGGAAACCAAAATCATGGGACAAGCACCTTCCCTATGTCATGGCAGCTTACAGATCTTCTAGACATGAGTCTACTGGTTTTACGCCAAATGAACTTACATTGGGTAGGGAAGTCCGGTTACCAATCCAACTTATTACTGGAAACCCAAATGAGAATGCTCAGAAACATGAAGAGTATGTTGAGAAACTCAGGGAGAGGTTTGAATATGCCTTTGAGTCTGCCCGCCGTAGCCTTAAACATTCTTCCGAAATCCGGAAGAAAAGGTACGATGTGGGAACTAAAGAGTTTCGACTCAAGGTTGGACAACCGGTGTGGTTATATAATCCTGGGAAGAACCTCCCGTCCAGCAGGAAGTTCATTACTCGCTGGAAGAAGGGATGGGTGGTCATCAAACAGATTGATGATGTGACTTACCGTATACAGGATGGTTCAAATAACTCACCTCGGGTTGTCCATGTTGACAGACTTCTGCCCTATGAGGGAGATGATCCTCCAACATGGTGGACTTCTCAGTAATTCTCACATACTGTTAGTGTACTGTTATTCCAAATGAATTTAAAAACAATTATATTTCACTTGTTTTCCTACATATTGTCAGACCCCTTTATACTTTAGTTTCATGAAGATATGAATATTGCGGTTGCATTGTGGATGCAACAGATCAAAATGTGATCTAGGGAATGTACTGGCACGAAAGTTGAATGTTAAACAACACATCTTTTAAGTGGTAGAGATTTAAAATTTGGGCTTGATGTAAGCTTTCTAAACTATTTACTGGATATGGTTGATTGGTATGGGATTCACTCTAGTTCTCACTAAGGAAGCTGATGATGGATCATGATTCCTAGGATGAATCTAGAATAAAGAGAAGTGATGAGCACTGTTGAAGTTACAACATATCTCATGCAGGCGTTACTTACTCCTTATTTGCAGTCAGAAGGATGGCTGACATTCTCACCCTGGATGTTGATGAAGAGGAGATCAAGCAATGGGGATCGGTACATCCAGAGGTGATGGAGGGGGCGCCAGGAATGAAATTTATTAAATTCATACCAAATATGGACTGCCCTGCCTGTCTTGACACTAAGACATTTGCATCGCGACGTGACTTTGAAGAACATTGGGCGCGAACGCATCACAGGGTGCATAAATCATTTGCTTGCCCTGTAAAGAAGTGTCATGACTGTCTCGCTTCACTAAAAACTTTAAAATACCATATTGCGCACAAGCATTTAAATTCAAATGTTATTACCTCTCAGGTTGATAAGCTTTGCGCAGATGTGACTGTTGAAGTGGCAAGAAATGAAAATTTCGTTGACCCTGGGGTTTACTGTTTGTCCTGGCAGACATGGCGTCCCCGGGGCAAGAGGGCGGGTAAGAAGGGGAAATCAGCAAAAGCATCTTCCTCTTGCTCTGCCCTGTCTGTCCAAACGTCACAGACTGTCACAGAACCTAAGAAAGAAATTGATTCAGTTCCTCTCAAATGTTCACTCCCAAATATGCCATCTGTGTCCGATTTGCAGATGGAAATTGCAGCTCTAAGAGAGCGCAATATTGTGATGCAGCAGGCTCTTGACGCTCGCCATGGGGCACACTGGCCTACCTGCCTGGATATTCCCACAAACAGGCCCCAGCTTGATGAATTTATCGCCAAGGGCTGGGAGGCAATGGCCGTGCTACAGTCTGCCGAGGGTAGGCGATTTCAGCAGCAGCTTGACCAGCGTCGCGCTGCTGACGCCTTCATCCTAGGTAAGGCACATGGCAGTGGCAGTCAGCCGGCATAATAATCTGTCTGGGAGAGGAAATTTCCTTCTAATTTTTCTTGCAATTTCTTTTTATGAAGGCTCTTATTTTTTTTGCTTTCATTGATCATCTTATCTTTTCTCTCTTGATTTCTTTGAGATGTATTCTTGTGTTCATTGATTCATGTGGAAAACAGCCAGACCCATATCCTGGAAAAGGACAGAACATTCTATTCAAGAACTGTGTGTGAAGAAACTGAACTGTGTTTTCAAGAACCAAAGATTGTGTGTTTCACAGACTGATAATTGTGCTTCACTGACATATTTCCTGGTGAAGAATTACCTTATTATAATAATAAGAATGTGTTTTCATATCTAAGGATATTAATTATTTCCATTTCTTGGGATACATGTAAGTATTATAACAGTGTCCATTGATAATCAACAAGGTAAGAAGTTATAATTGAATGTAAATGATGTAACATAACATGTAATAAGTTGAATTATTGTTATTCTTGCACAACAAACCACTTTCTTTAACTGCCGTTGTAAGGGCTAACTGCAAGGAAAAAACATGAATATTTATAGTGATATAAATATTAACAGGATGAGAATTTTTGCTACTTGAAATGCAATGTATAATACCATGTTTATGTAAAAATGTTAACTCGGGACGAGTCTTCTTTTAAAAAAGGGGCTATTGTAATAGTCAGGCTCGGTCGAAAACGATCAAGACCTTCGGTTTTCGTCCACGTTCCCGCGATCGTTTGAAGTTTTAATAGTTATTAAATATATGATTATTTATTTTTACATACACGTCTTGTGTGTAAAAACTATGTATATTGTACGTATAAGATCAATTAAATGTTTCATAGTAATATTTAACAGTTATAGTTAGCTCCAGTGATCGGCTCAAATAGTCCCGCGATCTACTGGTGCTTACGTCATCAAAAGTTGGATAGTTCATTCCGAAATTGTTTCATGCTCTAAATACACTAAAGTAAATATATTTATTCCAAAATACTTACGTAAACACCTTCCTGGACATGTTATTGAGTAGATTACATCCATCCTAGTTAATGTCACGTCGTATATTTGGTGTTTAATCGCATTCTTCTCCCTCTAACTTATGGCGTCTTCTGCTACATGTATTTCCGGAAGTGACGTCACAACGAATATAATCTCGTTCCAAATCAGTTGCAGAAATAACAGACTCAACGTAAGTTGTAGTTTTTGGCCAGCGAGTTTTTATAAATTTTATAATGATTCCATAGACTAGTTTACAGTTTTTTTAATAACAATTACCGTGCAGCATTATTGGCTCTGCCTTTGCGCATAGTAATTATTCTTTTTCGAGTCGATTAAATAGAATTTGTAGAAATTAATTATCTAGGATCTAACTGTCAAAACTGACAAGCGTTAAAACTAGAGTACGCCTTGCAGTTAGTTTATGTACAAATTGAAATTGTAACTATCATTATTAATAACAACAACAACAAGTAAAGATTTCAATTGACTTTTATTATTTGTTATAGTTTTCTTTTACATCCGTTTTAACAATATCTCTTTGGAAACTGACGGTTGGGATGGGACTGAAAACATCCTGACAACCACGTTTTCCCCACCCCCAACCCGTTACACACGTAATTGTAGCATTGCCTTGTATTAGCAGAACACGTCACTATTTAGTGGTTTTTGGGCTTGTCTGGGAGCAGATTTAGTTCTCTGTATGGGTTAGTTCACTGTGGCGAGTTCATTATATACGTAAATTGTATATGATAATATAGAGGAGATAAATCACAGATTTTGTAACAGTTTGTTCTCTCCATCTGTGTTCGTTATATCCGTGTTCTACACCGCCTCCGTGGTCTAATGGTAGAGCGTCCGCCCGGAGAGCGGAAGGTCCGGTGTTTGATCCCCAGCTGTGTCATACCAAAAGACGCTAAAAGATGGTACTTGTTGTTACCCTGTCTGGCGCTCGGCATTAAGGGGCTCAAACAAGGACTGGTTGGCTCGGAGTCAGTATACTGTGTCTGATTGGGGTATTCATGTTAAACTGCGGCATGGTATCTCAGTTTGGCTAGCACTATAAATTGGCATCAGTCTGGACTAGTACAAGCAGCCACACACACACACATATGCGTGCATGCATGTCGCTATATAAGTGCAATAATCTTGGACGCGACGTTAAACCCCATTTCACCTCACTTATGTCCGTGTTCTACTGTATGTATCTTTATTATGTTTATGAGCAAAATATTGGCATAAAAGGAATTGTATGTCTGTGTCAGGTAATCCCGGCTCTGTGGGCCCCGCCCCGAGTCCTGGCCAGCCCCGGAACACCACCGAGGAGCAGGCCTACCTGGACAAACTGAACAAGCTGTCCAAGTACATCGACCCACTCCGCCGCATGGTCAACAGGCTGGAGAAAGATGGAGGTAAGCAGTAGAGACACGCTGTCATCTAGTTCTGGGGATCTGTGAAGATTCCGGGATAGAATAGGTCTTCAGCAACCCATGCTTGCCGTAAAAGGTGACTATTCTTGTCGTAAAAGGCGCCTAACGGGATCGGGTGGTCAGGCTCGCTGACTTGGTTGATGAATGTCATCGATCCCAATTGGGTGGATCGATCATTATGATATTAATCACTGGATTGTCTGGTCCAGACTCGATTATTTACAGACCTGCCATCATATAGCAGGAATATTGCGGCGTTAAACAACAAACCAACCAACCAAACCAATCTAGTTCTGGGTCCCCACCCGCGAAGTCTTCACAGCCTTGCAACCTATGGTATCATAGACTTACAATTGTTGTAGTGCTACAAGTGTTTTGTGGATTAGGGCCCTGTTGCTTTGTCGTACCTAGATCCACTGTTTTTGGTTCTGGTGGAATGTTGCTCATAATATCAGTCACTGGTTTGTCTGGTCCAGACTTGAATATTTTTAGTCTACAGTGAGTGAGTGAGTGAGTTGGGTTTAACACCGCTTTTAACAGTATTCAAGTTATATCGTGGCGTGTCAGTTTAATGAGGGATGAAAGCCCGAAGTGATGCAGGTCTCAGACATTTACCACTTCGGTGAAACCCACAAGCATGGGTATGGTGCTGACAAACCTAGAAACATAATCAGGGCAAACCGGGAATCTTAGACTTAGACGACTGGGCCACCCATGCCCCCTTTGTCTACAGTCAATTAGCTGGAATATTGCTGAATGTGGCATTAAACAACAAACAAACCTGTGGGTTTCATCCAAGTGTAATGCATCTATGACTTGTACTACACTGGGCATTCCTCCCACATTAAACTGACATTTTGTGATGTACAAATAGAATGTTCAAAGTTAATTCTGCCCCTTCACTCATCTTATAAATGCTTCCTTATTCATTAGCCCATTGTATGAATAAAGAATGGCAAAACCAGGAAATAACCAGACAAATACTGCCAAAACAGATGCCATTGTGTTTTAAAGGCAAAATAATGGTGAAAAGTATATGAATAAATTCCTGAAAATTGGTCATGACGAAATGAGGTGATGAGGTGTTCACATAAAGGTAAGCATGTCCTGCCTTACTGGTAGAACCCGCCACTCACACAATTTGCATGAGAAAGTATAGGTTGATATAGATATAGGAGGTAAGATATACGATATTAAGAATCTGTTATTCATACTTGTTTGAACTTTCAGATCGGAAGAAAGATTACCATAAAATGAAGAGTTTACTGGACATTCTGACTGACTCCACCAAGAGGTAGGAGCATTAGAACATGTTGCTGTATTGTCATAACTCTGTAATTAAAAGAGGATATGGTGTAGTGGAGAAAATGCAGATGAATTTGTTCCTAAGATCATTGCATATAACCGCTGCTGTGGTCTCGTGGATAGAGCACCTATCCGAAGAGCAGAAGGTCGGTGCTTCGATCCCATGACCTCATCATACCAAAAGATGTTGAGATATGATACTTGCCTAACACCAGAGCTCCAGATAAGCTGCGTATCTGCGTAAAATACGCATCAGAAATGCAGATATACGCTGTAAAATAAAATCCAAGCGTATCAAATACGCAACGAAGATTACAGATAGGGTACAAAATTAAAACTTGTGCGTATCATCAAAATATCGTGTAGTAACCCTGCATATTCGATGAGCAAATCAGCAACTTATTTTGAAATTATAAACGGGCATTCCGTCAACCTTGCCAAACTCCACAATGACAGTTACATCATGATCATTTGCCCGCACACTTTCTTGTGGAAGTATTGTGGTATTTTTGAGTCCTATAAAGCTCTCGAACCCACGCGACACCAGTTTGCAGGGACTAGATGAATAGTGTTTTTAAATATTTAACTTAAATACCCACATGTGTAAAAACTAGTGGGTAACAGAAATTTGAATACCCAGATAGAATTACTGATACCCAATGATTTTAAAATGCATGGGTAAAATATCCACAACACCAAAAGCTTATCTGGAGCTCTGCTAACACACAGCGCTAAGGGGATGAAACATCACTGGTCAGCTTGTAGTCAGTATACTGTGTCTGAGTGGGATATCCATGTTAAACTGTGGTGTGATATCTCAGTGGGCTAGCACTATTATACCGGCATTAGTCCAGACTAGCACAAGCAGCCACAGACAACTGAACTTTGCTATGTAAGTGCAATAATCTTGGACATGTTGGACTCATTTCAGTCAGGCCATGCATTGATGCTACTACATGTTTTGTAACAAATCCAGCTTCCTAATATTTTTATTCAATTTAAGCCCATGGGATTTTTTGTTTCGGTATTTAAGCCCATGGGCTAAAAAAGGGAGGGCTTTAATATGACCGTTCCTGGTAACGGTTACTGTCAACTGACTTTAAGACTGCCTCCGTGGTCTAGTGGTAGAGCGTCACTTCAGAAAGGGAGACAACTCTTGGCAGTAGTGGTCAGTGAAGCATGTGGAGCAGATGGTAGTTGTGACAAGGTATAGGTGATGAAAAAGTGTGAAGATGAAAGTTGGGGAGGGCAGAATATTATTGATTGAGAAAGAATTGAGGTTATTAGTGCATCTGCAGCCTATTGGTTCATTCTCAAGGCTACAGACACGAAAGATGCAAGTTTCATCCACGGAAATATATGGAAGATATTTGTCGTTTGATTTTACACAATTCCTCACGTTTTCTTGTGCAGATTATGTCCTAGTGAGGGACATTCTGGGACTGAGGGACTTCCTCTTGAATGTCGCTGTTGAGAGGTTCTACAAAATGAATGAAAAGAATAGGCTCACGTGATTAGAGGTTTATAGGCTGTGCTTGACTGTGTCATGTGGTGTTGCAGGGTGCCAGTTGCGATGTTGCAACGATGTGAGCAGGTGCTCCAGAACTGGGACATACAGACTAAAGGGGTAAGTGTTTGGTTTGCAAAATGTCATCGATCCCAAATGGGTGGATCGATGCTCATGATGTTAATCACTGGATTGTCTGGTCCAGACTCGATTATTCACAGACAGACGTCATATATCTGAAATATTACTGAGTGCGGCATTAAACAACAAACGAGCAAACAAGCAAAATGGCAGCTTCACACCATGCTGACTTTGACTTCATTATATTAACTTCTAAGGGTGTGCGGTATTACTGGTACTCCGGTATATTGTGGTCCAAATCTTCAGCAATATGTATTGCGATACGTTTGTAAATGTGTTTATGTGTTTCAATCGATATGGAGATGGAAAATAGTATCTTTCTGATACAACTTGCCTCTGATGATCTTTTTATCAATTTGTGTGTACACATCGCGACTATCAAGCTCCTCACAGCGATAGCCCGTTTGCGGAGCTCTCTATACTGAGAGTATGACGAAGGTGCCACGCGCTGGGAAGGAGCTTGATCGTATCTGACATTAATACAGTGTATAACTCTGATTACAATGAATAACTCATGAAAATGTAAATTGGCAATAAATGGCAATACATATCGCAATACAGGTTAGTGTATGGCAATATTTTGCAATACAAAATCCAGGTCAAATCCCTATTTAATTCAGTGTGTAGAAAATAGGATCTGCGTGTACAATCACTGTCAAACACTTTAGCTCCCAATATATTGCAGTATGCATCACAATACAGATTCCTCTATTGCAATATATTGCAATACAATTATTTTCCCAATACGCAGACCAATGGGCTGTATAGGGTAAATCTGTTGTCCCTGATTTCATGGAAGGTAAATGTCTGTTTGATTTTGTTTTCAGAGTTCGAGCACGGCAGTGTCTAGCGTCCATAGCTCCTGGTGTCAGCATCTGACGGACGCTCTGTCCACCCATATCAAGTCCTCCACCATCAACCACAGCCTCTTCCGCTCCTTTGGCCCCGCAATCAACACCCTCTGTGGAGCCCCCATCAGGTACACATACACCTTACTTGTTCACAGTTAAAAATCATGCATATTTTTGTCTTGTTGGTAATATTTATACACGTGAAATTCAAAAGTTGGTAACTTGTTTTCTGTGATCGTAAAAGCGAAACTATTTGCAGCCTCTATATAACGTAACTAGTATGGATGAAGTTTTAAAAAATGGCCGGGAAAGCCTGATATATTGGTCCCTTGTTTATTCATGTTCATAACAAATTAAAATAAAAAAATGCATGCCATATATCGCAATACATGCATCATTATCTTACCTCCATGTCAGAATGTTGAGATCTGATTGGTTCACATGATCGAGGTGAAATTCTATGTATCCCACCTGGAAGGGGAATACATTTCTGAGAGAGGGTAAATTCCATATTCAGGATATGAAGCATAAATCTGCATATTGCCTATGAATCAATCAAAGTCATCACTCCTATATCAAAGTATAGAATGGCTTTCAATTAAATGGTTGCCCATCTGCCCGAAGATGAAAAGTCCATTCTCCACCCTTGACGAACTAGACTGGAATTTCCAGGCTGAATCATAGTGCCGCCAGTGGCTGTTACAAGTTATGTCCTTTCTCTGTCCCTCTGATTGACCAATCAAAATATCTGTCAAAGCCCAGTTGGCGGTACACATGGTTTGCAAATTGTTTAGTTTACCAAAATCTGCACGTTGAACATGTTGAAATCCATGTTTACGAACTAGATGTCTAGTTTGTTACGCGTTTTTGATTGGCCTATGCAAAGACTCATTAGTGCAGCCAAATGGTAACTTCGGAATCCCAGGCTAGTTCGGCAAGGGTGGAAACTGGACTTTTATGGTCAGTTAATGCCTTGGGTAGAACGTGGTTGCCGGGATGACACCTGTCTCAGTTTCACACATAGCACTAATTATGCTGGCCTTGGATTGACAGGAGCTCTTGGCCACTGAGTATAGTATGTGTTGGTAATATGTTCGTACAGTGGAATTCCGCTTATCCAGTCCCCAGATATCTGAAAACCTTGCCTGCTGGGCAATATTTGTGTGAAATGAAATAGATTCAACAAAAAATGCTTCTTTTATGTGGAAATCAGGTTTTCGGATTCGGACAGTGTATTTCAAATTCCATCACCATTGTGTCCCACTTACTGGATAGCAACCATGCTTGACGGTGTCAGCCGTCAGCCAACATCAAAGGGGCGGTATCATGTGACACTCTGTCAATTAGTTACCATGGTTCATCGGGCAGTCATTGTCAGGTGACTGAGGAGTTTGAGAGGAATCTGTCAATTAACATGCAATAAGAAAGGTGACCGAGTGTCTGCACGTTTTATTATGTACTTCAGTGTGAAAGACTGAGTTGTCTGAAGTTGAGAAAAGTGATATTTTCATTGCAGTGAACATAACAGTTTGAAGAAACTTTTGTTATACAAGAGTTACCTTCCCTCAAATTGTCTCCCTTTATTGTAAGTTCCATTCCGTACAAACACTGTTGACTTCCGTTTTAGGTTAATTCCACATTGAAAAGGCAAAATAATGACAGATGGTCATTTGTGGAGTTAGTATTGGTTCTTGTCATTTGTTATTCTCTTGAAACTGTAGATTTCTCAAGTAACTCATAAATCAAGACTCTTCTTTTCGCAAAGCACTATTTTTGTTACTTGACCAGCATGTGTTCTTTCGCTTCCATTATCGATCTCGTAGATTTCAAGAATATTTTTTTGTTGAAGTTGATTTTGTATATAATCATATCTAAATATATGATAAAGATTTTTCGTCATCATTTTCGTTACTTTTGTTTATAGTTTTTAAGATTTTCCAAACACGGAACTACTTTTTAAGTCGCAAATACAATGAGTGGTGACACGCCTCTGTGTGTTAAGTTGGGAGAATTTATGTTTCAAGGTTTTACATTTGTAATGAAATAATTTAATTTTCGGGTAGACAATTACTCAGAAATTATAATATAAATAGGATATTCCATGTGTCTCGTGAAATGTGTCTCTCATTTAGTGACGGGGGACAAGGAGACATTTTCATTTGACATCAAATGTCCTCTCTATATATTGTATCACAGTCAACATGGCAAGCCAGTCTGCTAAGTGCAAACAAAATACAGTGGCAGCTTGGGAAAAGAAGGAAATCTTAACAAATTCAGATATCCGTAAACTCGTATATCCGGACAATATTTCAGAAACTGTAATCAGAGTCATAGTGCTAAAATCTCCCATGTAATGGTTCTTTGATTCTGTGGGTAAGTCTTGTCATGGTCGATATTTAGTTGTGACAATTGATTTATAAAAAAGTGGCGATATTGGCGTTTTTATAATTCCACAAAACAATCATAATGCTGAGGTGATCGTAATTCCCAGACTTTTGACAGGCATAGAACTGCATTCGCTTTGTGGAACGGGGCCCTGTTAGACATGCAATCTGATGCCCCATGATCCATGTGTCTACTGACCCGTGAAGATTCCGGGGTAGAATAGATCTTCAGCAAGCCGTGCTTGCCATAAAAGGCGACTGTGCTTGTCGTAAGAGGCGACTAACAGGATCGGGTGGTCAGGCTCGGTTGATGCATGTCATCGATCCCAATTACGTGGATCGATGCTCATGATATTAATCGCTGGATTGTCTGGTCCAGACTCGATTATTTCCAAACCGCCGTCATATAGCAGGAATATTGCTGAGTGTGGCGTTTAACAACACACCAACCAACCAACCAAACAGTGTGTCTACTGTATTGTACATCATTGCCTGAATGCCTCCAGAGGTCCTAGTCCACCCAAGAAGCAGAAGACGACTTCCCACCACACAAAGAGGGAAGGTCTCCCGGACCTGCTGCAGGGCGAGATCGCTCGGCTCCACAACCGCTTCCGTGTCAGCCTTGACCCCCTGCACCATGCCGACTCCAAGTCCATCCACCTCGTCTGCCGCCTTGGTGAGTCTTAGCAAATCTTGTGTTTTTAAGTAGCTTTTTTTCTCATGCATTTTTTATGGCCACCATGCCCTCTGTGTGTTGACCCCTTGCACCTCTGACTCCACGCCCACACACTTGGTCTGCCACCTTGCTGAGTCATACCAAGAGTCAGTGAGTCCTGCCTTCATGTTTGATGGCCATCATGTCCTAAGTCTTGATCTGATGCGTCACAAGTCCATACACCTGGTCTACCGGCTTTGTCAGTCTTGGTGAGTTTTTACTAGTCTTACCAATCCTCAATAAATCCTAAGAAGTCACAGTGAATCTTAGCAAGTTTTTGCATACATGCTTGAAGGCCAGCATGTCCTCTGTGTGTTGATCCCTGCTCCACATGACTCCCCCAAGTCCATACACCAGGCCTTACCTTGGTGGGTCTTAGTGATGTTACGTGTGGATCCACTAAACGGTTTCCATACATAACAAGCAGAGATCACTCAACAATTTGAAAATGATTTAATACTGGCAGTCTCATCAAGCTTCATATTATTCATCAACAGCAAACGCAAACATCAATCACAATAAGAACAGTCTTACTTTATGCTGTAATATCCCATCATTTCCGAACAAGATCCAGTGAATGTTTCATGTAATCCATAATTTACCTTCGTTCACACATTGCCGACATGGCATACGCAATTAAAGTTTCAAATCTTGCCAGGAATACTGTTAAAAGCAGCGTTAAACCCAACTCACTCACTCACTCAAATCTTGCCGACATGGCAGGTCAGTTAACACCCGACCTGGGAACTGACCAATTTG
Source organism: Haliotis cracherodii (assembly GCF_022045235.1). Lineage (NCBI taxonomy): Eukaryota > Metazoa > Mollusca > Gastropoda > Lepetellida > Haliotidae > Haliotis > Haliotis cracherodii. Next base: position 10,114,617 of record NW_027266280.1, on the reverse strand, counting down.
TCTACCTGTCGAGCAATAGCCAAGCCACAATTGCATAACATCAGCCTTTACTTGGCTGTGAGCTTACCAGGGCTTACATATAGACAGACAATGTGAAGTGAAGGGTGTAAGGCCAAATAATAAAGTATATCAAAGACTTCCTAACTAATCGCAAAATAACAGTGGGTATTGACCAAACGCTATCGGACCAGTGTCCCTTAGAAAATGGCACTCCCCAAGGTAGCATTCTAAGCCCAAAACTTTTCAACATTATGATTAATGACCTATTCGAGGGAATACCCAATAAAATTCAAACTTCCAAATATGCTGATGATGGAGCCCTATGGGTCCGCACCAGAAGCATAATTATGGCTAAAAGATTACTGCAGAATGCATTAAATAAAATTCAAATATGGGCAAATAAATGGGGTTTCTCACTAAATGCCAAAAAAAACACAGGGATAGTATTCAAACATAGAAATATGCATGCAAACACTCCCAAACTACAACTAAACAAAAAACCCATACAATTCCAAAAAGAAACCAAATTCCTTGGACTAATCTTTGATGAACACCTCACCTGGGGTGCTCACATTAAACACCTAACAAATAGATGAACTAAAGACCTAAACACACTACGCTGCCTGACAGGCTCCAACTGGGCGGCCTCCAAGGAGACCCTACTGTCACTTTACAAGTCACTAATTAGATCAAAAATAGACTATGGATGCCAAATATACCACACCTTAAACTTCTCATTAAGCGATAAACTAAACTCAATTCAATATCAAGCACTCAAGATAATCACACGCACTCTGCATGGCACGCCGCGCATATGGCTACAGGCACTAACAGGCGAAATACCCCTGGATCTGCGCCGAGAACATCTAACAATAGATGACTGAGGCTCAACCCAACAAAACCAACAGATCCTTAAAACTAATATAAGCCCGAGACTCCAAGCTCTAGCTCGCAAAAACCCTCAATTAACACCAATCTCTCATTGCATAATAAATTACCTAAATACACACAAGCTAAATAATTTACATTTAAACACAGCCCCAAATAATACCTTCACACCCAAACTTCAACCACCCAAAATCGACATATCTCTCTTCACCAGACTAAATAAAGAAACTGATCCAAATACCGCTAAATCCATCACACTAGCATAAATACAAGAAAAATGGCCAAATTGGCGTCACATTTACACAGATGGGTCCTTTGACCCGTGCTCAAAACGCACAGGATTAGGCATCCATATCAACAAACCCCCAAAAGAAACACAATCTTATAGGCTCCCAAATAATCAATCAATTTTCACAGCCGAATTGATGGGGATAGTAACAGCCCTGCACAGCGATCAAATAGATAGACACCAAAAAACCCTAATCCTTTCAGACTCATTAAGTTGGCTGCAGGCCATAAAAAAACAAAAACACAAAAAACGCCCAAAACTAATACAACAGATAATTAAAAGCGCCAACAATCTACGTAAACTAGGTAAAGACATAAAAATAATTTGGATCCCTGCCCACGTTGGAGTGTTTGGCAACGAACACGCATACAAAGCAGCCAAATCAGTTTCCTAAAATTAGAAGTAAGCATCAACCTACCATTATCAAAAAACGAAATTAAAAGTATCACAAAGGAAAAAATCTTCCCAAAAAGGCAGAATAACTATCAGAAATCGCTAAATACAATGTTTATTCCTAATGCAGGATATTTACCATCCCCAAACACACTCGCGTGATAACCTCTATTTATCATCCAAAACTGGCTCCCACAGGAGATATTGCTTGGGTGAGATCAAGCGATATCTACACTGTAGATATCGCTGCAATGACATTGCATCACAATGCTTTGCAGACCATTGTGACGTCATTGGTTACCATGACGCCACAATCAAATGACATCACTAATGGCTCTACTACTAAAGCTGTCAGCAGTACTTTTTACACTAAGACATTGCTTATTACTGTCTACAAACTGAAAAAGTTGGAAGAATGATGTTGGATGATAAATAAAATCTCACCCTCGTGTCTTTTGATAGTCTCGGAGTTTTCCCACTTTTATCAACTCGTGTTGATATATTTGATATCAAAAGACACTCGGGTGAGATTCTCTATATTGCACACATTACCAGCAACACAGAACAACACTCCAATCCACACTAAATTGCAACAATCAAATGACACTAGCAACTGTACTGAACCCCCTTAATGACCTTTAAAGCACTAGGCATATATCTAATCAAAACAGACCTACTTGGTCAAATTTAAAATAAAAGTACAACAAACAAGCTGCCAATAAACCCTAAAATTCTAAACCTATAAAAACACACAAACTCCTTTTAGTCTCCCCCCACACCTTTATGGCATATTTCAACATTCCAAAATTGTTCCCCAAATTAAGTAAGCAGCCCTAAAAAGCCCCACCTAGGTTGCCTCACCTTTTCGGACATACCCTTTTCAACCAAACACCAAATGGCCTGGTGGGCCCGTGTGCGAAATACGCATATATCGGAAAGCGCACGTTAAATTCCTAATTTAAGTATGCAAGTAAGAAGTGTGTATTTGGTCAGTGTTGATCACTGGCAATCTATACACAAGCAACATAATATATAAAAAGGTAGGAATATACATTTCCTGAAAACAAAGTACATATATATATTCTTCATGAAAGTAAATATACATATATAATGGATTCTCATAACAGTGAGTTTTTGCTAGTCTTACCAAATCTTAACAAGCCTTGCCACCAGGAGTCAACTACTAACTCTTTACCGCTATTGGGGGCAGTCGAGTAGCCAAATGGTTAAAGCGTTCGCGCATCACGCCGAAGACCCGGGTTCGATTCCCCACATGGGTACAATGTGTGAAGCCCATTTCTGGTGTCCCCCGCCGTATTGCTGGAATATTGCTCACTCACTCACTCACTCACTCACTCACTCACTCACTCACTGTGTTTTGAAAATTTGTCTTCGAATTTAGGAAATTGGTTTTATATTGTTTTTAGATGAAAAAAACAAACATTGTCTGGTTTATATACTGGCCATTGTTGCATGGCAGGAGTACTGCTGTGTGGTGTTAGAAAACACACAATTATATATGCAAATTGTGTGAGTGGCGACTGCTACCGGTGATCTAGGACCTGCTGATCCTTCTTCTGAACACCTGGTGTCATCACTGTTTGTGGTACATTCATATAAGGGGCGGTTGGGTAGCCTTGTGGTTAAAGCAATCGCTCGTCACACCGAAGACCCGGGTTCGATTCCTGACATGGGTACAATGTGTGAAGCCCATTTCTGGTGTCCCCCGCCGTGATATTGCTGGAATATTGCTAAAAGTGGCATAAAACCATACTCACTCACTCACTCACTCACATTCATATAACTGTCACAACTATTTTTCCTTTTAATTATACCACCCAGTGGAATCTGTTTTGGTGGATAATCGTGATTGGTTATTCTCTGGGGTTGACGTTTGATATTTCCATGCAATAGATCTCTGAGCAGTCTTCGGAGTAAGTGCCTGCATGTGGGCCCGTGGCAGGTAGATGCTGTGTTGGGCCATCGTTTCAAATTTGTATGGGTCCTTCTGGCCTGCAGTAAATTTACATGTTAATTTCTTTGTCCCAATAAACTGCAGTTTTTTACATGAGAACCTGAAGAATTTAGTCTGGGCCCATAGCTTCTGAAGTCTGTGGGTCTTGATGGCAGCCTGGCAATTTATGTTATTTCAAACACTGTCTCTGAGGTGATGTCTATGGATTTGAGTCCATTCATGTGCTTTTCATGTTTCATTTTGGACCAGTCTCCACATTTTGATAATCATTCGTCAATGAACTTTCATTGAGAAATATCCTAAAACGTGAAGAACTATTTCCATATGTATATTTATCATCCACGTTTGGTATGAAGCCCTACTGAGAGCTGGAAATAAACAGTCACTTTGACGTGTAAAGCTATATTGTCATGCACCTCACTGTCACAGTTGTAGTAGTATATATCTATGCAAATTATGCAAAACGATATGAAAAGCACACTGAAAGGCTTGCATTAGGTCCGTCTGTCCGTGATAAGCCTACACCGATGGTGTGGTTACTCGAGCAGAACATACGGTTGCGGAATAATGCTGCGTAAACATGGTGAACCTAGGGGTTATGGTTTACAAACCAAACTTCAGAACGGTAGACGTCCTGTCCCTTTAAGACTATTTTAATGATAATGCACAATTAGCTACAAACGTAACGTAGTCACATACAAATAATATAAGAGCCAGCTGAGCTGGCCAGTATAATTATGTAGAGGGGAATGTCCGAGTAACTCTCCATTCCTTAAAAATAATGGAGCAGAGGCCCATTATTTTTAAGGAAGGGAGAGTTACGAGGATTCCCCTACTTAAAACTCATCCCTACTTTTACACTTTGATAAAATATTCTGTTGTGGAAAATATTTGAAAAATAAACCAGAACTCTTTGTTTTCTGTGTTTATACTGCGTGAGTCGCCCTTGCGTGATGCACGAGGAATGCGTTCTCGCTGCCAGCAACACATCCATCATCTGACTTAAAGCATCAAATAATCAGATTTAAAATACAGCCTGAAAGTTGAATAAATCAATAAATAAATGAAAATGAATAAAAGTACATTCATAATATATAATCGTAATGAATCTATAACTTTGTGCTTCGGTACCCATGCTGCATTTGAACCGGCCCATATATTATGTATTGACTTATGTATTGATAAAAATTGACTTATTTTTGCTTTTATGCAAGTTTCAACATAAAAACATTTGCACAATATGCAGATTTACACTGTATGCACACACATGTTTATGTTTATACCCCCATAAACAAAAAATATTGAAGTCAATTCTTAAGGGGATTTGAACTACCAGTACCCCATACTGCTGGCATGATTTGGCCAGTTTCACTTAATACTGAACATGAGAAGAGTTACTTCCCTTGCATCATGTTGAGATGACTTCGGACTATAGTAAAATATGCCTTCTCCATCCTTGGTCAAAAAGCATTGATGAAGTTCGTCATTCCCTTCCAACTGACAGTAGTCATATTTGAATATTTGTGCTAAGGTACAAAGATAAACGTTTTCAGTGTCACAGATGCAGGAGAGTTTCGTGAGTGTTTATGAGACATTGATTATTCTACCAACTGTTTGGTTTTGTCCGACTCCCCATTATATCATGTCTCACCCAGTTAACATGTCAGTTACATATTTAGGTAGGTACATAAATCAGGTTATGTAGGTCTCTTTTCTACACAAGCGCCGAGTGTTGACATGATGTGCAATAAATACCAACATGTTTAAAAGTAACTTCAAATAGATACTACTTCTACGTGTATAATACTCATTGACTTTTCCATTTTGGAATCCAGTACAAAAATAATAATCTTATTCGTTATGCTGGTAAAGCCAGGCCTTTTTTATTTTTAGGATTACGGATTTTTCAGCCCAAAGTCCAGGGTTGGAGGAGGGGAAAAAAAATAAAAGGCCTGATGCATTTTTTTAAAATGCAGAATGCCTCTGGCATTCTTTATGAACATATTTGTGATGAAAATGCCTCTTGTAACAATAAAAATTCTACCAATACAACACGGGCAATTGTCAAGGGAGGCTCTTCCATGTTCGGGTTCGGGATCAACAAAGATCGATTATGTATCTCGTTACTAGTTTACAACAGTAAATTCATCTGTTCAAATAAGATAACTGACTATGGTGGAGAAAGAAAATATAGAAATCTGATAATTTTTTTAACATTTTCTAAAAAAATTAGAGTCGGTGGGTCCACAATCCGAAAAATATAAAACGCCTGGCCTAATGCACCTACAACTTCAGACAGATGCTACTTCTATGTGTATAAAACTAATTGACTTTTGCCATTTCGGAAACCTACACACAGCATAGTAATTGCTATGCTGGCAGTGCCGCCATGATGCTTGCTGTGCTATAACCATTATTATTACCATCTGGGTGGTGCACGTGTCTTGTTATATAGTATATTGTACCCACTCTGTCTTGTGTGTGATGCCAATGTAAAAACGGTAATAGCTGAAAAATTGCTTTGGTATCTAATGATCTTGCCACCCAGGAACCACTGAGTCATGGCAGGGTATTGTGTGGCATGTCATCGGTTTAGGTCTGGTAAATACTGCTGAAGGAGCTCGGACTATTCACGCATGTTTGTCCAGATGGGCCTCATTCAGTATGGCTGCTGTAGTACGGGATCAGCTCAGCACACTGGTTTTAGTGGTAGCTTGCTGTTCGGACAGTATGGGTTCTGTTTCTGTGAGGTTTTCGGATTGGTACATATTTTAAGACATTGATTGTCTTTAATTTGTCTTGAAATTAGTATTTTGATAGAAAATAACTGTTTGACTGGCATTTTCGAAGTTTGTGATTAAGTAAGAAAACGTACAACTTTATGGGTAGCAACTTCTGGTTTATTGCATAAAGAGACGTTTCGATGTAGATTCTTACACCATTATCAAGCTGGGGTGACAGGTAGAAAATGTCGCATCAGTAATTGATTCATCATGTAATTGTTCTTTAAACCATTATGATGATGTCACACTGTAGTTGTTGCAGTTGATTCTGAGCCAGGAATTCACTGGCCATTCTGAACGTGCATTTTAAACAACTGAGACTTAACACAGCTGTGATATCACTATTGTTTAAACTTTATCTGTAACGAATGGAGAGTTTACTGACCTACTTTTTGAAATGCTATGTGCATTATGTAAGTACTGGATAAGATGGTCTAACTGTATGAATATTGCAGTACAAATATATGGGCCAGTTCAAGAGCCAGGAATTCACTGGCCATTCTGAACGTGCATTTTAAACAACTAAGACTGATGCAACTATAGGTTGTTATGAAAATCATAGAGAAATAATATATCAACCATAACATGGTTTAAGTCGGAGATATCACTTAATTATGTTTGGGGCTTGTTGATTCTACTTCCATAATCAACAGATTCTCATGATATTCTCCACAGAATGTCATAATGCCATTTCCTCTTGTAAATACAGCAGGTAAAATACATGGTCTAAAGAGTAGATTTGGTTTATCGTTTAATGCCACACAATATTCCAGCTATATGACGGCGGTCTGTAAATAACCGAGCCTGGACCAGACAATCCAGTGATTAATATCATGAGCATCGATCCACATGCATCAACCAAGTCAGCGAGCCTGAGTAAAGAGTGAGTTTAAGATGTTAAAAGCAGTATATGGTATAGTCCCGTCCATGAAATTGGAACGCCAGAAATGGACGCTAAACCCCAACCGATGATATGTGGCATGGTAGCAGGTCCTTCTCGGAGCACAATTTGCGGAAAATAGAATGTTTCATTACTATTGGCCATAGTGTAGAGACCTGGGGCCTGTTCCACAAAGCGATCTTAGTGCTATGATTGTCGTAAGTCTATGTTAAAGCATTGGAGTTACGATCATCTTAGCGCTAAGATTGTTTTGTGGAACGGGGCCCTGATTGCTTCATACTTTGTTTGTTGATAGACTCCTTACAGCACCACTGAGAATTTTTTTGGTTGAAAGTCAGGCGCTTTTCTTCATCTTCTTCTTCTTCTACTTCCTCTTCCTCTTCTTCTTCTTCACCCCACCTTGTGAACTCCAGTTCCCCATAATTGTTGTAAGAGCTGACTAGTGAGTATAGGATGTTTACAATGTGTAATAGGTCTTCAGCAACCCACGCTTGCTGTAAAAGGTGACTATGCTTGTCATAAGAGGCGACTAACATGATTGGGTGGTCAGGCTTGCTGAATTTGTTGATGCATATAATATATATATCAATCACTGGCTTATCTGGTCCAGACTTGATTATGTACAGACTCGTCATATGGCTGGAATATTGCTGAGTGCAGTGTTAAACAACAAATAAACAAACAAATACAATGTGTGACCTGGGCCCACTTGCACAAAGGGATCTTAGCGCTAAGATGATCGTAACTACCATACTTTAACATTGGCTTACAATAGTTGCAGCACTAAGATCATTTTGTGCAAGTGGGCCCAGGTTTGTTGGGTCTTGTCATCCCAAAATGGTTTGTCAGTCCCAGACTTGATAACTCACAGCCTGCCAGGATATAACTGGAATATTGTTGGTTTCTGGCAGAAGACTTTAAAAATTGCTTCATACTATTGACCACCTATACATGTAGTTCAGACTGGAGAGTTTTGCCAGATATGCTACTCAAAAGAAGTTAAAGAACACCCAATACTTTCATGTAACTATAGTTAATCTCACATGGCATGAAAGCCTGAAAGAATGGGGTGTTCTTTAAAATCTTTTGAGCAGTACACATATCTGATATTGTTTCGGTATAGGTTAATACAGCACCCAAATATTAAATTTTAGACATAAGGAGAATTCAGTGAATGTTGCATGGGCCACCTTTCAAATAAATTTGGCACTACTTTTGTTCTCTTAGAGTTCATGCCTACGTTGTTTACGCTTTATCATTTATGAATGATAAATTATTAAATATTTTCATCACTATAAAGAATGACGCTGAATTTTACATTTCACTTTAATCCTGAAAATATTTCATTTCCAACATTTTGTAGAAATATATTTGAGCATCTTGGTCAGTCTTAAAGAATTGACCATATGTAATTTTGTATTTTGGGATCACACTTCAATTGTAATGTGAATGTTTGGTTACAATTACGTATGAAAGCTAGGTGCAAAAGTGTAAAAATGTAGATATACATTCCGACTCTGTCATACATTACCATAAACTCTCCCGCAGAAACACATATAGAAGACTGTGTGTATCATATATCTTCATTACCAATATCATGTCAGCTGCCTGCCCAGAAATAAAAAGATGGCCTCCAGCTAATAAACACAACTAGCACTTTAGTTGCATCGAGCCAGAATCTGCAGGAAGTAAATTATCTTTCAGGGGCCAGATGTTGACATTGATGCATGTATGTTTTGGAGGATGTCATTACGTTGGTGGAGAAATGTATTGAACTTGGCATGGAAGGGGGTGGATAGGGGCACAAATAGGGAGAGTTACCTCCCCTGTTGTTGTAATGGCCGCCTGAAGTTTACTTCCCAGTGGGAGTAAGTGCATACTCAGGCTGATTTGTGTGGGAAAGTTGTGTTTGTGCATCTGAGTCATTCGAAAAGAATGTAACTGTTATGTATCAGTTTGATATTTGTAAATAGAGAGGTATGGGGATATTTGTTAGACCTTGTTTGCTGAAATATCTAAAGAATTTTGTCATTACTGGTGTAGAATCATCATCTTGAAGTGTGATTCATTTCTGTTTTGCGTATGTGTTTTTTCTTTAACAATTACTTAGAAACTTCTTTTTTAAGAAAAATATATTTCCAAGTATAACTTCACTGGAGTAGCAGTATGATAATATGATCATCAGACACTTCCTTGGTCCCATGTTCAAGCTCTGCAAGAGGGAATCCAGCATTTTTAAAAAGGAAGGGGTCCAGAATATCAAAATCGTCCCTCAAGTAATTTTGCTGCCTACAAAGTACTGCATTTGGTTTTCTCCCCCCTGGACCACCCTTCCCTCTAGAACCGCCTGTGCTCTGGTTTGCAGGATGCAGATTCCGTTTGTTATGGACCACCATGATAAAGCTGGTATTGCTGACGCACTCTCACTCACTCACTCACTCACTCACTCACTCACTCACTCACTCTGTACATGCTGCTGTAAAACTGACTTGCTTTCTCTGATATTGCAGATGACAAGTCCCTGCCAAGTGTGCCCCCGATCTCCGTGATGATCCCTGGAAACTACCCCATGTCCAGCCCACAATGCAACACCAGCTCCGAGGGCTATGGTGAGTCACTACCGTTGCCTTACATGTACTTGTTCTTGTGCGCCTTTTGACCAAAGTTAATCATCATGATGACATCCCACTCTTGTTCTTGCAGTTGATTCTGAGCCAGGAATTCACTGGCCAATCTGAACATGCATTTAAACATGTGAACTGATGCAACTGGTCATATGCAAAAATGTAGAAAAATAATAGGAGCTCAGAAAGCGATAGAAATTAACTGTTTTAGTCCACTAGTCCTTATGAGACCACCTCCGTGGTGTAGTGGTAGAGCGTCCGGAGAGCAGAAGGTCCGGGGTTCGATCCCCGGCCGCACCATACCAAAAGACTTTAAAAGATGGTACTTGTTGTTACCCTGTCTGGCGCTCGGCAATAAGGGGCTAAAACAAGGACTTGTCAGCTCGGAGTCAGTATACTGTGTCTGAGTGGGGTATTCATGTTAAACTGCGGCATGGTATCTCAGTGAGCTAGCACTATAAATTGGCATCAGTCCGGACTAGTACAAGTAGCCACACACACACACACACAGACGTGCATGCACATCGCTATATAAGCGCAATAATCTTGGACGCAAGGTTAAACCCAATTTCACCTCACCAAATCCTTATGATGATAACATATAGCAAAACCCTTACTAATGGTCAGACGGCTGGGTAGCGTAGTAGTTAAAGCGTTCACTTATCACGCCGAAGACCCGGGTTTGATTCCTGACATGAGTACAATGTGTGAAGCTCTGGTGTCCCTGCCGTTATATTGCTGGAATAATATTGCTGAAAGCTGCGTAAAATCCAACTCACTCATTTCTCCAACGGATTTACCGTCCATGTTTACGTTTCAAACTCGGTCAAGGCAAATAGAAAACCCAAACTGGAAAAGTCACAACTAAAGTACATATCTAGGTACGTGACGTGACGTGACAACACACCGACAATTTCTCCATTACCTGCTTGTGTCCCATACCAAAAACGTTGGGGGCAGTCGGGTAGCCTAGTGGTTAAAGCGTTCGCTCGTCACGCCGAAGACCCGGGTTCGATTCCCGACATGGGTACAATGTGTGAAGCCCATTTCTGGTGTCCCCTGCCGTGATATTGCTGGAATATTGCTAAAAGCGGCGTAAAACCATACTCACTCACTATAACGAACTCAAAGGGACTACTATTTTGAGTTCGTTATAACTGTAGTTCGTTATAAGCATATATACAGTATAACTACAGCAAATAGCCGGGACTAAAAAGTAATTTCGTTTTAAGCGTGTTCGTTATAACCGTAGTTTACTGTATTTATGTATTTTTGTAAATCATTTCTTTAATACCTATTTTCTTGGTCCATATGTCAAAAATATTTGTTTAAATGCTGTTAGAATTGATTTCCACCAAATAAAGCCTCTAGAGAGTTTTAACAAAAATATAAATAATAGGATGACAAAACAATTTTCAATCAAACACAGAATTTTTTTTACTTCTACTGCAATGAAATGTAGGTACTGGGTAGGCTCTTCAATGAAACAGGAAACAGACTGATCTGGTCTTAGGAAGTTAAGATACAATACTATTTGACTGTATCTCTGTGATAGTAATAGGTGTACAGTGAGCAGTATTTATTGTCTTTCTTCTGATAAAAAGTACCAGGAGTTCTAAATGAGATCTGTTTCATTTCTCTCTGACAAGAAACTTACAGACCTGATGAGTTTATTGCCTAGGTTGAATTTTATGGCACAAAAGGTTTGCAGAGATTCTATAAACAGTGAGGTTTTTAGCTTCTCTATGACAAGAACCATGCATCTCTGATGACTCCCAGACATTCCTGTGTTAAGTGACTTGACACTGTAACAGTTGAATGTATTAAGTTTGTAGTAGCAACCAGATCTCCCCTCGCTGCTATGGCCAGCTGCTCTCCTGGAACACATGCTGATGTGAACAGGTACAGCTATATATAACATCACCCTCCACTCTGACATTCGCAAAGAAAGCACAGTTGTTTTGCCTGTAAACAGATTGGAAATAGTTGAGCTGAAGTAGCACATGTCTGGTGATGTTTCTTGTTTCAGGGGGCTTCTTTGACCCACTGTTGATGTAGGCCAAGATGATGGAGGGTGTGGGGAGGGGGTGGGGGTGGGGGTGTAGTGTTGGGGGAGGGGAGGGGTAGTGTTGTAGGAGGGTGGCTGTGTGGTGCTTGTATGACCCACTGTTGATTTAGCCCAGGATGATGGCGGAGAGGGGGAGTGTGTGTGTAGTGTTGGGAGAGAGTTGGGTGGGGTTATGTTTGGGGAGGGTGGTGGGGTGGTGCTTGTTTGACCCACTGTTGATATAGGCCAGGATGATGAAGGAGAGGGTGAGGGTGTGTGTAGTGTTAGGGGAGGGTGGGATGGGGTAGTGTTGTGAGGGCGGTGGGGTGGTGGGGTGGTGGGGTGGTGCGTGTTTGACCCACTGTTGATATAGGCCAGGATGATGGAGGAGAGGAGGAGGTTGTGTTTAGTGTTGGGGGAGGATGGGATGGGGTAGTGTTGTGAGGGTGGTGGTGTGGTGCTTGTATGACCCACTGTTGATATAGCCCAGGATGATGGCGGAGAGGGGAGGGTGTGTGTAGTGTTGGGAGAGAGTTGGGTGGGGTTATGTTTTGGGAGGGTGGTGGTGTGGTGCTTGTTTGACCCACTGTTGATATAGGCCAGGATGATGAAGGAGAGGGGGAGGGTGTGTGTAGTGTTGGGGGAGGGTGGTGGGGTGGTGCTTGTTTGACACGCTGTTGATAAAGGGCCAAGATGATGGAGGAGGTGGGGTAGGAGGGTGTATGTGTAGTGGAGTAGGGGTGGGGTAGGGGTGGGGCAGATGCTTGTCTGACCCACTGTTGATATAGGCCAAGATGATGGGGAGGAAGGGGAGGGTGTGTGTAGTGTTGGGGGAGGGTGGTGGTGTGGTGCTTGATTGACCTACTATTGATAGGAGGCCAAGATGATGGAGGGGTGGGGTAGCGAGGGTGTATGTGTAGTGGAGTAGGGGTGGGGCAGATGCTTGTCTGACCCACTGTTGATATAGGCCAAGATGATGGGGAGGAAGGGGAGGGTGTGTGTAGTGTTGGGGGAGGAGGGTGGGGTGGTGCTTGTTTGACCTACTATTGATACGGAGGCCAAGATGATGGAGGGGTGGGGTAGCGAGGGTGTATGTGTACTGGAGTAGGGGTGGGGCAGGTGCTTGTCTGACCCACTGTTGATATAGGCCATGATGATGGGTGGGGGAAGGGGAGGGTGTGTGTAGTGTTGGGGGAGGGTGGTGGGGTGGTGCTTGTTTGACCTACTATTGATACAGAGGCCAAGATGATGGAGGGGTGGGGTAGCGAGGGTGTATGTGTACTGGAGTAGGGGTGGGGCAGGTGCTTGTTTGACCCACTGTTAAATAGTAGGCCAAGATGGTGGAGGAGAGGGAGGAGGGTGTGTGTAGTGTTGGGGGAAGGGAGGTGTGGTGCCTGTTGGACCCACTGTTGATATAGGCCATGATGATGGGTGGGGGAAGGGGAGGGTGTGTGTAGTGTTGGAGGAGGGGAGGTGTGGAGCCTGTTAGACCCACTGTTGATATAGGCCATGATGATGGGTGGGGGAAGGGGAGGGTGTGTGTAGTGTTGGAGGAGGGGAGGTGTGGTGCCTGTTGGACCCACTGTTGATATAGGCCATGATGATGGGTGGGGGAAGGGGAGGGTGTGTGTAGTGTTGGGGGGAGGGTGGTGGGATGGTGCTTGTATGACCCACTGTTGATATAGGCCATGATGATGGGTGGTGGAAGGGGAGGGTGTGTGTAGTGTTGGGGGAGGGGAGGTGTGGAGCCTGTTAGACCCACTGTTGATATAGGTGGTGGGTGGGGGAAGGGGAGGGTGTGTGTAGTGTTGGGGGGAGGGTGGTGGGGTGGTGCTTGTTTGACCCACTGTGAACAAGGCCATGATGATGGGTGGGGGTTCTAGGAACAGATGTTAGCCCTCCTACTCTGGGAGATGATTGTCAAATGTACTATTGCTTTTTAATAAGTGATAAAGGATCAAAATACAAATTGATGAATCATATCAAATTGTGACATCCCAGTTGTTTGATTCACCAGTCCATATTGTGATCTGCCTTCCCTGCACTGACACAATGATTGATATAAAGTGTGAATAAAATGTTGAGGTAAGTGTTCCTTGTACTGTAAATCATGAAAGTAATTAATTCAAGTGCTAACCCCCAGCATGAAATGTATCATGACATTCATTTAATGACCAAAGCCATTTCAAAGCAGGGACCCTTCCTAGAGAAGTTATATACCAAGCTTAAATATAAAATACTTTTTTAGAAAGTGTAACCACAAACTCTATTATGAGTTGTTTTGAATCCCTTGGCATTTGACCTTTTCCTGACATGTGCCAAAAGACTTCCCAAAGGTTGTTTAGAAGATGTCTATGGAAGAATATTCTCTAATGTCAATAATCTTTGTGAGGTACACATTCGAAGGTGGGCCCGTGGTTGGGTAGGGGTATATTGGAATATACATCCCTGCTTTGTTATTCTGTCTGCAAGGTGTGGGCCATATCAAGTGATTGGAAGGGTTGGTTTTGGACTTTCGATGCTAGAGGTTGTTAGGTAAGGGGAGAGATGGGTGTTAGACAAGGATCAGTTATTTCATTGTGGGATAAAGGAATCAAGAGTTGTGGCCCTTAGATCGATCTTTCTGTTGCCAATGGCGTCAAGTTGCTCCTGTGAGTGAATGAGTGCAGGTTTTCTTTGCCAAAGTCAACTAAAAAAGAGGCAACAATTAGTCAAGCAACATATGTTACTGTTTCTTGAAGTGTATTTTCTATTTATCCTTTCTAGTGCCTTGAGTGGTCTTGTGCCAAAACCCTGAATGTGGCTTGTCCAAAATAGAATTATGTTAAAACTGTGGAAGAAAACCTAGAAATGACTATAATTTGAAAACATCTTATCATTAAATTTCAAAAGGTGTGTCATCTTTAACAGTTTAATAATGGGTCATCCTGCCCCTGCAACCCATCATCTAAGCCAGAAAAAAAGATTTGGTTGTTTTTTTGTTTAACGCTGCAATCGGCAATATTCCAGCTATATGACGGTCTGTCAACCAGAAAAAAGAAAAATGTAATAAAACCTCAGTTACTGTCACTATCAATATATAAATGATATATGAAGATACTATAATTAAACCTATTAAAAAATGTATCTTATTCTTATAAACTTAAAAACACAACAAATAACGAGGAATCGGAATAGATCTAAGTCTGTAATGGAAGGGAGGTAACTCTACACTGGTTTCTTTCCCAGTTCTTCCCACCCCTACTTTTTTTCCCACTACCTACTTTAGGGAAAATAAAAAAATATTTAAAATTGTTTTTAAAAAAAAGAAGTTTTTTTCAACCTACCGACCTGAATTTGGGGGCCAAAAATGAATACACCACCCAAAAAACACCAACCCCTTCTAATTGACAAAACATGAAGATTGTTTCTATGTTTATTATATATTATAAACTACGGCATGTTCAGTCCATGGGGTGCTATAAATGCTATAAACACACTCCATGATGATTGATCTTTAAGCAGTTGAGTGTAAAGATGGGAGGATGACCCTGAGTTAAAGACGAGGCAGTGGCCCTATCTCTCGCTATCACCACTAACATGGAGCAAAACTGATGCCATGAATTTGTGTTAAAAAACAGAGTAAGTTAAAGTTGACGTTTCCTGAGATATTGAATTATGTCTGCCTTTAATCTTGAATCATCAGAGTCCATTTTTGTTTGCACTGATGATTAAATTAAGCCAAAGATTTGTCCTGGAAAATTGAAATAATTTTTAGTCGGCTGACTCAAATTTTTGGATGAAGATCTTACTCTAATTTCTGAATGAAGTTCTAGCAGTACAAACTCACACAGGGGCAATGTTCCAATTTCACAGTGATGGTGGGGTAGCCTTGTGGTTAAAGCGTTCGCTTGTCATGCCGAAGGCCCAGGTTCGATTCCCCACATATGTGAAGCCCATTTCTGGTGTCCCCCGCTGTAATATTGCTGGAATATTCCTAAAAGCGGCGTAAAACCACACTCACTCACTCCTATTTCACACTTAACCTTCATTAGGGGCGGTCAGGTTGCCTAGTGGTTAAAGCGTTCACTCATCATGCTGAAGACCTGGGTTTGATTCCTGACATGGGTGCAATATTGCTAAAAGCGGCGTAAAACCTGACTCACTCACTCACTCACTCACTCACTCACTCACTCACTCAACCTTTCATTACATCTGGACCCATGACCTTACCTACTGTGCTGCCTAGTCTCCCTTTAAGGAGAAATTATTTTTTTAATAAAGGTAATACCAGCAGTGGTTGGTTTGTTCTTTTACGCAGCACTCAGCAATATTCCAGCTATATGACGGCAGTCTGCGTAATCGAGTCTGGACCAGACACTCCAGTGATTGATATCATGAGCATCGATCCACGCAATTGGGATTAATGACATGCTTCAACCAAGCCTGACCACCTGATCCTGTCAGTGGCCTCTTACACCAAGCATAGTTGCCTTTTACAGCAAACATGGGTTGCTAAAGACCTATTCTACCCCGGATCTTCACGGGTTGTAATACTAGCAGTGCTGTAGAGTGAGAGGAGATGGCAGGAGGACCGAGCAGGGAAATGGGGCATACTTTTCGAGTCCTGTAATCTGTGGTAGTGGGGGCATGGGTGGCCCAGTCGTCTAAGGCGCTGCGATTCACTGTGAAGAGTTGCGTCCCTTGGGCACGCCAGAAACCTATGAATGTGGGTTCGAATCCCGGTTCGCCCCGATTATGTTTCTAGGTTTGTCAGCACCATACCCGTGCTTGTGGGTTTCACCAAAGTGGTAAACGTCTTAGACCTGCATCACCTCGGGCTTTCCTCCCACATTAAGCTGACACACTGTGATATAACTGGAATACTGTTAAAAGCGGCGTTAAACCCAACTCACTCACTCACTCACTCACTGTGGCAGTGGAATGTTCCATCTGTATACAGTTGGGTCGCTCCAAAACTGTGGAAGCTGTTGCGTGTAATAGTTCTCGATTGATCCCTTATAGTTTTTACATTGGGATTAGTACATTTTGACTTTCATTGGTTGTTGATATTAACATGTCTTCCCGAGGCAAGAGAGTTAACTGAATATAAAAGTCCAGTTTCACCCTTGCCGAACTTGGCTGGTATTATGGAGTTACATTTTAGCTGGACTAACGAGTCTATGCATAGTCCAATCAAAGTCGCGCACCGAAATCGAAATCCGGTTCGTAAACTGTCGTGCAGATTTCGGTTGACTGCAGGATTTGCAAAGCATGTTCAGCGCCAACTCGTTGTCAGCAGATATTTTTTAAATCTTTTCATGTTTTTAATCAAGGTGCTCATGTGATTTGATGCATTTCGCAGTGTAAGACCCGTTTTATCACAATATAGATCTTGATTATCGTACAGATCGTCCTGACTGGGTGCCACCATTTTGTGTTAAGCAAACGCAAGTGATATGGAGGGTGGAATCTGATTGGTCCATAGGAGAGGCTTAGAAGGGACATAACTGGTAATAGCCACTGGTGGCGCTACGATCGAGCTCAGTAATTCCAGCCTAGTTCGACAAGGGTGGAAACTGGACTTTTAAAGTCAGTTAACTCTCTTGCCTCGGGAAGATGCCACGAACCTTAAAGGGGCACTAATCTAACGCCATTCCCCGGACTGGTTGTTGCCTTTGTTATTGTTTTTTCCCCCGTGAGTACCCGGATGATACGCAACGCAACTGAGCGTGACCAGAGACTGGGCTACCGTCTTCAAGGACAGCTAAATAAACTTGGAGGCTGGAGGCAATATTTGTTTTACGCATTTTTGCATAAACACTGATTGGTTAACTGTGATCTATAAAGATTTCGACAAAGGGCGCATGTTAATTAATTTCTTCAGCCTAAACAAACAGACGAAAAGAACAGCGGAGCTCATCAGATGTCATTTGGAAATACCCCAGATGGTTATAGTTTAATACTAAAAAGAGTATCCATGCAGTGAAAGGATTTTCGGATTTCGGCTTGCGTCGATAATACGATTACTACTCCCTTGTTGTCATCCACGTTTTCTCGTATAACCCTACACTTGTGTATTTGTCGTCATTCACTTGATGCTCAGTTAATGAATTTATTACAGGTACAATTAGAGGTAGCACCACTTACATTACCTGACAAAGGTTCCCATTTGGCATTTATTGTGTCTGGGGTAATTATTCAATCTAAATCCAGGTTTGAAGTGAGGTGAAATGTGTGTTATGTAATATGCACGTGGCAGCCCAGCAAGAGATGAATGATCAGTTGATTTACTTTGTTTTGTAAATCAACGGATGGTTCCTAGTCATCAAAGGATTAACAGAAAATACGTTGATTGATTAATCACTGTTATCTTGCACAGTGGATATGTCAAGAGTGAGTGTTTACATGTCTTGGTTTTCTAATACAAAGGGAATACACTCATATATTGGCGTGAAGTGCCGATGTAAAAACAACATACTTTGTTCAAACGGTTATCTGATAATACGTTGATTGATTGATCATTGTTATCTATCACTCAATGGATTTTTTAGGAACCGTGGACGTTATGAAAATAGTTGTCACGTGGGCTTTCTCAGCCGACCATTGAGACGTGACACCTATGTAAAACACCTGAAACAATCCAAGTGATCAGTTGAGAAACGAACACGGGTTATAATATCCCGAAACGATATATATCTTTTTAAATATTTGATTGTTAGTGAGACACGTGACATCGAATAAGTTTCTTTGTACAGCTGCAGACGAGTGGGATATTGTTCCTTTGTGTGGATATTCACGGATACATTCCTCGAACAAGGAAGCTGCCTAAAATTTATACACATAAATTTGGTAGGTTGTAATTATGATATTTGCATTTTGTTTTCCTTCTTTTAAACCGATTCGTTCTTGTTTCTCTACGTCTTGGTTGGGAAATTCTTCAATGCGCGATAGACGTTATTTTCACAGGTCTTTTCCTTTGTAAGCGTGTATATATTACCGTCAATTTGTAAAATGTGATTCTCTCAGGCAATTTATAAAAGGTGTAAATATTTCAGTCAGTTCGACTAAAAAATCTGTCCAGATTGATTAAGACGATCAAAAAGGCCTACAAACATCACAACAGATTATTATGTAGGATTAGCAGCTTTTCAACGTAACATTTTCAGTCTCTTGGTGATGACATTAAACATCAAAATGTTTGGAATTTGTTATCATGATAATACAGATAGAAATGTTTTTCAGTCACTTTGTAAAATAAAATATTTAGACGTTTAATAAATGTGTTACACATTTGACAGTAAAAAAAATATACACACTATAAAAAAAGCAATGCTCAGGTGAAATATTTACTTTGTGTTGCAAGTCAAAATAGTGTAAACGAAAATCGCAAAATTACCAAGCAAGTGACTTCGTCACCATTACCGATGCTATTTCATTTTGTTGATCAATTTGACCATACGCCCTTATTACTAACAATAAAAGTGACTAATGCGCTTACGAATGGCGCAGCAGAGGTCGCGAACTAGTCTAGATTTCTGCTATACATCCGGGTACTCACTGGGGAAAAACAATAACAAAGGCAACAACCAGTCCCGGGGAATTGCGTTAGATCAGTGCCCCTTTAAATACACCTAGGTTATTTCGCAAACAAATTCCATGTTTAATATGTACCAGTTCTCCAGACAAAAGTACTATAAAGTCATCTCCTGTGTGTGTAACTATGGCAACTGGATATAATAATGACACATGCAATCATCATAACTTCCCTGAGGTGATCAAAATAGCTGTGTGTCTGGCACTGATATGTTTGGTAGACCAGTAATCATCCAGGCTCCCAATCTGCCTCTCTGGTATCATGCATTCAACTCGGTACAGATAGTTCAAGCCGATGGAACTTGTATGTGAAAAACAGAATGAGATAGAGAATTCCTTGCTGTTAGGTGTTTTATTTTTTTTATATATTTGTAATCATGAATGTGGACAAAATTGTAGTCTGAAGTTTTTTCTTTGTAAAAGTCAAGTCACATAATCACGTTAAAAACATCATGAATTGTTCTGCTGACTGGCTGACATTGTTTACTCAAATATTAATCTTTGTTTTACTTCTAACAGTTTGTGGTTGTTCCTATGGAATACTATTTTAGAATATCCTTAAAATTCCTGTCTCATTTTTAAGAAATGACAAAAAAGAAAATATAGAATTGAAATTTTATTCTTTTTTCACCTACCTAACTAGTCATGCACCATAGCTGTGGAATATATGTATTTTATAAAAACAAAACCAATCTAGATTTATATAAAAGCAAGTCTATAGCCAGTTCCAGCTGGCTCTATTCCTCATGAAATCAGCATCAGAAAAGTAATTGTTTTAATTTTAGAGGAGAGAAATGTATTGTGTAAAGATTTCATAGACTGTAGGTTTATGTATATTTAATTATAACAGATAATATTATCTTTATTACGACCTCCGATCAAATTAAATGACTGATTGTCAGTGATCCATTCATAAAATTTTAACTTCTATTTTGCCTTTTATGCATGATGGAATCTGTTTCTGCGTATAATCAAGACTGGTTATTCTCTCACGTTGACTTGTTAAATTTATATAACCAAAGGATCTTAAAGCTCTGAAGATGTTTCTTTGGTACATTTTCTTCCAGCCTTATTTGACCAAGTTAGTTTTTCCAGTGACATCAGATAAAGGCACTTCTGTGTGGCTTGTTGACTCAAGGAAGGGCTGGGGGTGCAGTGTTATATTTAACCTTAGTTTGATATGGGTTGAATTTCAAAATATTTCTTACCTGCCATGTGTCAAGATGTCAGAAACTGAACAAAAGGGAAACCCCATGTAGGCTAAAGATAGGAGGTAATCACGGGTTTCCCAGTACCACATCTCACTACCCAGAGTTGTCTCCCCATACTTGCCAGGATCTGCTGGTTTGAATCCCAGATTTGCCTGTTACGATTCTTGGTTTGTCACCACTCTTAGCATGCATGCTACAAGTGTATCTCTTCGAAGTGATAAATGGCTATGAATTGTGTCACTTTGAGACCCCCCCCCCCCCCCCCCCCCCACACACACACACTAAACTGCCATGCCATGATATACTGTTCGAGGCTCCATTAAACCTCACTCACACACATACAAACAGATGTCTCGAATCTTGCCGAAAATGTCCTGCTTGGGAAGGAAGCAGGTGCAGATCATGCTTAACATTCACAGCTCCTAAGGGAGACCATACAGATAAATCACAGTATATTTATTTGGAAAATGAAAACAAATAATATGAAGGAAGACAAGATCATGCATTTGGAGGCTGTGTCGGAGAGAAGTATTTGTGTTGGAGTGGCCGACATGCTGCTCTCACGCTCTCTCTGATAGGGATCCCAAGCCAGGTATTGTTATGGACAAGAATTCCAGTGAGTGCCCAAAGATGAAGCATGGCAGATGAGGAGAGGTACTTCAGGAGGCAGAGTATGATGAAGTGGCCAGTCATACTTGTGGTGTCATGCATTTCCCATTGCTCTTACAGGGATCGAAATTAAGCTGGAAGTCAAGAGGCCTTTGTCATAACCCCTGTGTTAACAGTTAGAGATTTAAGGGGTAACCAGATTCTAGTTCTTCAGGCGCAATCCTCAAGGACTAGGTGAGGTGAGACAACTTTGGTGGACTAGGTGAGGTGAGGTGAGGTGAATTGCGAGACTAGTTTCGTGAACTAGGTGAGGCGAAGTTCAAAACTAGATCTGTGGACTAAGTAAGTTGGGTTGGGTTGGGTTTGTTTGTTTTGTTGTTTAACACCACACTCAGCAATATTCCAGCTATATGACGGCGGTCTGTAAAATAATCGAGTCTCGACCAGACAATCCAGTGATTGACATCATGAGCATTGATCCACACAAATGGGATCGATGACGTGAATTAACCAAGTCAGCGAGCCTGATTCCCCGATCCTGTTAGTTGCCTTTTACGGCAAGTATTGGACTAAGTAAGGGTGAGGTGAAGTATTAGACTACTTCTGTGGATGAGGTGAAGTGAGGTGAAGTACTTCACTACTGTATTGTGAGTCACAAGTCACTGGCAGGGTGTACAGGATTTAACAAGCTTGTACACTATGAGATTGAAGGTCGAACAATGTTTTCGAACCTTCAGTACATGAACTTCTGTACACCTCTCTATTGACGAATGTAACACAAATTTTTAATCGTGAATTCACAAGTAACAAAAATGCATTTTCAGTGACATATTTATACGACATATTGGAATCGTCAACAAACTTTCACTGCGCACAACCATTTAGCAATCGGGGTGGGGGACTGGGAGGTTTGTTTGAGACAGAATGTTGTTTGCTTTTTTTATTGTTCAAAATAATTTTCGGAACATCATGCATGTAGAGCGAACAATTTATTTGTTTTGCTAAAACCTGAGGAAAAGATTTATTTTGCCATTGTTTTCTACCACTCCCCACCCCGACTATAAAATTATTGGCCCTGAGGGGGCGGTCGGGTAGCCTAGTGGTTAAAGCGTTCGCTCGTCACGCCGAAGACCCGGGTTCGATTCCAGACATGGGTGCAATGTGTGACGCCCATTTCTGGTGTCCCCCGCCGTGATATTGCTGGAATATTGTTAAAAGCGGCGTAAAACCATACTCACTCACTCACTGTTGGCCCGGAAGTGAAAACAGGGTAACACTATGATGTCAACATGTCCATATAAGCACCAGATCACAGACTTGTATGGCTTTCTACAAGAATGGTCTTGCCAATCAGAAATATTCTTTAATGGGTAATGTTAATGGTTGTTACAGTCTACGTGTGAAGCCCATTTCTGGTGACCCCGGCCGTGATATTACTGGAATAGTGCTAAAAGCGGCGTAAAACCAAACACTCACTCACTCACTCACTCACTCACTCACTCTCTCTCTCTCACTCTCTCTCTCTCTCGCTCACTCACTCACTCACTCACTCACTCACTCACTCACTCACTCACTCACTCACTCACTCACTCACTCACTCACTCACTCACTCACTCACTGTTATAGTCTACAGAGTACCCATCCAGCTGCAAATATGCCTGAAAACATCTTAACCCTTTCTCACATACTCTAAGTCAGTTGGTTCTAAATCCACCCACATTGCATGCTGGCAGAATGTAGGTTATCAGTGACTGGTTAATGAGGGAGAAAATTGCTGCACATTTCAGGATCATCCCCCATTGTTGGTCGTTCAGTTCCCTAGTAACTGTAAATAATTGTAACCATGATTATCAACATGAAGGATGGCGCTACAACGCAGGGGGCTGAGATCTCCTTATGTTTCCAGAGTTTGTGTTGCATATTTTGGGGATCATGTGTGAAATTGTGTTGTGTTTTCGGTGGTGATTTTGTGGTTTGTGCTCATGGAAGAGCGTGGCAAAATGTGCAGTTATTTAGATGGGGTTCATCTCAAGTACATTTTGTTAACCCCCCACAGGTATGTGGGTTAGTCATAGATATGATATGAAAACAATCAAGACAGTTTTATTGGTGTGTTTATATTTGTTAGATAATCAACCATAAAAACATAGATGTTAAAAATACTCATTAAGAGGTTTGTTTCTACATGTGGGGATGCAACTTGGCACTTGTCCAAGTCAGTTTGTTAATGGTTAGTAAGGGTTACTAGTTATAGAACTTTAGGCTTTTTAGGGATTTTCTTATATTGTCACTATTCAGACTGGTAAATGTTTCAGGTTAAGTTGTGTTCTTGAGACACGACCTTGGTTCATCGGACACTCTCAACACAGTCTGAAATTTTCTGCGTCTGCTTCAAATGATCAATGCTGGTTCAGACAAAATAGGCAGGGAAAAATCAGAACACATTGTGTCTGAAAATAAAGACGTTTTCCGTAAGACATTTGAGAAAATTGACCCAAATGATGGGTTGTTTAATTATATCATTGGCCATTACTAAAGACTGATGTGTCACTAATCTCTTGGTATGCCTCACATAGCTTTATAGGGGCTCCTTCACAAGAACAAAATTCAGATTCTGTCTTCTATTCATCCATTATCATACTTTGGTCAAATTCACAAGCCCATCCTAGATTTAGCTGTTATGTCACCCACTTGGCAAGGACATATCAAGAGTTTTGCAACGACTTGAGGATGATGTTATCTGTGTTCATGACTAGGGCTGGGATCCGCCAAATGGCCAAATGAGTTTTATTTGTCTGGTATTGTGTGTCAGTTTTATTTGTCTAGTATTGTGCGTCAGTTTTATTTGTCTAGTATTGTGCGTCAGTTTTATTTGTCTGGTATTGTCTGTCAGTTTAATTTGTTTTGTATTGTCCATCAGTTTTATTTGTCTGGTATTATCAGTCAGTTTATTTGTCTAGTATTGTGCGTCAGTTTTATTTGTCTAGTATTGTGCGTCAGTTTTATTTGTCTAGTATTGTCTGTCAGTTTTATTTGTCTAGTATTGTGCGTCATTTTTCTAGTATTGTGCGTCAGTTTTATTTGTCTAGTATTGTCTGTCAGTTTTATTTGTCTAGTATTGTCCATCAGTTTTATTTGTCTAGTATTGTGCGTCAGTTTTATTTGTCTGGTATTGTCTGTCAGTTTAATTTGTTTTGTATTGTCCATCAGTTTTATTTGTCTGGTATTGTGTGGCAGTTTTATTTGTCTAGTATTGTCCATCAGTTTTATTTGTCTAGTATTGTCCATCAGTTTTATTTGTCTGGTATTGTGTGGCAGTTTTATTTGTCTAGTATTGTCTGTCAGTTTTATTTGTCTAGTATTGTCCATCAGTTTTATTTGTCTGGTATTGTCCATCAGTTTTATTTGTCTGGTATTGTGTGGCAGTTTTATTTGTCTAGTATTGTCTGTCAGTTTTATTTGTCTAGTATTGTCCATCAGTTTTATTTGTCTAGTATTGTCCATCAGTTTTATTTGTCTGGTATTGTCCATCAGTTTTATTTGTCTAGTATTGTGCGTCAGTTTTATTTGTCTAGTATTGTCCATAAGTTTTATTTGTCTAGTATTGTGCGTCAGTTTTATTTGTCTAGTATTGTCCATCAGTTTTATTTGTCTAGTATTGTCCATCAGTTTTATTTGTCTAGTATTGTGCGTCAGTTTTATTTGTCTAGTATTGTGCGTCAGTTTTATTTGTCTAGTATTGTCCATCAGTTTTATTGTCGCTCCAACAGTAGATTTACTGAGCTGATGCTTTCATTTGTAGGGGACCCGTGAAGATCCGGGTAAGAATAGGTCTTAAGCAACCCATGCTTGCCGTTTATGCGATTAACAGGATGGGGTGGTCAGGCTCGCTGACTTGTTTGATACATGTCATCGATCCCAAATGTGTGGAACGATGCTCATGATGTCAATAGATTGTCTGGTCCAGACTCGATTATTTACAGACCGCCGTCATATAGCTGGAATATTTCTGAGTGTGGCGTTAGACAACAAACCAACTTCATTTGTAGGGAGAGACATTAGCACCAGCGTGTTAGCCCAGACCAGCTTTGCTAATGTTAAAGGTTTCCAAGGGGCTTGTAGAATTTCACACATTTTGTGGCGTATTGTTGTATGGTATCATTATTCTGGCTAGTAGACGTTCTTGGTAAATATCTACCCCTGCAACGCACATTTTCTCCATTTTCTTAGAAAAAGAGACTATTGGTAAAAGTTAAAATAATTAAATATCAATTTGATCTTGACTAGGTGAAGTTCAAATGTTCTTTTCAAACAAATTCTGATTCACACTGATTTTGATTCTTTGTCAACACCTTGCCTATAGTTGTGGGTTGAACAAAAGTGGTAAGTATCTGGGACCTGCATCTTTTAGGCTTTCCTCCCACATTAAGGTGACAAGCATTATAGGATTTTTTTTTCGAAGTGGTTTAAATGCAACTCACTCACAGTTAGAAGAACATCACCATCTTGTATTGAAATGTTTGTTGAGATGCGTGAGACATCTGTTTGAGAGTAGGTGTCCGAGCTGATGAGTCCCGCACTATATGACTGTTATCTAACAGGGGAGCTGATACCTTGTGAATAACAGCCACATCTATCCCAGCAGAGGTGTACAAACACATGACTAAACCCCCGTACTTTGAAGGACCAGAAGTTTAACGCCAAATTAGATATTCCTACTTCTTCATCCTCTTTAAAGAGTTGTCTTGAGATTTAATCAAAGAGACGGCCACTTGAAATCTTTTGCTACAATGTGAAAACAGCTGGGATAATGCGCTTTTATATCTGTTCAAGCTGCCACATGAAAGAAGAGGGCTTTTAATGAATCGGCAGCCATTTGCATTACTGTGGAATAAACATTGACATTGTGATGTGTGTTATGAGAGGAGGATGTTGATAAGAGAGATAACGCACTCGAACTTATGATGAAGTAGAGGTGGGTATCACAAGTTCCTGTCAGTACCTACTGGGAAACGAAAACTTTGATGGGACTTTGGCGTGACTGTCTGTACTTGTCATCAAGGGTATCGTTGAAGCGGAGTAGAATCGGCAAACTTGTAGTCCAAGCGTTTGATTCAAGTAATGCAAACAGCACTGCGGTTATCTGTTAACTCTGGTGTTATGATGTATCAGTCAGTTATTTATTATCTCAATTACCCCAAGATGATGCCTATGATTTACTCATCACGAAGGCTTATAATGGGCCCCCCCAGACTATGGACCCTAGCCTTGCTCCAAGGCTGTACGGAAAGAAAAGTCCATGGATGTGTAGTAATTCTATCCTCCTGATAGACAAGTCTAGATATGCGGACAGTACATCAAAGGACTCCAGTCACTTATAGGGACAACTTGATCTTATTATTTAACTATTCTAGAAATTATGATTTAAAATAATAATTATTGCCTTAGAGACTTGTGCAAGTCTATATGGACCCCCACAGACCCAATGTTAAGCCCCATTTCACCTCACATCACTCAATCATTCTTTGCCTAAGTTTTGTCACAGTGAAGAGTGAGTGAGTTGGTTTTTACACCGCTTTGATCATTATGAAGAAGGATCAATTCTGTATTTGAAGATGGAACAAATATGTATGACTGATTGCCATTAAGTCCTTTTTGGCTAAGGTTGACTTTGGTCTGAATGGGAATATTGGTGTTGAATATTTCCATATTGGTGTTGAATATTTCCATATTGGTGTTGAATATTTCCATATTGGTGTGTTGAATATTTCCATATTGGTGTGTGGAATATTTCCATATTGGTGTTGAATATGTCCATATTGGCGTAGAATATTTCAATATTGGTGTTGAATATTTCCATATTGGTGTGTTGAATATTTCCGTATTGGTGTTGAATATTTCCGTATTGGTGTTGAATATTTCTGTATTGGTGTTGAATATTTCCATATTGGTGTTGAATATTTCCATATTGGGGTTGAATATTTCTATATTGGTGTTGAATATTTCTATATTGGTGTTGAATATTTCTATATTGGTGTTGAATATTTCTATATTGGTGTTGAATATTTCTATATTGGTGTTGAATATTTCCATATTGGCGTGGAATATTTCTATATTGGTGTTGAATATTTCTATATTGGTGTTGAATATTTCCATATTGGTGTTGAATATTTCCATATTGGTGTTGAATATTTCTATATTGGTGTTGAATATTTACATATTGGCGTGGAATATTTACATATTGGAGAGTCATCTGGGTAGCCAGGTGATGAAGCAGGTGCCTCTATGAGCTGAAAGGTTCACAAGCTGTTGTAGTTCCAGAGTCTGTAATTGTCCCGATATATACCAGGTAAATATACACCCCTCTGTTTAGCAGCCGGAATAAGACCCGCACAGTGACACTTTTGATGGTTGCTCTGAACAGTGTGTGAATTGTGTGTGAATTTGTGTGAGTGAATTGCGTGAGTGAATTTGTGTGAGTGAATCCCAGCCTGTCAGAGTTGTGTATGATATGACTTGCCAACAGATCTATGATATTATTAGCATGGTTCACATACAGAATTCGACCTGTGAAGATCTGGGGTAGAATCGGTCAACCCATGCTTGCCGTAAAAGGCGACTAACAGGATCAGGTGATCAGGCTCACTGACTTGGTTGATGCATGTCATCTTATCCTAGTAGCGTAGATTGATGCTCATGATATCAATCACTGGATTGCCTGGTCAAGATTCAAATATTTACAAACCGCCGTCATATAGCTGGAATATTTCTGAGTGCAGCATTAAACAACAAACAAACGTACATACAGGTTTTATATATTCATTGGGTGATGGGGGGCTTCCATATGGTACTGATGAAGGTTTATGATTTAGTTAGTGAGGCGTGACAGTGGCGTGTACTTGACATTTAGCGCTGCTGATGTTTATGTACTTGAGACAGTTATTGGCAGCAGCATTCAGTGCCACACTGAAACGAATGAATCATTTTATTTTCATAAAATACGATAAAAAGTAATTGCAAGCACAAATAGACTTGATGGCTTATCCTTTGATAATGTCAAGGTTTTTGATGTTTTATATTAAGATTCCAGATTATGTGTACTGTACTGTATGCCAAAGACAATTTATTGAGATCAGAATCTTCAATCTTCAAGGTGTGATGGTTAATCTATACAATCTAATCTTAACAGAATCACCTGACTCTTACACTGCACACTAAAGGTCATATGCCTTCTGTGTGGAGTCTGGACAATTGATTTAGGTGTTTAGTCTGTAGAAATAAAATAATTATGTCTTAAAAACTATTGAACTCTGTCTTTTGTGGGTGTCGTCCTGATACCGTGAAAATCTAAATTTGTTAAATACTGATACCGCGTAAGGGAAAATGGGTTCATGGACATGGTTGGGACCGATTGTGTGAAAGGGAAAATGGTGTCATGGGACAGATTGCTCGAAAATAATCACTGGGCTATGTCAAAGAGATATAGAAAAAAGTAAAAGCGATAGAGAGAAGTAAGTAAACGAGATAATATCTTTGTGTAAATGTTGGTTGAGTTTTCATCATAAATCTGACTGGAATATATATGTTATGTGGACTGGGGAAGTTCAACTGTACTCAATTCATTTATTTCTCAGAAAAAACACCCGTAGGGTGAGATACAATTACATACAAGTTTCAATATGTACCAAAGTGAAGGAGAGAAAGTTTCATGGTTTTACAAAAAAGGAGTGAGTGTGTGAGTATGTTTTTATGCCGCTTTTAGCATTATTCCAGCAATATCAAGGTGGGGGACACCAGAAATGGACTTCACACATTATACCCATGTGGGGAATCAAACCCAGGTCTTCAGCGTGACAAGCTAATGCTTTAGCCACTAGGCTACCCCACTGTCCCTTCATTGGTTGTGATTTCATTATTAATCTGACTATTGATCAAATGTTAGGAAAGACTGCCGTTGAGCAGGTCATTGATTAATTATCAACAGATTCCTTTGGTTAGACACAAAATAATAAATGGTTTTCACAACAAAGTAAGTAAAAGAGTACTCTTTGAGTAAATATCGGCTCATTAGTTGTAAACATAACCGTGTTTTGTTATTAATCTGATTATTGATTATTGATTAGATGTTCATAAGAATTATCCAGTATTCAACCTTAAATATTTACAATATATTTTGTTTGTTTTGTAAATTAAGAACCCAAATTAATTGAAGAAAGGAATGCATCTCGTTACATACATTAGGCTGTATCATTCACCTACAATATACCATACATTGCCATGGCAAATGCATTGGGCTGTCTCATTCACCTACCAAATACCATACATTGCCATGGCAAATGCATTGGGCTGTATCATTCACCTACCAAATACCATACATTGCCATGGCAAATGCATTGGGCTGTCTCATTCACCTACCAAATACCATACATTGCCATGGCAAATACGCAGGTACGTTTAGTTTTCATTGAGTCCCGGCTTGTCAGCATCAACCTGAATAGGAAAATAACAACCTATTTCTACATTGATATGAGCTGTGTCTTACTATGTAATATCAGTGTGGTAATTAACAAGTACCGATATGGAGAAAATCCATGGTATATGAAGTGCAACCACTTACGCCAAGGGACCGCTTATTTCAAAGACAGTCTCAGAAAGATTTTTGCTGGATCGCCATGAGTGAGTGAGTGAGTTTGGTTTTACGCCGCTTTTAGCAATATTCCAGCAATATCACGGCGGGGGACACCAGAAATGGGCTTCACACATTATATCCATGTTGGGAATCGAACCCGGATCATCGGCGTGACGAGCGAACACTTTAACCACTAGGCTACCCGACCGCCCCTGGATGAGCCATGAACCCTTGTGTGAACCATAAGAAGCACACTATTGTAGTTTGAAACTTGCAAACATCTTGAAAATGGAATCATTAATTAATAATTGTTTCGTATGGTGAGGCATAAGGCACTTTACGGAATCTTGAAAGAGAATTTGTTTTAATGTTTGAATAAATGTTTCAAAGATTTAATCATTAAATAAGACATTTCTGACATTTACAGAGCACCTGCAATCTTAAAACAATGATGTTAAGAAATTAAGGGTGGTCCTTGCCATTTGTTCATATCATATTTGTATCCAAGGACCCCCTCAATCTCCAACATCCAACATGAGGATTTTGACAAGGATCGCTTGGCTTCCATGGTTAATTTGGAACACTGATATGTATACACCTTGGCCGATCGTCTACATCATCAAGTCATGCACTTTCAGGTTAGGGGGACTGGATAGCAGAACATGTGGCAGTTATTTCCCCACTACTTTCATCTGGGCACAGCTGATTGGGTACAAGATAGGCAAATGTCAGTACTATATAATATCCCAGGAGGGAATACGATATGTTAACACATCCTGTAGACTAACTGGTATTCCATCATTTGGCAGATCCTATCGCAAGTAGATCCGCAAGTTGTTAATATATATGAGGAATATTGAGGCATCTGGCATGATAAAAGATGAGAACTAGCAACTAACGCTGACTATCTGTTTGGGTTATCACAATTATCACAGAAATAATCTCATGATGTATAAAGTTGATTATATTTTCAGTGATGAACTTTTTTTATAGGTGATTATTGTTCTCTGCCTTTATATATATATTTAGGTACAAAAATAGTTACGGATCATAATTTTGGGGATATTTATTGTGAAATTGTGTGCTCAGTCTTCACCACGAAAGGGGGCACGGGTGGCCCAGTCGTCCAAGGCGTTGATTCGCTGTGCAGAGTTGCGTCCCTTGGGCATGCCAGAAACCTATGATTGTTTGTTCGAATCCCGGTTCGCTCCGATTATGTTTCTAGGTTTGTCAGCACCATACCCGTGCTCGTGGGTTTCACCGAAGTGGTAAATGTCTGAGACCTGCATCACTTCAGGCTTTCCTCCCACATTAAGCTGACACGCCGTGATATAACTTGAATACTGTTAAAAACTCACTCACTCACTCACTCACTCACTTCACCACTAAATATATGCTCAAAAAAGTCATGATCCGTAACTTTTTTTTTTCCTTATATGTATTTTTTGTTGCATATATTATATATTTTTTATTATTGCACTCATTTTGACTTTATTATTTCAATTATAGTGGCATTGTTGTCCCACTGTTAGAAATAATCCAGTTCCCTTTGCTGAAGGTATCTTTTTCTGGTGTCAAATTGTAATCATAGGATTATGTCAGACAAACTCATTTTCCTCATAAATAACCAGGTGAGATGGGTTTCCCAGTAGGTGTTGGTTTAATGCTTATATGATGCTTGTGCTGTGTAGTCTGTAGACTTCCAGGCAGTGAGGAGATGATATTTCAGGAGATGTCACATTATCTCGAAACCATATTTCATGAAGACATCTGATTATCTTGAGCCGTGGTGAGCTGTTTTGGATGTGTTGGTTGCTATATATACCAACTTTCTTTGATTTCTCTAATAGGTGCAAAATAAATAAAGAGAGATTATTAGGTAGTATGTTCCCGTAAATATCATGTAATAGGAACAGAAATTGTATTGTTTGATATTTACCATACAGAAACACATGGGGGTATAAATCACTTTATCATATAATGTCATTCTTGCAATAATCGATATGTTGTGGACCGTCTCCGTTGTCTAGTGGAAGAGCGTCCGCCCAGAGAGCGGAAGGTCGGGGTTTCGATCCCCGGCCAAGATGGTACTTGTTGTTACCCTGTCTGGCGCTCAACATTAAGGGACTAAAACAAGGACTGGTCGGCTTGGAGTCAGTATACTGTGTCTGAGTGGGGTATTCATGTTAAACTGCGGCATGGTATCTCAGTGGGCTAGCACTATAAAACCGGCATTAGTCCAGACTAGCTGACACACTCACACGTGCATGCACATGTAGTCGAAATCTGCAGACCCAGCCCGGACTAGTACAAGCAGCCACACAAACACAGACACACGTACATGCACGTCGCTATATAAGTGCAATAATCTTGGACGCGACGTTAAACCCCATTTCACCTCACCTCACGATATATGTTGTAATTTCTCTCAATGAAGAACTGTGTATGAATACAGTGTTTGAGTGAACCGTCCCATTTAACATATAGTGCCAAATTATTTGCAGCCATACCGGTCTGCAGAATCACCCACACGTGGGAAAAACCCTATCTAAGCTTATTTCGAACGTTAGACAGTAGTTATGGAGCAAGCAAACATTGACACATGAATATGGAGAGCAGTTCCTGTTGGGTGAACTCATTTGCATATTTATCGGATTGTGATACCAAGTTTAATTTATTGGTTTATCACATCAATAACACTGTCCATTATAGGATGCAAATCCTGATCACAAGTGTTTATACACTGATAATGACTTGATTCAGCATATCTCAGCCAGAGACTGGTGCAGGGGTGAAGGTACAGTACATTTCTGTGCAGAGTTGCCTCCCTTTGCCATGCCAGGATCTTCTGGGTGTGAATTGATTTGCCATGTTTCTGATGATTGATTTGTCAGCATCTAGCCGTCGGTATCATTAATGTTACAAATGTATGACCTGTTTTAATTCTGCATTCCTCCCACATTAAGATAAAACAGTGATATATCTGAATTACAGTTCAAATATGTGTTACACCCAAGTCATTCTTTCACTCAACCCATGAATATCTGGGGTAGAATAGGTCTTCAGCAACCCATGCTTGCAGTAAAAGGCAACTAACGGAATCGGTTGGTCAGGCTCGCTGACTTGTTAGATGGATGTCAATGTATCCTAATTGCATGGATCATTGCTCATGATGTCAATCACTGGATTGTCTAGTCCAGACTTGATTATTTACAGACTGCTGTCATATAGCTGGAATATTGCTGAGCGAGGCGTTAAACAACAAAAAACAAAATTTCTCAGACAAATCACAATATTATGTAAATACTCCTGAAATAATTATTAATTAGAATTTGTCTCAACCAGACATTTTAACTTGATGTCACATCATCCGACACGAGAAGAATGTTACAATGTACACAACACATGTCTTCACCAAGATTTATTATGAAACTTTTAACTTGGCAACAAGCAAGAGAATTAAGGGTCCATCAAAATAAACACGTTTAACCAAGAGGATAATTAACACGCTGACATATTTAACAAAAAACAGATTTTTATTTCAAAATAAAACAAAGCCAGGTACAACAGTGTAAACAATGGCTAATGAGAGACCTGGTTGACGAGGTTCGTCCCACAGCCAGCAACAAGCTCGTCTGAGTCACATTGTTTCACCCGAGCCAGTGCATGCACATATACCGTATTCGACGTAATAAGCGCCCAGGGCGCACTCAAAATTAGAAAGAGGGGTCTCTTATCAGAATATTATTTTGGTGAAGAAAAAAAGTTGAAAGACCGTAAAGTTCATGGTTTATGCTGACAGACTGAAATGTTTATATACGACAGATATAATTTTCCAGAATTTAATTGCCAATAATTAAGGGTGCATATACCACACGAGTGTGTATTATACACGAATAAATTAGTCTTGTGTACATTGATCAATTGGAAGGGGTGCAATGGGGATTGTTCACTAGTGAGAGCTTATAAGAGCTGGGCGCTTCTTACATCAAATACGGTAATTCTTACAGGGAGGAACAGTGTATGGTCCTCTTAATCAATTAATGTTGGTGGCCATGTGTGCAGTGTTTGTGATGACGGGGAGTGCATAAGGCCGATGTGGTGCTGTGTAGGGAATGTCAGATGAGTACTGAGCGGCTGTAATGAGACTGCGAACTGGCAGGTATAGTTGTAAATGTCGGAGGATGTTGTGTGGCCCCACTCAAGCTGGGAGGATGGGGGGGCTTGATAGGGATGTCATGATGTCAGTGTGTCATTGGACGTCATCTGTCACGTCATTAATGACTAGGGATGTTGTGATGTCATGGTGTGTCATGGGACGTCGTCTGTCACTTCATTAATGACTAGGGATGTTGTGATGTCATGGTGTGTCATGGGACGTTGTCTGTCACTTCATTAATGATTAGGGGTGTCGTGATGTCATGGGACGTCGTCTGTCACGTCATTAATGACTAGGAATGTCATAGTGTGTCATGGGACGTCATCTGTCACTTCATAAATGACTCAGGATGTCATGATGTCATAGTGTGTCATGGGACGTTGTCTGTCACATCATTAATGACTAGGTATGTCATAATGTCATGGTGTGTCATGGGACGTCATCTGTCACTTCATTAATGATTAAGGATGTCGTGATGTCATGGGACGTCGTCTGTCATGTCATTAATGACTAGGTATGTCATAATGTCATAGTGTGTCATGGGACGTTGTCTGTCACATCATTAATGACTAGGTATGTCATAATGTCATGGTGTGTCATGGGACGTCATCTGTCACATCATTAATGACTAGGAATGTCATGATGTCATGGTGTGTCATGGGACATTGTCTGTCACATCATTAATGACTAGGTATGTCATAATGTCATGGTGTGTCATGGGACGTCATCTGTCACGTCATTATTGACTAGGGATATCATATTTACTATTTTATTTAATAACTAAAAATACCTATGGGTTGAATGAAAAAGTTTTATCTTCAGATATGAGAGCAGGTATTCATGAAGTTTCATGACTTTAAAAAATATATAACTGCACATGAAATTGAGGCAAATTAAGTAACGGAAACATTTCATATCTGGAGATATTCGTATCAGGACATACCTACAATTGACTGTGTTCACATTTTATATTCCTGTACTGAACCAACTTGCGGGCATAACGCATATCTGATATTGTCCCACAAACATATTTAACTGAAAATAAGTCTCTGTACTTACTGACAACTTTGTTAGTGTGTCTGTAGCTAGGTCTGACGGAGTTTACGAGCTGAAAGTATGTGTATATCCTTCCCCTCCAGTCTCCTGGTGTACAAGCCCATTCACCTTGTAAAATCCTGTGCACTCTGCCAGTGACACATGAAACTCATAATCCTTGTTTTGGAAATGTTTCAATTCTAAAGAGTGGTGGAATATGTTGTATACTGTGGTTATGTAAACATTGTTAGTCATGATATTCTTTCTAAAGCCGTTCAAGCATAAACTGAAGAACTGACGATCAAAAGCTTTAAAAAGTTTGTCATCTTCGAGTTCAAGGGTGTTCCCTAAATATCTCTTTATCTTCTAAATATGTAAATACAGCAATGGCACTATCTGACATACTTTCATAACAAACATGACATTATTGATGGGCCAGTAAAACTGTCGTTGATTTGATCAGCACAGGGATGGATTCTCTGGCATTGTCGTCCTGTTTACAAGTCATTGCAGAGTTGCCTCCCCTAGCTACAGAATCTGCTGGTGAATAGTTTGATTCCCAGGTCTTTAGTTTGTCTGTACCATACCAATGCTTGTTGGTTTCACCCAAGTGACAACAATCTTGAACTCATACATCTTCCTACAGCTGACAAGCCATTATAGAATTGATATTTATATTGAAATAACGTTCAAAGCCCATCTCTTTCACTCACTCACTCTAATGTGAAGATCTGGCTTAGAATTGGTCTTCAGCAACCCGTGCATGTCAAAAGAAGAGATGAACAGGATCAGGTGATCAATGCTCTTAGTGTAAATTCATTTTTGACTAATGGTTTTTGTAAAATAGCCAGATTTTGAAAGAAAACAACTAGTCCCCTCTGAGTTTTGTAATCGCCGTGTCTAAACCCTGGAAGTGAAGGATGAAAACCTTAACTATGTCTGCATGAATGTGTCCAATCCATCTCGATCAAATGGCAAGACTGTCCAGTGGTTGAAGTAACAAAGAAAGATATAGAGTAAAATATTCAAGAAAAAAGCAACTCACTCCATTCATGTGTGCTGTAGTAACAATGGTCTCTGTTACAGACGTGAGCTCCTTCTCCCAGGATGTCCAGAAGAATCTCAACGACTCTGTCCTGAAGATGCCCAACAAGTTCTCCTTCACGTCTCTGCTGGACACATGGGTAAGAGGCTGCATCTGGGGTCTTGCATTCACCTCTGACCAATTAGTGCTACTTCTGTCAACATGGGGCGGTCGGGTAGCCTAGTGGTTAAAGCGTTAGCTCGTCACACCGAAGATCCGGGTTTGATTGTTAAACTGTGGCATGGTATCTCAGTGGGCTAGCGCTATAAAACCGGCATTAGTCCAGACTAGCTGACACACTCACACGTGCATGCACATGTTGTCGAAATCTGCAGACCCATACACATCCATCTAAGACCTTCATCACTTTTGGCGCTCCTCTATCAATACTCATAAATCACATACATTTCAAGCATATACAATCTGCTCACAGTGCGCTGGGGTCATTTGGTAGATCGTCATTGAATTCTCTGGTTCAGGCTTGATTATTTACAGGCTGACGTAAAAAAGCTGGAACACTGCAGAGGCTGGCGTTAAACAACCATCAAATAAACAATCCATGCCAGTTAATATGATTTTGCAACTATTTTTTATTTCAACAGAAGCATGAAGTGTAGTGTAGGTACTTTGGCATGTAGGTTTGGAACCATCTGGCAGTAAGCGTCTGAAGAAGTCTTTGGCCCAGATGTTTGTTCATTAACTCTTTCTCCTCTTCCTCATTCACAGGAGATGTGTGTGCGGAGAGCCTGTGCCTCCATCAATGTAGCAGGAGGGTGCTAAGGGTCACAACAGAAGGTGGGCGTGGTCTTCAGAAACAGGAACATGGAGATCGTTGTGTTGCAGCCCTGTACCCACTCAAGTTCCTCATTCCACCTTGGCCCATGATGCTCCAGCAGTCTTTGTCCGTATATGGGTCTGATGCTCCAGCAGTCTTTTCCATATATGGGTATGATGCTCCAACAGTCTTTGTCCATATAAGGGTATGATGCTCCAGCAGTCTTTGTCCATATATGGGTATGATGCTCCAGCAGTCATTTGCCATATATGGTTCCAATGCTATATATTTATTGGATGTTGAAGAGGTGATCAGACATCGGTTGGATCAAGAGGAGAAGATCTGTTGCTGAAAGTGCAATGTTCAGACAAACTTTCATTTCAGTCAATACCAGACTGCTTATTGAGAATTGTTTTTGTAAGCCTTTGTCTAACATTATGTATTGATATGATTATCAACCATGTGTAATGAAAAGGTAAAAGTGGTGATAACTTGTGAGGAATGTGTTGAGACATATCCTGTGTCATAAGGTGATGAATCAGAATATGTTCAATACAAGATAGTTTTCCATCTGTTTCATTCTTTTACTTCATGTAAGATTCCCGTGAAGATTCCGGGATAGAATAGGTCTTCAGCAACCCATACTTGTCGTAAAAGGCGACTATGCTTGTCATAAAAGGTGACAAACGGGATCGGGTGGTCAGGCTCGCTGACTTGGTTGATACATGTCATCGATCCCAATTGCGTGGTTCAATGCTCATGATATCAATCACTGGATTGTCTGGTCCAGACTCGAATATTTACAGACCGCCGTCATATAGCTGGAATATTGCTGAGTGCAGTGTTAAACAACAAACCAACCAACCAATCAATCATGTAAGAATTTAGAAGGTTGATTTACCTGAAGTATACTTTCTGATGTACAGGGGTACATGCAGTAAAGAGAACTCAGCGTACTGGTCTCTCCAAGGTTCCTGGGGAGGCTGGGCTAGGCCCAAGCACCTGCTGGTGTACTGGTCTCTTCAAGGTTCCTGGGGAGGCTAGGCCCAAGCACCTGCTGGTGTACTGGTCTCTCCAAGGTTCCTTGGGAGGCTAGGCCCAAACACCTGCTGGAAGATATTACTAGTTGGAGAATGAAAGGTTGTTGGTCACAAAGCTTTCATTGTGAAACTGGTGAATGGGTGACCATCAGGGAAGCTCAGCCGTCAGCAGTGACTACTGTGTCTATGTAGCCTGGAGTAATAATGTCCCTTAGTCAGGCCAGGATCCAGAGCTATATTGTGCCAAACTGTGGGGAATTGGGATTAGAATTGGTCCGTAGCAACCCATACTGGGCATGAGCATGGATAAGGTGGCCACACTTGGTGACTTGGCTAAGGGCGTGTCAACCCATGCTGGCAGTTGGTTCAGATTTGATTATTTACATGAGGATATAGCTGTAATCATTCTGACCACTTCTTAAAACTCAATTCAGGCACCATTCCCATTTCTTGCAAGTCTCTATAACTTTATGTTTGAGGATGAGGTGAAGCTATTGTTCATACTGTTTTGTGTAGTGTTCTGTCACATGTATCATTGCCAAGATGATCATTAGAATAAACATAACTTATGTAATAAGGTGTTTGTCTTTGAATATATTTTAAGTTTTTACATCAACACTTCACTACCCGTGAAGATCCTGGGTAGAATAGGTCTTCAGCAACCCATGCTTGCCAGAAAAGGAGACTATGCTTATCGTAAGAGACGATTAACAGGACGACTCGCGGACTTAGTTGATGCATGTCATCAATCCCAATTGCGTGGATCAATGCTCATCATGTCAATCACTGGATTGTATGGTCCAGACTCGATTATTTAAAGACCGCTGTCATATAGCTGGATATTGCTGAGTGAGGCATTAAACAAACAAACAAGCAAACAAACAAACAAACAAAGCATTGGTCATACACATGAACAAGAGGCCAGTGCTGTCAGCTCTGCATAACACTTTTCCAGTGTTTCAGTTGCTCCCAATATCTACATACATATTTAGTCTCAGTGATGTTCTTGCAATGAACCAGCAGGAAGGATCAACACTGTCAAAGCAGGATGATTGTGTTTACAATTGTTTTGTCTACAAATTCGTACACTGAACCATTTTCAAAATATTTCACTCTTTGTGAGTGAGCGAGTTTGGTTTTATGTCGCTTTTAGCAATATTCAAGCAATATCACATGGGGGAAATCAGAAATGGCCTTCACACATTGTACCTATGTGGGGATTCGAACCCATGTCTTCCGCTAACCCCCCCACTCTTTAAGTCATGGGCAGTCATAATCTAAGCTTTCTGGACCTGAAGCAATTTTACTGGACACCAACATCAGACGAGTGGACAAAATGACTCCAATTTGATACTAGTATTTTGACCAAACAAATGTTTGTGACATGGCTGCTAATCAACATTTTATGTAAATAATAGTAACAAAACCATTTCCATAATCAGAACAATTCTACGGAAGCGTAGTAGGGCCACGGTGGATTTTTTTTGTCTAAGTATCTCCTACGTAGGACTTACTATCTCCTACGTATAAGGGGGGCACGGGTGGCCCAGTCGTCTAAGGCGCCGCGATTCGCTGTGCAGAGGTGCATCCCTTAGGCACGCCAGAAACCTATGATTGTTCCCGGTTATGAATCCCGGTTCGCCCCGATTATGTTTCTAGGTTTGTCAGCATCATACCCTTGCTCGTGGGTTTCACCGAAGTGGTAAACGTCTGAGACCTGCATCACTTCGGGCTTTCCTCCCACATTAAACTGACACACCGTGATATAACTGGAATACTGTTAAAAGCTGTGTTAAACACAACTCACCCACTCACTCTCAATAATGACGCTGAGTATGGTTATGTCTTTATTCCTCACAGATATGTTGACAGAACATGTTATATCATTCTTCACTTGATGATTTACAGTATTGATTCTTGACACATTGAAACTGTATTACAACAAAAAATGCAGCAATGTATATGGAGCCAAGGTCAGCAGGTTCCTGTGAAACAGTTCCTGCATATGGAGAAAGAGTCATGGTTTCTTGTGGAAGCCTGCATATTGCATAAGGTACAAGAGTTTTACACCCACGAGTAACTTGTTTATCCATTCCGTTATGAAGATTGCGTTTCGGGCTGTATTGTTCATTATCTCCGGATGGGGAAATCTTAAAATTGCATAAACCTGCCCCAAAAAATGTCATTGGGCGATGGTTAGCAGATACCCTGTTTGGATCCTCTGGAAGACGAAGAGAAGAAGTTCACATCAAAGTACAGGCTATGCCAACACACAGCAGTAAACACCCACAGAAGGTGCTTGAACGTTATGTGATGGTACATCAACAGACTGGCATGAAGGGTTGACAGACTTGAGTCAATCCACTTGTGTGGCTACCACTACTGTTCCCCAATATTTGAGCAGCTAGAACGTAAGCAGTCATTGGTAAACTGTACGCTTAAATAATGTTTCCTAATATGGCCCAGCTATCATTGGCCCAGTGATGTACTTGGTAAGATGATACAACCCCCGACCCCCTTTCAGAATATCAAATTGTTGTTCCCATATAATATAAGACAATTGTAAGAGGTTCCCATATTCTATATTTGTGACCGTTGCGTTCTCTGCGATACATGCTTGGCTTGACTGAAGAGGAAGTTGTCAGTCATAGTGCGGCGATTGACTGAAGAAGAAGTTGTCAGCCATAGTGCGGCTATACTGTCCTCAGCACTGATGGAGGTTATCTGTTTATCCAAGGCTTCACGATCTTTAATTTTTTTCCTGAATTTTCAGCCGCCGAAAGTGAAGGTTAAGGTGTCAAGGTTACAATTAAATTCGCCCCAACCAATATTTGACCTTCTTAATCACGTCTGTTCTTTCTCTGAATATAATCAACTGATTTCTACAAGAAAACACGTTATTATCATACATGCTCAGAAAAACACGCCAGGAGAATCTGATATATCACCATCTTTCAGCTCTCGTCTCCATTTCACCGAAACTGACCGTCAATAGATCTAGATCTCTAGATAATGAAAATCGTGCCCCTTTCACAATATACCTAATACATATGCGTCATCATATGTTAGTCATCTGTAGCAGACGGTAATCTAAATATCGTCTGCTTCTCAGGGGCGTATCTCATGTTAACCCACAATGCATCTCCCTGATTGAGACAGTAGTGTCCCCAACACAACGAGCCGCAGTAATTACGTGCGGAAGCGTACAAAAGGAGTCTGTGGTAATCTCGTCTGCTCTTCGTCAGAATATGTCCCTTCGCAAGGGTTTCTAAACGTGTTGAAACATGTCGGGGGAATCTGCTACACTGATATTTAATACATTGTTGCATTCAACCGTACCGGCAAAGTAAAGTTTACCCTGTCCCCCGTCACACACAAGCTTGTCTGATTAAATATACAACCCGTCTTCCATAAATAATAAGTGCTCAGTATATACTCGTTAGCTATAAGATTATGTCAAACAAATACACCTATGTCAGTCGACGTGTTTCTACAGACAGGCAAAACTTCCAGCGGATAGTTTTCAGATTTTCAGAATTTTCGTCTGCATTTGTTCTCAGATTAACATCATCAAAACTGTTGACAGCTCCAGATTCTATGATGTCTGCCAGACAACAAACACCCAACGCCGGTACTACCGGAAGGTGTCGTATCACAAGGATGTCCGGAAGATGTTGTGGGCTCGGTTGCAGATGATGTAAAAGCAAGTGAGAAGTTTGCAAAATTGCACCTTAGTGTTTGTTTATTTGTAGTAAGCAAACAGCAAGTTCTGAGGCATTTGTCATAACATGGTTCTCCACCCTGCATTGTTTTCCTTACTCGTAAAAACAAGTGCCGCTTTCAAAGAAGACCTAATACGCGGAGAAGCTTCTGAAGAATTTTTATATATCTTGTTTTTGAGGGGATGCGCTGGATATATGTTTAGAACGAAATTCTATTAATACTAATATGCCACTTAGTTGAAATTGACCCTGAACTCTTAAAGGCAGGCAGTTGTTACGTCGGGGTGTGTGTATTAGAGCAAGGTGGTTATTCCAGGATGTACGCTATTTTCTACCTGAATAAGCAAAGTGTGGCCTATATGGAAAATAATGCAAGTGAAGAAGAAAAGGAAACACAAAGTTTATTAACATTATATGCAAATACTGGTATAAAATACAATGGATAATGGAAATAAACCAACTAAAATCATATAGGGATGAACTCATAACAATGTTATCAGGAGGTGAGGTGAAATGGGGTTTAACGTCGCGTCCAAGATTATTGCACTTGTATAGCGACGTGCATGCACATGTGTGTATGGCTGCTTGTACTAGTCCGGACTGATGCCGATTTCTAGTGCTAGCACACTGAGATACCATGCCGAGATTTAACGTCTTTTGGTATGACGCGGCCGGGGTTCCAACCACGGACCTTCCGCTCTTGCGGTGGACGCTCTACCACTAGACCACGGAGGCGGTCGCTATCAGGGGGAAATTGTCAAAGAAAATTTGTCTCAGTTACTTAAACTTTAGGCAGTTGCAGACATTCTTTGTGATTGATTGGTTGAGACAGAATGTGATGACTCTCAAGATCTGTTAACTCGGGAATATCCAGCAGGACATCCTGATCGAGGTCAATATCAGCAAGGTTGAAAACCTGAAATAGTAGTCCTTAGAAAAGTTACTTCATTTATGCTGTCACCAGCAGATGACACAATGATGTTTGCCATGCATGTTGGATTGGCAAGTGCAGTACTTGGTAATCTGTTGCAGCTTTTACAACGAAGAGAAGCTGATGTATTTGGGCCTTTCAGTTCAGATTTAGTTTTTGCCGAATGACACCCGACACGGGGACATCCATGGTAGCAGTCCAGACACCAGTGGTCCATGTGCAGTCCGTGTTATCACCAGGCGAGACCACTGTCTCCTTATCAAGTGTCGTCTGTACGTCGACGATATCGGCATCTTCTTTAACCAACTGGAAGAAAAAAAGATACGAACAATTAATTACTCCCGAGTCTGTAAGCCTGTCATGGAACAGTGTAGTGGCAGTGATATATTAGTTTGAGTCCGTATAGTAAGAATAGTGACAAACAAACGTTATTGAACCCATGACAGGAGGGTTATACCACGTCTAAGGGAGATAACTCTACAAATCATATTGTAGATGTATTTAGGAAATGACATCAAATTTCTTACATACCTCCAGAAATGTGTAGGCTGTCGTTGACATCTTTCTTTTCTTGTTACTTGTCAAAGATCTTTTAGAGATGAAATATTACATTTATATGAAAATAATAAATCGATGTTTGACGCGAGTCGAATTACACGTCTATGGAACTACTTTTCGTCTGTCGGAAGGACACAGTGGTTTTCAGACTAAGGCATGTAAAAAAACCAACAAAATCCTTTCCATAGTCATAAAAAATCTCTGCTAAAAGTAGAGTCGACTGTGCGATTCCGAATATATAATCAGCATGTGTTTAGGAATCCCTATCGAATAGTCATGATACCAGGTGTTCGCGGAAAGGTGAGCGTTTCCTGCCCCGCCGGAAGTCAGCGAGGAATACATAATAGAACCTTTGGCTTTTCTTGCCAAGTTACATATTCATTTTATCTCGTGACCGAAAATATTGACAATTTCGCTCGTCGCTGCACCACTCATGGAAGTATCAGTCCTGTCGGGTCATGCCATGAAATAAACATGCTATGTGACACAAAAAGACAAAGTGGGATGAGTGGGCGTGTGGTTGTATACTCCCCAGGGAGTTCAGAATGA
The DNA here is from genome assembly GCF_022045235.1 of Haliotis cracherodii. Classification (NCBI taxonomy): domain Eukaryota; kingdom Metazoa; phylum Mollusca; class Gastropoda; order Lepetellida; family Haliotidae; genus Haliotis; species Haliotis cracherodii. Next base: position 10,070,840 of record NW_027266280.1, on the reverse strand, counting down.
TAACTGGAATGCATACGAATTCACTCCTCGGGTAGCAAATACATACTCGCATTTAAGCCGAGCTGTCTGGACACGTGCGGTATATAAATGTACCCACATAAGCGTATAGAATATTGAATTCAATTTTTAAATAATACTAATGCTATAAAGGAACTCTCACGTCACTAGACTGGAAAGGGGATGTGTGTATGCTGTGGGAGCTGAGGAGATAAGTGCGTGAGTGAGTATGGTTTTGCGCCGCACCAGAAAAGGGCTTCACACGCTGTACATGTGGGGGTGGGGGTGGGGGGTGGGGGGTGGGGGGGGGGGGGGGGTGTGTGGAACAGGGGTCATTATCAAAAACAATTACACTACATCCCTTAACGCCACTTTAAGACTACCGTATTCGACGTAATAAGCGCCCCGCTCTAATAAGCGCCCATGCCGATATTTGCTAATATATTGGCTAGTGAACAATCCCAATTAGCACCCCTTCCAATTAATCAATGTACACAAGACTTATTTATTCGCGTATAATACGCACTGGTGTGTTATATGCACCCTTAATTATGGGAATTTAATTCTGGAAAAATATGTCTGTCGTACATAAACATTTCAGGCTGTCAGCATAAACCACGAAATTTATCTTTCTTAACTCACTGCTTTTTTCACCAAAATAATATTCTAATAAGAGCCCCCTATTCCTAATTTTGAGAGCGTCCTGGGCGCTTATTACATCGAATACGGTATGTCCCACTGACACGAGTTGCTAGCTCATTGCTATTCTCTCATGGTGTTGGGTGTGTAGTTATGTAGTTCAGATGATGACCATCGGCTTTCATTAAAGTGTTCAGATAGACTTCAATAATTTTAGTCAAACTTGGGAAGATACACGAAACAATAGTTCAAGGTATATTTTGCATATAGAATATGGGAGTGGTTTGGAACCAGAGACGTATTTAAGCTCTGAATGAAAACAAATTTCGTATTATATAATAATATATCGTTATATATATGGTCTTCTTAGATTATGTGATTGAGTGAGTGAGTGAGTGAGTGAGTAATATTTTACGCCGCTTTTAGCAATATTCAAGCAATATCACTGCGTAGGACACCAGAAATGGGCTTCACACATTGTGCCCATTTCGGGATTCGAACCCGGGTCTTCGGCGTGACGAGCGAACGCTTTAACCACTAGGCTACCTTCTTAGATTAAGGCATAATGAAGGTAGATAGTTGGAAATTGGTATTCCTTAATGATTACGCCCAGTTTGTAAATATGGAATAGAAGACGAGTCCTGCATACAATGAAATAAGAAAACGATAGCTTCCAGAGCATTTCTGTAATCATGTTAATATATACACATTAAAACTTCTTTCCTTAACCTCTTTTGAGTAGTACATATAATGCATATAAGCCTCGTTGTCAATTGTCAAAGACGTCAGCCTATATATTGTACACACTGTCATTTCTTCCCATTGTAGCCCTATACAATTGTATACAGTAGACTACGTTTATAACGAACACGCTTATAACGAACTGACCGATATAACGAACTTTTTTTTTAGTCCTGACCATTTGTTGTATAAATGCTGTATATAAGCTTATAACGAACTACGGTTATTACAAACTAAAATGAGTGGTCCCTTCGAGTTCGTTATAAGCGTAGTTTACTGTATGAGCCAGAGGCCTTCTACAATACTTATTCTTGGACTTTGACAAAGCTGCTTGCCACAGCAGGTCACCCTTCCGTTGAGAGGTATCTACTATCTACAGTGATAAACCACAACACCGAAATGCATCAGACGTTTATTACGTAACAGGTTGTCGGGAAGTTTATTTTGGCATTTTGTATGCTTTTAAAGCCTGTGATAATGAGGGTTATACCCCATCCTCCTGTTTGGTGCATCCAGCTCCGGTGGCTGCGACTCTAACTGGCTGTATCTTTGATATCGCACATACTCCAATAAGTCAAGCATTAAAGAAGCTGTAAGATAACTCGCAAGATCTTATGCTGACATTCAATGAATCGTCTCCGGTGGTGTATATTCTGGCATAGTATGACCATTAAACGTCTATTAGATTCATCAGAAGGGGCTATATGCTACAATAGCAACAATTTGCTTGTATTCCTTGGACGAAATCGTGGACAGGTATGAACGTTGGGTGTTACAAAACACTGGCTTAAACCTACGTACAATCTAGGGGGTGCTTACTGGACATTGCATAAAGGCGATATGAGCGGTTAATATGTAATAACAACTGGTTTAAACCTACACCAGTCTGGGGGCCTCTTTCACCAAGTGCACTCACTCCGGGAGGCGGGTATCATTCGATGGCAAGAACCGTGTCAATGACAGAACTCTGGACATTGTATTAGGAAATAATTATACAGAACTTCTTAGTTTCCATGACTGAATGTATCACAAGAAGACATTTTTTAGCATTCGTGAGACACTTCAGGCAAGTACTTGTTCGTAATGCCACAGTAGTTAGGCCAGAATGCAGTAATGGCGGCGAAGATTTTTGGCACTGAGAGAACCGACTACAAAGATGACGCCCTTGACGGTTTCTTTTGTGTTCAGCGTCAGATATTCGTTTTTAAGAGTAGACCAGTGGACTAGTGTAAACCATAAACCATATTTGTGGCTAGTCCTGTGTTGAAGGCGAAAGTGGTTTCCATGGTTGCATTTTATATTAAGAACTGGATCAGAATTATACTTCACTACCATCAGTGGAATTTTACATGTCCTACGCATGATTTAGTTGTCTCGGGCTAGCGGACAAGCGTTAAATTCGATGGCTGCTTTGTTTGATGGAGCACTGATGCCGGTTTCATGACGCCATGAAATCCACGTCTAAGTCTAACATGGATGCCCCACTCAGACACAGTGGTAAATGTCTGAGACATGCATCACTTCCGGCCTTCCTCGCAGATTAAGCTGATACGCCCTGATGTAACCGGAATACTTTATATAACTGCGCAGAGTTGCGTCCCTTTGGCACGCCAGAAACCTATGATCATTGGTTTGAATCCCGGTTCGCCCCGATTATGTTTCTAGGTTTGTCAGCACCATACCCGTGCTCGTGGGTTTCACCGAAGTGATAAACGTGAAAGACCCGCATCACTTCGGGCTTTCCTCCCACATTAAGCTGACACACCGTGATATAACTGTAATACTTTTCAAAGCGGCACTGAACCCAGCTCACTCACTCACTCTGTGCCAGATGATGTGATACTGGCAGTGATGGGGTTTTTTAGGACTGACTGGGGCTGTCTGGCAAATGGAAGGGGGAGACACCGCGGCGTTAATCAGTCAATAGATGCAGAAAGTAATGAACTAGCTGAGCGGGGATGGCGGGGAAATTGCCGTAATGGAGGTGTCTGTTTCTCATGGTCAAGTCCATCACAAGTGATGACCAACTTTACTGTATTCATTGAAACAAATTATTTGGAAGCTTACTGTCGTCTGCTTTCCCATTTTATAACATAACCTACCAGGTGTCTCGCAAAATGTGTCGTCTGCTTTTATAGCTGTGTCCGGTCACATGAAATGTCATTGTGCTGTTGTATGATTCAAAACGTCAACGCCAGAGTATAACCAACCTCGATTATCTGCTGGGAATTGTACATACATACGTACGTGCATTCGATTATTGAAATGTGAGAGAGCTGAGTCAACCGATGTTAACCCATTCAGGCTGGGAACCAGGGTTGAATAGTTTCAACCTGAGTAAACCCGCGTTAACCAAGGATAGCTTAGGCAGTATCCGAAATAAAACGCATAATAAAAAAGCAATCTTTGATATAACACAAAATGGTTGCCATGACGGAGGCATGTAACAGTCATGTGTATTGCTATACACGGAGGATCCAGTCGTCGAAGGCGCCGCAATTCGAAGTGCATAGTTGCGTCCCTTGGGCATGCCAGGAACTTATGATCATGGGTTTGAATCCCGGTTCGCCCCGATGATGTTTCTAGGTTTGTCAGCACCATACCTACTCGTGGATTTCACCGAAGTGGTAAACGTGTAAGACCTGCATCACTTTCCTCCCACATTAAGCTGACATGCCATGATATATCTGGAATTCTGTTACAAGCGCTCGAACCCCAACTGACTCACTCACTTACTTGCCTGTTTCCGTGTATTCGGATAATGTACTGTCACGGGTCCTTTAATACCACACTTAAAGCCCCGGTTGATATCACCTTCCCATGGGTGCACGTGCAGCACAGAGGCCTGTAAACTGTTCACGTGATCTACGCGATCTATTTGTGTGTATAAACACCTGTTTTCATAAAGGCTTTAAGGAGATAGTGTTATATCCAGACAGATTCTCTCTATGCAAGAGTGTTCGATCCACTCACATCAACAAACACGCTCCACCTTAAATCCACAAACCTCGGTGCATCAACGGAATCCTGCCCGGGTCGTGACCTTGAACTCAAGAACATCTGGCACGTGTACGTTCTAGCATGGGCATGTTTAAATCATATCATTAGCTGAAGACGTCCATGTTTCAGAGCCGCACATTCGCCTTAATTAGTTCAGTCATGTTTCGTACAGGTGAGATGCAACCAAGACCGAATCATTTTTACTGATATGTAATAGTAGAATATGACACCAACCGTGACGTCATGTAGATTGTTTGACGTCATACTGAGGTTATTGGATATTTCTCAACATCTGTTTAGAGAATCTATTTTATTTTTCTGACATATGATATTGGTTTTATTTGTTATATTTAATGTTCTGTTTCGATACTGAAATAATTACTCCTAGATGCACGGTTTCCCCAATGGAATAGGTAAGCAGACTGACACCAGGAGTAAAAAAGTGAGTGAGTGAGTATGGTTTTATGCCGCTTTTAGCAATATTCCAGCAATATCACGGCGGGGGACACCAAAAATGGGAATCAAACCCGGGTCTTCGCCAGAAACCTATGATTTTGGGTTCGAATCCCGGTTCGCCCCGATTATGTTTCTAGGTTTGTCAGCACCATACCCGTGCTTGTTGGTTTCACCGAAGTGGTAAACATCTGAGACCTGCATCACTTCGGGCTTTCCTCCCACATTAAGCTGACACGCCGTGATATAACTGGAATACTATTAAAAGCGTCGTTAAACCAAACTCACTCACTCACTCAATATCTCGGTGGAGGAAACCGGAAATGGGCTTCGCAAATTGTACTCATGAGGGGAATCGAACCCGGGTCTTCAACGTGACCAGCGAACACACTAACCACCAGGCTACCCGACCGCTGCTTAATTAGGAATGTTATTTAAAAATAGACAAATATGTTCTCAAAAATCCATGAAAACTAAGTTATCATGTTTTACCAAAAACAAAATCGTTCGCTGGCTATGCCGGGTATTTCGAGTTTAAAAACATGTTTTAGCTTTTGTTGTTTTACGCCGCATTCAGAAATAGTCCAGCTATATGAAGACGGCATATAATACTCGAGTCTGGACCAGACAATCCAGTGATTGACATCATGAACATCGATCTGCGCAAATGGGATGCGATGAGATGCATCAACCAAGTCAATGAGCCTGACCACCCGATCCCGTTGGTCGCCTCTTACGACAGGCATAGGTTGTTGAAGATCTATTTGAACACGGAATCTTTACGGGGCTTTCTAGGATGTGAGCACGCATTTCTTGAATAATCATTTAGCAAGTTTTCAAACTTCTTTGCTATCTTTTGAGTTATTTTCTTAGTTTGGTTGCTGTAAACTGTGGATGGTAGAAATGAAAACATCATCTTCTGGCTTCGGATGTCTGTAATGAGTTTTGGATGAGGCATTATCAACTGGGAGAGGTGTACAACACCAGTCTAAGCGTCCCACCAGCCTGGCGTAACGCACTTCCCACAACAGAGAAGACAGAAAAAACTTATCATTCTTTTTGACAACATCATAGATATTCGTTTAAAATTTCACTTAAATAGATATGCTGCTAATGTTTCCAGCTCATTATGTCTTGAAATTAAAATCGACGTTTCCGATGATGCCATTTCCAAATTGTGCACATCTGAGTGTCGTCATCAGGAGATGTTTACAAGCGGTAGAAGGTTTATCAGATCAAGCCAAACGCCTCCATGCCAATATGAGAAGTTATTTTAAGTGGGTAATGAGTCATCGCTTGAACCATACATCATGTCGGCTTGTTTTGTCTTCATTTACAACTAGTGTCATAAGAGTACTCCCTGAACCGCTCCGCCCTCGCTATTGCACCATGTTTATATCATCATGGCGTATGTACAGAGTAGATCTCTAGCACTCTGTTTGAGTCTCCATGGCGATCTCAGGACAGAACATATTTTAGTAACCTGTGGGTGTCTCGCCGTGGCGATCCCGTACACCCGTGAAGATCCGGGTTAGAATTGGTCTTTAACAACCCATGCTTGTCGTAAGAGGCGTTGACTTTGTTCATGTATGTCATCGTATCCACATTACGTAGATCGCTGCTCATGATGTCAATCCGTGGATTGTCAGGTGTAGGCTCGATTATTTACAGACCGCCGTCATACAGCTGGAATAATGCTGAGTGCGGCGTTAAACAAGAAACAAACAAAAACAAACAAACCAGGGATTGATCAAGCTATTATCAAGGGTTTAACAACAAACAAACAAACGATTCCGGTATTAATGGCCTTTAGTCCCCATGTTTGTCCCTGCATGTTGAGTCTTGGATCTCAATCATTAGTTGCAGACTCTCAAACAATCAGGCGACCTGGGTGGCACAGCGGTGTAGCGCCCCGCCAATTACTGCTGGTTTGAATCCCAGATTCTTGGTTTGACAGGGCTATGCCTGTACTCTTTGAATTTTAAGTGGCAGCTGTCCGAGATCTGCAACAATATGAACTGTACCTCTCCATCAAGCTGATAAATCTGCATTACTGATAAAGCGGCATTAAACCTAACTCACTCAAATATGTTTCTTCCAACACAGCTTGGAGGTTGTGGTTCAGTGAGTGAGTGAGTTCAGACCATCTTCGTCCTCGACAAGTTATGGAATGATATCTCTTCACCTTCCATCAATCACAGTGTTGCTATAAAGTACCGGCCAAAACAAAGTATAGACCCATGTTCGATGGTGGCTAACAATGAAACAAACAAAAAATGGTTCTCGATGGTGACGTATTTTATACGGGTCTGATACTTGTGTTTTGTACGCTATATTTGCAGTGTTTTTTGGCGACTGCTTTTAGCATAATAACGTTTGTAATGTTTTGGTCAAATACAACTTTCAAGTGGAACCTTCTTTTGCCCGGCAGTATAGTTTACATGACGCACCTCACTATAACGCTATCCTGTTTGTTATTTCAATTAACTTTGAATTTTCTGGCGGTTGAAAACAACACGTCCTTGATATCAATTGGGAGTAAATTTGTCATTAATGCCACATGGAATCTTATTATAATGCACATGTGACACAATGATATATGTATAAATGAAATACATTGGAAACATATAATGCTTAAGGCGTCACAGAATTATTTAACTGCTCTTACTCAAGTAAATGATACAGGTAAAGAAAACAGTCCATCGATCATATGGCCTGATAGCGTCTACTGATGAAGTAATTTGGTGCAAACTCAGACACATGCTTTCGAAGAGATGAGACATAATCCATATGACGTCAATCCTGGAATCAGAAGCAGATATATTTTGTGGGGGATTCGTTCTGTTTTATTTTGGTGGAACTAATTGGGACAGATGCACAACTTTTGAACATGGTGGGCAGACAACTCGTGATTTAACTTCGGACACACTTGGCGTGAAGGTTGTAGAACAGAGATGCGTGTCTGCGTGTGTCTGTATCTGTTTGTGTGTCTTTCTGTCTCCCCTAGTCTGTCTGTATGTGCCTGTCTATGTCTGTATGTGTCTGTCTATATGTGTATGTCTGTGTCTGTCTGTATGTGTATGTCTGTGTCTGTCGGTATGTGTATGTCTGTGTATCTGTATGTGTCTGTCTGTGTGTGTCTGTCTGTATGTGTCTGTCTGTATATCTGTGTCTGTCGGTATGTGCCTGTATATATGTGTATGTCTGTGTATCTGTATGTGTCTGTCTGTATGTGTCTTTCTGTATGTCTGTGTCTGTCGGTATGTGCCTGTATGTCTGTGTCTGCGCCTATGAAGCACCTATGAACGTCTGCTCGAAAATAACAAACCTCCTTTCACTGACAGAAAACTATACATAATTCAATGAAGTGGATCCACTTTCTGGAACTTCTGATCAAGACCTCTTTCATCTAGTTCAAACCATTCTTATGGTATTTCTTTCTGTTCATTTTTAATCTGTGTAAGTCACGAAACCGGGAACTGAACCTGCGTCAGTGAAGTTGACACTGTACCCACTGAGCTACCCCGCCCCAGCTGGCACACATTAACCATTCGACTCTTACTGATTGTCAGTGTCACATCACCACCCTCACCGCCAGCTGAGTCAAACACCAACAGTTTTAACACCTACAGTGTGGCAGAATTAAACCCCCACCTCCCTGGTAGCTGGGTTAAACACCTACAGTTTTGCCAGAATTAAACCTCCACCGCCCTGGTAGCTGGGTTAAACACCCACAGTGTTGCCAGAATTAAACCTCCACCTCCCTGGTAGCTGGGTTAAACACCAACAGTTTTAACACCTACAGTTTTGCCAGAATTAAACCTCCACCTCCCTGGTAGCTGGGTTAAACACCAACAGTTTTGCCAGAATTAAACCTCCACCTCCCTGGTAGCTGGGTTAAACACCTACAGTTTTGCCAGAATTCAACCTCCACCTCCCTGGTAGCTGGGTTAAACACCAACAGTTTTAACACCTACAGTTTTGCCAGAATTAAACCCCCACCTCCCTGGTAGCTGGGTTAAACACCAAAAGTTTTGTCAGAATTAAACCCCCACCTCCCCGGTAGCTGGGTTAAACACCAACAGTTTTGTCAGAATTATACCGACGGAATTAAACATCTACCATGTTGCACGTGTTACATTGTGGTAGGGCTAAACAGCTGTGATTCGGCAACGTGTAGATTTGTGGAGCCTGGTCATTATCGTTACGTAACGATATGCACTCAATCGCGTAATATCTAATTATTATTTTGTGCCTCTATTTGTGTAAACATCGGCATCAAAGAGATTTTTGCGAATTAGAAGAATAATTCAATAGATAAGGCTCTTAAACATTATCATATTTTCTCTTTATTCTTAATGGCTCCCTCATATTTTAAATTTTGCATAACCGAGGGCACCAAGGGCAACGTTCTGCGTGCTGATGGCGACGCCCAGACCCGCCTCGGTAGTTCCGGGTCACAAGATGGGGGATGCAATATTAGAGCCAGGTGATGAGATTGGTTGTGAAGAAGCCTGGATGCTATTATCCTCACGAGTAGAGGAGATGGGTGAAGTATACAACACACCCTAAAAAATGTCACGTTTATCACAGGAGGTGCGGTTTCTGTGCACCAGCATCGAACTAGAGATTTCACTGAGGCAGTCCACCTTTTTACCATAGACTGTGTGTGGGTGGGTTTCAGGTTGAACACCGCTTTTAGCAATATTCCCGCAATATCATGTAGGGGGACACCAGAAATGGGCTTCACCCATTGTACCCATGTGGGAAACTGAACTCGGGGCTTGCCCCAACTAACGTTTCGCCAGTAATGTAACGGTATGTATTTTGAAGAATTTCTCTAAATTTACAAAATCTCACGCTTATGACTTATTGGTAGAATAGGTCTGCACTAACCCATGATTGCCGTAAAAGGTGACTCTGCTTGTCGTTAGAGGCGACTAACGGGATCGGGTGGTCAGGCTTGCTGACTTGGTTGATGCATGTCTTCGTAGATGCGTCGATCGATGCTCAATCACTGGATTGTCTGGTCCAGACTCGATTATTTACAGACCATCGTCATATAGCTGGAATATTGATGAGTGCGACTTTGGACAACAAACAAACAAACAAACAAACTAAATATCCAACCTTGGCCTGCAGCCACTGTTCAGGACGGCGGCTTTTCTATTCGTCAACCAATAAGGGGTTAAACTATGGAATCCTGCCAATGGCTAGAATGCCACGTTGTCGCACCTTGGTTAATCAGCGACCATATACTAGTATCGGTGTATGGTCTCTGGGTTAATGTTGTCCTTTCTAGGATTCCATATTAAATACCATCTTCTAATTATCGCATATTTTCATCTGACAAGATACTGACGATTTAAGGATATTTAAGAAAGCATGCTGTTATTGTGACCCCGAATACACGCGAGACTTTCCAACGGTAGACAGTAGACACACATTCAAGTAGGTAATAGCAGAAAATCGCATTTTTCAGTTAAAATTCTAAAGTTTAAAAGTCTCCACACAAGCATAACATTCCACAAATGTTTTTTGACATATTGAAATTATCTTCTCCTTACATTACCACCAAATACTGAAATACTCGCAACACGCTTCACGCCACTGTACAGGACACGCCTGATTAGATAAGAGAACATGTTTCCAATGTCATATTCACAGACAATTCTCAGTCCGTGAATCATGTCATTCCTCAGATCCCTCCTCGTCACGTGCATGGTGACAGCGAGCACGTGCAGATTACCGTTTGACTGGTGCTCCCCACCTCAGTGGGAGGCGATTCAGGGAACACTGCGAGGAGTTTCCAAGGATGACATTCCCCACATGGAAGCGGTAGGCGAGACGTTGTTGTGATTATGTCAGTCGTTCGCGGTATTGCTGGTACATATGTCTTAACAAAGACGTTTCACGGGAGAACATAGTCGACCAAAGTAAACATTACGCTATGACGGCTTCTAAGACATTTGTCGAATCTCATTCAGAGAATGTGTTGATATTGGTTTAACGCACTTTGCACTGTATTTTAGTTAAAGTACGTTTCAGCTTAAAGTGTGAGGAAACGATGCATTTTATAGATATTTACCACTTTAGTTAAAACGAACGGGTATGGTGCTAACAAACCTTGGTTCTTGATCGGGGCGAATCCGGCAATGGAGTCCGGAAATAACAGGTCCTTGTACAGCTGATGACCGCCTCCGTGGTCTAATGGTAGAGCGTCCGCCCGGTGAGCAGAAGGTCTGGGGTTCGATCCCTAGGTGCGTCATACCAAAAGACGTTAAAAGATGGTACTTGTTGCTACCCTGTCTGGCGCTCGGCATTAAGGGGCTAAAACAAGAGCTGGTCGGCTCGGAGTCAGTATACTGTGTCTGAGTGGGGTGTTCATGTTAAACTGCGGCATGGTATCTCAGTGTGCTAGCACAATAAATCGGCATCAGTCCGGACTAGTACAAGCAGCCACACACACACACATACACGTGCATGAACGTTGCTATATAAGTGCAATAATCTTGGACGCAACGTTAAACTCCATTTCACCTCACCTTGTACAGCCGAGGGACGCAACAATCATAACTGATTACTTTACACAAACCTATACATACTATTTGTTTGTTTGTTGTTTAACTCAGTACTCAGCACTATTCCAGTGACAATAGAGGCTTAAATAGTCGAGTGCGGACAGACAAACCATGAATTGATATTTAAGCAAAGTCGCCCTGCACAGACTGCCACACGCCTCCAGGGTCTGTTGTTTTCTAACGCCAGAGCAACTCGAGGATACCGTACGACCTGAACCACTCGAGAATAGCGACCACACAACTCAAAGACGGAGCATCTCCTGATGTCAAGAAGATCTATGATTACACACAGGTGAGGTCTTGGTCAGTTTATAGTGACTGCAAGTTTCATTGTGGATGACGTTACTTCAGTAAGTGTAGGATACACATGCCAACCTCCATCCTATCCGACTTAATAGGATGTGCAGTTTCTCAAAGTTTAATACTTAGATCAACTGAGTGAATGAGTTGGGTTTAACGCTAACGCTATTACAGTTATATCATGGCGTGTCAGCTTAATGTGGGAGGAAAGCCCGAAGTGACGCAGGTCTCAGACGTTTACCACTTCGGTGAAACCCACGAGCACGGGTATGACGCTGACAAACCTAGAAACATAATCGGGGCGATCCGGGATTTGAACCAACGATCACAGTTTTCTGGCATGCCCAAGGGACGCAACTCTACACAGCGAATTGCGACTCCTTAGACGACAGGGTCATCCGTGCCCCCTCTAGATGAACTGAAAAAGTAGGTTGGTAAAAGTTAAGTTTCAGCGTACACGTATGTCTTTTTGTTTCAGAAAACGCTGTACATCATTGAAAATAACGCCTGTAGAAGAGTGTTGCTGAATGAAACTTTCAGAAAAGCCTGCATCCCCCGTGAGTTCGTGTGCTTTTTTAAAGAGCGCGACGTGTAATAGCGAATCTCACCGTCAAGACATGTGTGTCCTTTAACCGTGCCGGGATCAGTTAGATATAGGTTTCGAATACTAGAATGTCTCGAACCTTGCTATGTCCCCACCATATCCGCGCATGTGGGTTTCACCATTGTGGTAAACGTCTAAGACCTGTATCCTCGGGCTCCACCCACCCCACACCCCTGAACCCCTACCCCCAACACACACACCCCGCCCCTAACCCCAACACAAACACAGTAATCTGACACGCCGTGATATAACTGTAATAATGTTCCCAAAAGCCATCGGCCGCCTCCGTGGTGTAGTGGATAGAGCGCGTGCCGGAGATGTGCATGGGCGTTGCTACATATGTGCAATAAACTTGAACACGACGTTTGAACCCAATTTCACCTCACCTCAAACCCTTATTACGGCAGAGGACGCCTACTTCAGCTGGGACAAGACGAGATACGGCCTCGACTACAACAACGCTGTGTGGATACAGGAATTTCGGGGCTCCGAGGCCGGCATCAGTTACATCCTACAGACGACGTACGACCACATGCCGGTGTTTGAGACGATCTACGGAGATCATGACGGAGGTGACTACGACACTGTAGACTATACAATTTCTACCTTGTAGTGGCTCAGAAGTCAAATTAAAAACGAAACTTTAGAGGTATCTTGGGACTATGAAAGCATTTCTTTAAAATAATTGAAGCTCTAGGCTTTTAGAGCACACACACGCACTCACGCACGCAATCACGCACGCACGCACCCACGCACGCACACACACACACACACACACACACGCACGCACGCACGCACGCACGCACGCACACGCACGCACGCACGCACGCACACACACACACACACACACACACACACACACACACACACACTCATGTCATACAGTACTCTGACGCATTTAGCAGTAGGCTTAAATTTTATGAAATGCTGTGTGGCCTGTTAATGCTTTCGTGCATTTCTTCGTGCCGTTATATAATATATTTTGTCAAGGTAATTTGTTTTCTTACTCATTAAACGTCAAATTCTTTGCCCTGCCTGTCTGTTTAAGTACAATACAACTCAATAACAACGACTCTTTAGACTATACAATTTCTACCTTGTAGTGGCTCAGAAGTCAAATTATAAACGAAACTGTAGAGGTATCTTGAGACTATGAAAACATTTCTTTAAAATAATTGAAGCTCTAGGCTTTTAGCACACACACACACACACACACACACACACACACATACACACACATGTCATACAGTACTCTGATATCGTCAGGGGAACTCATTTAGCAGTAGGCTTAAATTTCATGGAATGTTCTGTGGCCTGTTTATGCAGTCGTGCATTTCTTCCTGCCGTTGTATAATATATTTTGTCAAGGTAATTTGTTTTCTTACACATTAAACGTCAAATTCTTTGCCCTGCGTTTCTGTTTAAATACAATACTACTCAATAACAACGGGTTTAACCCGTGATCAAACCCACGGCTTAACATGCGTATTCCCGATAGAAGCCATACCGAGACGCCATTGTGGCCACTCGATACTCAATGAAGTGGGCTTCTTCGACCTGTAAGGCGTCGTAGATGCTTGGATAAAAGGTCAACCAGTGCAGTTATGACACTTACAGTAAACATGAGAATCAACAACAAGCTCTTTGTGTATACGCTTACCGATGACTAACAATTCACAGGTTGGCGGAGGTGATTGGCACGAAGTTTACAGAAAACATGACCTGCCAAAACTATATCAATTTATCAATTTATGCTATATAAACAGATTTACCCACCTAAGCTACAAATAAACGCAACCACTGAAACAGTGTTATTTGTTACATGTTTATATATGTGCATACATATTCACAGCGACAAAATATATCCACAAGACTATGACAAAGGATCACTTCAACTTTTCGACAGTTGACCTTCTCTTTATATCGAGCAATATTCCAGCAGTTCCAAACTTTGCTGTCTACACTTTAAGGACATTTCCAAATTTGACGCATCGGTGATAAAAATGATGCATTTCCCAATTTTGATTTTACCATATGTTCCTGTGTTTATTTCAAGTGAACAATTCACTTGTCTAATAGTATGCTTGTGTGTGTGGCGGGTGCTACCGGTGGGGCAGGATACGCTCACCTTTTCGCGAACACCTGGTGTCACCACTCTTGATAGTGATTCATAAACACGTGCATATGAACGTACGATGGACTCGTAGAAGAGAGTTTGAGAATTTTGTCGGTTTATCTTTTAATTAAACGTCTTATTTGTTTTGTTTGCAGAGTATGTGTTCTCCAACTCTGCCTTCGTCAACACGACGTTAGGTATCAAGAACCCGGATGTGTTTACCCCGCCCCCTAGCTGCAAGGGAGCGAACTACGAAGTGAGATGGTTGTATTATAATAATTTTAGGTTATCAGTAAACGTTTACACAATCAGTGTTTTGCGATATTCAGCCGCCTTGTGAAGCCTGCTGAAGACCCGGGTTCGATTCCCTACATGGGAACAATATGTGAAGCCCATTTCTGGTATCACCTGCTGTGATATTGCTGGAATATTGCTGAAAGCAGTTAAACAATTCTCATTTACTCACTCACCCTAGCCCTTGTCAACCTGAAGCCTTGAACGCTGTTTGTTCGGTGTCTTCCCCACGTGTAAAGGTTGAGCCCCGTGAAGATCCGTGGTAGAATAGGTCTTCACTAACCGATGCTTCCCTAAAAGCCGACTATTTTAGAGGCGACTAGCGGGATCGGGTGGTCAGACTCGCTGACTTGGTTGATGCATGGCATCGTATCGATGGTCATGATGTAAATCACTGGATTGTCTGGTCCAGACTCGATTATTTACAGACCGCCGTCATATAGCTGGAATAGTGCTGAGTGCGGCGTAAAACAAGATACAAATGTAATGTATGACCTGAAGCACGTCCAGTAAGGCCAGAAAGTCAGACACCCTGGGTGGAACGGAACACTGGCGGAAACATGAAACTGGTTGACTGGTAATAAAGACTTGGCGTATGGAAGATATAAAGTAACACCTGAGTTAGCAGATGAGTAAAATGTTTGTACTATTGACCAAAATCCGTGTTTATGTACATAGTATTCTTCTACAGTAAACTACGTTTATAACGAACACGCTTATAACGAACTGGTGGATAAAATGAGCTGTATTTTTGTCCAAACCATTTGCTGTATATATGTGACTTGAATTGTGTGTCCGAGAGATAACTGTTCATAATATGTTTTTCAGCCTCCTGTTCCAAGAAGACTTGGTTTTATGACGTTCTGAGATTTATAAATAAATAAATAAATAAATAAATAATCTTTATTAATTATAAAATCAAGAAAATATGATTAAACTAATAATTATAATACCAGATATATTTCATCCAATATGCTATGTATGTGTAAGTATAAATGTACGTAACGCAATAACCTCTTAGCGTCTCTGTGACCGGTATGCCAATGTGTTACTTTAAGTTCATAGAACATATACATGATAATTTAATAGTTTACTTTGACAATGTATATTTGAAAAAGAATTGTTTACACCTGACCGACCGTTCAGTATTTTGAGTGTGTCATCGTGCGTGCGTGCGTGGTCGGGGTTTAGAGGGGGCATTAGGATTTTTGATGGAAAATACGATATTTTTTCAGTCTTAACATACAACTTCTTACACTGATAGGAGCCAACAATATGTTATTTAACACATGACTTTCAGTGCATCCAACGTACAATCTATTTCGTTTGACATTTCGTTTTGATTTTTAACAGAATCCCTCAAAGAATATCAAATGGTCGGTCATTTACCTCTTCATTTGAGATGCGACAAAATAGTAATAAATGATTAATAACTGCTTGGCAAAGTTCGTGACTAGTGTGGCTATTACCTAACATGTATTTGTATGAAATGGATATGCTACAAGTCAATCGTAATGACGTCAAACAACCTGTATGACGTCATCGTGACATCAGAGTATGGTATCAGATATCACGTAATGACGGTGTACCCTGGCTATGCGCATCGCCACCAGCAAGCACTGCTCAAACATTGAGGGCGGATGTCGGATACAGCCGTTTGGAACTAGCGGCTTATTATGTGGTTTAAAGGTGCACGTGCTGAATCGTGCACGTGCCAGACACCAGAAGGTCGCAGGGGTCAGTACGGAATAGTGTTTCTGTTGATGACCACGAGATGTAGGGCTCCTTAGAAACAGGCACGATTGTGTTTGATGCTGGGTGGTGTTTGTTGATATTTATACCTCGAATGGAGGATTGGCTTTGCCTGGAGGACGTTATGTGAATATCTCTTCGTCGTAGGGAGAAAATGCGAATTCTTAACAAGCTGTAGTATCGATAGCAAATGGCGCTTCCCATCAGGAGGCCATACTGTACTTGATCTTTTCTATAGGGTCTGGATGTTTAACGAAGCTCTGGTTCAAAGGTTGAATGGCATTACATGAAATAGAGAAATCACGAGGATCTGTTGATTCAAGAAGTTGGTTCTACTTCCGGTATCAACATATTCGAGTGATTTCTGTTACTTAAACCGTGTTGTGGTTGATGACATTGTATAATTTCTGCATACGTTTGCTCAATGATTACAGTTGCATCTGTTTCACGTGTTTACAATGCACGTTCAGAATTGCATGTAAATTCCTGGCTCAGAATCAATTGCGTGACGTAGTCGTTGAGGGCTTGAACTTAGTCAATTTAATTTGAAAATTTCCTTTTCATCGTGACTTACCGTGACAGACTTTAAGACCAAAAGGTGGCGGATGGAATTGTTTGTTTAACTCGCATTTTTTATTCGGGGTGTTATAAGATAAATATGACGCCATTGGAAACTGTGCTATAAGACTGACATGCGCTATTTTGTCAGACACAGGTTATACCCAAATATACCTCTATGAATTAAAAACTGTTGAACAAAACTACATGTATGTTAAATTTTGTGAAAATGGGTCGTTGTCGATGTTTTCTTTACAAAACAAAACGAACAAGTAAAAAGGAAACGAGTTGCTTTGTTTGACATCCGGTGTGAGTGACAAGGTGACCCAACGCCGCGAATATTGACGACTGACCTGTTTGACCTAGACGTAGATGCAGACGACATAATACTATATTGACGGACTTCTTTTTGGCGGGAATCACAGACCACGTCTGAAGATGTTGACACGAGCTGAACCGGTCGCAGACGACAACACATTTCAATCTGATTACCTACAATCACATGAAACCAGTTAGTGTCCCCTACAACCATTGAACCATAGATCTGGATTAGTGTACAATTAACACGTTTACAGTCAAGATTATCAGTGATGACGCACAGAAACAAACAACCCACCGACACAAACAACGCACCGAAACAAACAATCCACCGAAATGTAGCATTCAGAAGACTAACAGAATTGCTGTGTATCCTACAATGCAGGCAGACGACATCGTGCGGCGAGAATGTGTTAATCTCTGTTAAATCTAATTTAGAACTCAGACGACACATAATAGCCTTTGGTCGACCACAGTACATTCAGACGACATCACTCTTCCAGCTCAGTTCTTTCTCATTAAGACAGAAACGCTAATCTTCAGTGCCCAGTACTTGTGATGAACTTGACCATGAGAAACAGACAAATCTCCATTACATCAATTTCCCCACTATCTTTCCTGAGCTAGTTCATTACTTTCTGCATCTATTGACTGATTAACGCTGTGGTGTCTCCCCCTCCCATCTGCCAGACAGCACCAGGCACTCCTTAAAAACACCATCACTACCCACATCACATCATCAGACGCTAAACGACGTCTCCAGGGATGCCATGGAGCAGAAACAACTACGTCGGGAACCGCTGATCGCGGTGGTCTGAGTGAATCAGTTATACAGTCGAATCTCGTTGTGTCGAACTTGTGGTGACCTGAAATATAGTTCGAGTTATCCGGTGTTCGATAAATCAGGAAAATATATGCTTAATTTGGATACTTGCAACTCCCAAATGAGTTCGAGACAATCAGGACATCACAGGCTACTGGGGGTCTATTGTAACCCGGGGTCCTGCAAGGGTCAGGGTGGGCGTGGGCGTGGTGGTGGTGGTGGTGGTGGTGGGGTGGTGCTTGGATGAATTTGTGGCTTCACTGATGTAAGGAGGTCGGTGAACACAGGGTGGTAGTTCCTGATACTGACATAGCACACTGGATCTGACGTCCATGACGCCCATAAGATAACAGCCTACATGACCTCCATGTGCCTTCAGCTTCAATGTGCCGTGAAGGTCCGGCTTAGAATAGGTCTTCAGCAACCCAAGCGACTATGCTTGTCGTAAGTGGCGACTAACGGGATCGGGTGGTCAAGCTCGCTGATTTGGTTGATGCATGTCATCGTATTCCAAATGCGTAGATCGATGCCCATGATGTCAATCACTGGATTGTCTGGTCCAGACTCGGTTATTTCCAGACCGCCGTCATATAGCGTGAATGCTGCTGAGTGGGGCGTTAAACAATAAACAGACAAAATTGTACGGTCTTTCATGCTGTCATTAACATTTTAACGTTATTCTTGATATAACAAAACCAAAGAATCTTAATAATTACGCGCTGTGCAAATATAGACGTTTGTGACGTCAGATATCGACGTTATTCTGAAGTAGGCCTTATTGTTATTTGGTAAAGTGTGGGATTGGTGTAAATATACCTTCGTTGAAGAAAGAAGGAATTATTAATGTATTTTGTAGGCCCGTGAAGATCGGGGATAGAACTGGTCTTCAGCAACCCCTGTTTGCCATAAGAGGGGACTAATGCATGGTAGTAAGCTGTAGTGGATAGAGCCTTTGTCTAGCCTTTGAGAGCGGAAGTTTGTTGTTTTCATTCCCGGCCGCGTAATATCAGAAGAAGTTAAAAAGATGGTACTTGTTGTTAAGGAGATAAGACAAGGATAAAAGCCTTGGATGAAAAGGGTAAATATTGTTTATGGGTGTCTAATATCAGAAATATTCTTTGTATGTCTGGTTTTTCTCTTGCATGGATATCTCAAGATGTTGGAAATGATAAACTATTTATCTTCATGCTTAAGGAAAGATTAGTTGATATATTTTCACAAGATTGGCACTGTCAAATATCATCCTCAAGGTTTTTATGCCATTATACGAATATAAAATCTTTACTTGTTCCTGAAAAATATGTATCTGTACTTCAGGATAGAACTTTGAGAAGATCTTTGTGTAAATTACGTATATCATTACATAATTTTAATGTTAACAATCTCAGAAAGAAAAAATTACAAGATAAAGAAAGTAGTTAATGCCGTTATTGTAATGAAGGCTATGTTGAGGATGAGTTTCATGTACTTCTCATTTGTAAATATTATCAGTTTCTTAGAAATAGATACCTCCCTATGATTTCAACTATGTACAAAGATGAACAACTGATGAGAAATTTGTTGAACTCCCGCAATGCAAATACAATAGCATCTCTGTCAATATTCCTGAAGAAGATTTTTGAAATTAGACGTTAATATTTTATGTAAACTTATTATTACCTACACGTGACTGTACAATGTTGATACAAAAAAAATAATACTACTGTACTATAGGTCATATGGCCTAAAATATTGAATAAACTTCTGTCTGTCTGTCTGTCTGTAAGACAAGAAATGGTGGGCTCGGGGTCAGTATACTGTGTCTGAGTAGGGTATCCATGTTAAACTGCAGCATGGCATCGCAGTGTGCTCGCACGTAGTCTATAAAACCGGCATTTGTCCGGACAAGTACAAGCAGCCACATATACACGTGCATACACGTCTCAGTTTTGGTGAAATAATCTCAACGTGATGTTAAACCCAATTTCATCTCTCCTACTCTGAGGTGAGGCGAGATAAAATTGGGCTTAACATCGCGTCTATTGTACTTATATATAGCGACGTGTGTGTGTGGCTGCTTGTACTAGTCCGGACTGATGCCGATTTATAGTGCTAGCCCACTGAGATACCATGCCGCAGTTTAACATGAATACCCCACTCAGACACAGTATACTGACTCCGAGCCGACCAGTCCTTGTTTTAGCCCCTAAATGCCGAGCGCCAGACAGAGTAACAAGAAGTACCATCTTTTAACGTCTTTTGGTATGACGCGTCCGGGGGCCGAACCCCGGACCTTCCGCTCTCTGGGCGGACGCTCTACCACTAGACCACGGAGGCGGTCCCCCTACTCTGATAAATGGTAAGGAATAAGATGAACTTAGAGTCGTTTCGTGACGTCTATAGAGGTCGAAGGTCCTCGTAAACATTTAAAGTAGATGCTCATTACTTCGTATGTTTAGTCTGCGCACACGTCGGCATTGACCCTCCCTCTTTCGGCGTCAGTCTGACATTATATGTACGTCCTGATTCTGTTTCTAGGTTTGTCAGCACCATATCCGTGCTCGTGGATTTCACCGAAGTGGACCTGCATCTCTTCGGGCTTTCCTCCCATATTAAGCTGAACCGCCGTGAAATAACCGGAATACTGTTAAAAACGTCGTTAAACCCAACTCACTCACTCAAGGCCAGAGGTGGTTCGCATCTCATCCGAAATCCAAAGGAGAAAGAAAAACTAGACAGTTTTTACAAGGGGAAATTGAAAGATGTCGTTCCACCTATCATTATTGATTTAAATAGTACGATCACATAGACATTGAACACGGATTTTCGGTTTTGTGGTATCATAATTTATCAAACGGGAAGAATAACGTGAAAATGTTAATGGCGACATGATAGACCGTACAATTTTGTCTGTTTGTTGTTTAACGCCACAGCCAGCATCATTCCCGCTATATGACGGCGGTCTGGAAATAGCCGAGTCTGGACCAGACAATCCAGTGATTGACATCATGGGCATCGATCTACGCATTTGGAATACGATGACATGCATCAACCAAGTCAGCGAGCCTGACCACCCGATCCCGTTAGTCGCCACTTACGACAAGCATAGTCGCTTGGGTTGCTGAAGACCTATTCTAAGCCGGACCTTCACGGCACATTGAAGCTGAAGGCACATGGAGGTCATGTAGGCTGTTATCTTATGGGCGTCATGGACGTCAGATCCAGTGTGCTATGTCAGTATCAGGAACTACCACCCTGTGTTCACCGACCTCCTTACATCAGTGAAGGCACAAATTCATCCAAGCACCACCCCACCCCCATCACCAACACCCCCACCACCACGTCCATCCTGACCCTTTCAGGACCCCGGGTTACAATAGATTCCCAGTAGCCTGTGGTGTTCTGGTTGTCTCGAACTAATTTGGGAGTTCCAAGTTTCCAAATTCAGGGTGGTCGATCAGGTTCGATGTGTGACTTTGTTCATAACATCAATCACTGGTTGTGTCTGGACTCGATTTCAGTGGAACCGCGTTGTCTAACACAGATTTGTCGAATTCCTGGTTATCTCAAACTCATTTAGGAGTTGCAAGTATCCAAATTAAGCATATATTTTCCTGATTTCTCGAACACCGGATAACTCGAACTATATTTCAGGTCACCACAAGTTCGACACAACAAGGTTCCATTGAGAATTGTTTCACTCAGACCACCGCTATCAGCGGTTCCCGACGTAGTTGTTTCTGCTCCATGGCGTCCCTGGAGACGTCGTTTAGCGTCTGATGATGTGATGTGGGCAGTGATGGTGGTTTTGAGGAGTGCCTGGTGCTGTCTGGCAGATGGGAGGGGGAGACACCACAGCGTTAATCAGTCAATAGATGCAGAAAGTAATGAACTAGCTCAGGAAAGATAGCGTGGAAATTGATGTAATGGAGATTTGTCTGTTTCTCATGGTCAAGTTCATCACAAGTACTGGGCACTGAAGATTAGCGTTTCTGTCTTAATGAGAAAGAACTGAGCTGGAAGAATGATGTCGTCTGAATGTACTGTGGTCGACCAAAGGCTATTATGTGTCGTCTGAGTTCTAAGTTAGATTTAACAGAGATTAACACATTCTCGCCGCACGATGTCGTCTGCCTGCATTGTGGGATACACAGCAATTCTGTTAGTCTTCTGAATGCTACATTTCGGTGGGTTGTTTGTGTCGGTGCGTCATCACTGATAATGTTGACTGTAAACGTGTTAAGTGTACACTAATCCAGATCTATGGCACTTGAATGGTTGTAGGGGACACTAACTGGTTTCATGTGATTGAAGGTAATCAGATTGAAGTCGTCAATATTCGCGACGTTGTGTCACCTTGGTACTAACACCGGGTGTTTGAACAAAGCAACTCGTTTCCTTTTTACTTGTTCGTTTTGTTTTGTAAAGAAAAAATCGACAATGACCCATTTTCACAAAATTTAACATTCATGTATTTTTGTTTAACAGTTTTGAATTCAAAGAGGTATATTTGGGTATAACCTGTGTCTGACAAAATAGCGCATGTCAGTCTTATAGCACAGTTTCCAATAGCGTCTTATTTATCTTCTAACAACTCGAATAAAAAATGCGAGTTAAACAAACAATTCCATCCGTCACCTTTTGGTCTTAATGTCTGTCACGGTAAGTCACGATGAAAAGGAAATTTTCAAATTAAATTCACTGAGTTTAAACCCTCAACGACTACGTCACGCAATTGATTCTGAGCCAGGAATTTACATGCAATTCTGAACGTGCATTGTAAACACGTGAAACAGATGCAACTGTAATCATTAAGCAAACTTATACAGAAATTATACAATGTCATCAACCACAACACGGTTTAAGTAACAGAAATCACTCGAATATGTTGATACCGGAGGTAGAACCAACTTCTTGAATCAACAGATCCTCGTGATTTCTCTATTGCATGTAATGCCATTCAATCTTTGAACCAGAGCTTCGTTAAACATCCAGACCCTATAGAAAACATCAAGTACAGTATGGCCTCCTGATGGGAAGGGCCATTTGCTATCGATACTACAGCTTGTTAAGAATTCGCATTTTCTCCCTACGACGAAGAGATATTCACATAACGTCCTCCAGGCAAAACCAATCCTCCAATCGAGGTATAAATATCAACAAACACCACCCAGCATCAAACACAAACGTGCCTGTTTCTAAGGAGCCCTACATCTCGTGGTCATCAACAGAAACACAGTTCCGTGACTGGCATGTGCACCTTTAAACCACATAATTAGCCGCTGGTTCCAAATAGCTAAATCCGACATCCGCCCTCAATGTTTGAGCAGTTCTTCCTGTAGGAGATGTGCATAGCGTTACGTGATATCTGATACCATACTCTGATGTCACGATGACGTCATACAAATTGTTTGACGTCATTACGATTAACTTGAAGCATATACATTTCATACAAATACATGTCAGGTAATAGCCACACTAGTCATGAATCTGGAAGATAATTTGCCAAGCAGTTATTAATTCCGAGAAAACTGTGCTATTCTGTCGCATCCCAAATGAAGACGTAACTAACCGACCATTTGATATTCTTGCAGGGATTCTGTTAATACTCAAAACGAAATGTCAAACAAAATAAATTGTTCGTTGGATGCCCTGAAAGTCATGTGCTAAATAACATATTGATGGCTCCTTTCACTGTAAGAAGTTGTATGTTTGGACTGGTTAGACTGAAAAAATATCGTATTTCCATAAAAAATCCTAAAGCCCCCTCTAATCCCCGACCACACACGCACGCACGGTCACACACTCAAAATACTGAACGGTCGGTCAGATGTACACAATTCTTTTTCAAATATACATTGTCAAAGTAAACTATTAAATTAGCATATATATGTTCTATGAACTTAAAGTAACACATTGGCATACCGGTCACATAGACGCTAAGAGGGTAATGCGTACATTCATACTTACACATACGTAGCATATTGGATAAAATATATCTGGCATTAGACTTGCCCAAGTCTCTAAGGCAATAATTATTAGTTCAATCATAATTTCTTGATTATATAAATAATAAAGACTTTTATTTATTTTATTTTACATATGATGTTTATTTTGTGTGGTATTATACGCTCTATGTCTCAGAACGTCATAAACCCAAGTCTTCTTGGAACGGGAGGCTGAAAAACATATGATGAACAGTTATCTCTCGGACACACAATTCAAGTTAACTTGCTTTGGTGTACCCAAACTTACGAGTTTCCGGGTTATCACGTGACAGCTAACACTACGGTTATAACGAACTCAAAGGGACACCTAATTTTAGTTCGTCATAACCATAGTTCCTTATAAACATGAATACAACATATATACAGCAAATGGTGAGCACAATAATACAGCTCCTTTTATCCACCAGTTCGTTATAAACGTGTTCGTTATAAACGTAGTTTACTGTAGAAGAATTCTATGTACATAAACGCGGACTTTGGTCAATAGTACAACATTTTACTCATCTGCTAACTCAGGTGTTAATTTATATCTTCCATACGCCAAGTCTTTATTACCAGTCAACCTGTTTCATGTTTCCGCCAGTGTTCCGTTCCACCCAGGGTGTCTGACTTTCTGGCCTTACTGGACGTGCTTCAGGTCATACATTACATTTGTATCTTGTTTAACGCCGCATTCTCCAATATTCCAGCTATATGACGGCGGTCTGTATATAATCGAGTCTGGACCCGACAGTCCAGTGATTTACATCATGACCATCGATCTACACAATTGGGATACGATGCCATGCATCAACCAAGTCAGCGAGCCTGACCACCCGATCCCGCTAGTCGCCTCTTACGTGCATAGTCGGCTTTTAGGGAAGTATTGGTTAGAGAAGACCTTTTCTACCCCGGATCTTCACGGGGCTCAAACTTTACACGTGGGGAAGACACCGAACAAACGGCGTGACAAGGGCTAGGATGAGTGAGTAAATAAGAACGGTTTTACTGCTTTCAGCAATATTCCAGCAATATCACAGCGGGGGACACCAGACATGGGCTTCACACATTGTACCCATGTCGGGAATCGAACCCGGGTCTTCAGCACGCTTCACATGTCTGCTGAATATCGCAAAACACTGATTGTGTAAACGTTTACTGATAACCTAAAATTATTATAATACAACCTTCTCACCTCGTAGTTCGCTCCCTTGCAGCTAGGGGGCGGGGTAAACACATCCGGGTTCTTGATACCTAACGTCGTGTTGACGAAGGCAGAGTTGGAGAACACATACTCTGCAAACAAAACAAATAAGACGTCAAATTAAAAGATAAACCGACGAAATTCTCAAACTCTCTTCTACGAGTCCATCGTACGTTCATATGCACGTGTTTATGAATCACTATCAAGAGTGGTGACACCAGGTGTTCGCGAAAAGGTGAGCGTAACCTGCCCCACCGGTAGCACCCGCCACACACACAAGCATACTATTAGACAAGTGAATTGTTCACCTGAAAT
The DNA here is from genome assembly GCF_022045235.1 of Haliotis cracherodii. Classification (NCBI taxonomy): domain Eukaryota; kingdom Metazoa; phylum Mollusca; class Gastropoda; order Lepetellida; family Haliotidae; genus Haliotis; species Haliotis cracherodii. The sequence goes on along the minus strand of NW_027266280.1, from coordinate 10,045,179 downwards.
AAACACAGGAACATATGGTAAAATCGAAATTGGGAATTGCATAATTTTTATCACTGATGCGTCAACAGTTCAAAGTTTTGGCGGGTCATGATTTCTGTAAACTTCGTGCCAATCACCTCCGTCAAACTGTGAACTGTGAGTCATCGGTAAACGTATAGACAAAGAGCTTGTTGTTGGTTCTCCTATTTACTGTAAGTGTCATAACTGCACTGGTTGACCTTTTATCCAAGCATCTACGACGCCTTACAGGTCGAAGAAGCCCACTTCATTGAGTATCGAGTGGCCACAATGGCGTCTCGGTATGGCTTCTATCGGGAATACAAATATTAAGCCATGGGCTTGATTACGGGTTTAATCTGTTGTTATTGAGTAGTATTGTATTTAAACAGAAACGCATGGCAAAGAATTTGACGTTTAATGTGTAAGAAAACAAATTACCTTGACAAAATATATTATACAACGGCACGAAGAAATGCACGAATGCATTAACACGCGTTCTAAAAGCCTAGAGCTTCAATAATTATTTTAAAGAAATGTTTTCATAGTCTCAAGATACCTCTAAAGTTTCGTTTTTAATTTGACTTCTGAGCAGCTACAAGGTAGAAATTGTATAGTCTACAGAGTCGTAGTCACCTCCGTCACGATCTCCGTAGATCGTCTCAAACACCGGCATGTGGTCGTACGTGGTCTGTAGGATGTAACTGATGCCGGCCTCGGAGCCCCGAAATTCTTGTATCCACACAGCGTTGTTGTAGTCGAGGCCGTATCTCGTCTTGTCCCAGCTGAAGTAGGCGTCCTCTGCCGTAATGAGGGTTTGAGGTGAGGCGAAAGGGGGTTTAAACGTCGCGTTCAAGTTTATTGCACATAGCGACGTGCATGTACGCGCGTGCGTGCGTACGTGCGTGCGTGTATGTGTCTGGCTGCTTTTGCTAGTTCGAGCAAATGCCGGCTTCATAGTGCAAGGCCAGTGAGATGCCATGCCACAGTTTAACATGGACACCCCACACAGTACACTGCGTCCGAGTCGACCAGTCGTTTGATTCCCTTATTGCCGAACGCCAGGCAGGGAAACAAAAAGTACCATATTTTAACGTGGCTAGGTATAACGCGTCCGCTCTGTTTATACAAGCATAGGAACTCACGGGGGATGCAGGCTTTTCTGAAAGTTTCATTCAGCAACACTCTTCTACAGGCGTTATTTTCAATGACGTACAGCGTTTTCTGGAACACAAAGACATACGTGTACGCTAAAACTTAACTTTTATCAACATACTTATTCAGTTCATCTAGGGGGGCACTGATGACCCAGTCGTCTAAGGAGCCGCAATTCGCTGTGCAGAGTTGCGTCCCTTGGGCATGCCAGAAACCTGTGATCGTGGGTTTGAATCCCAGTTCGCCTCGATTGTTTCTAGGTTTGTCAGCACCATACCCGTGCTCGTGGGTTTCACCGAAGTGGTAAACGTCTAAAACCTGCATCACTTCGGGCTTTCCTCCCTCATTAAGCTGACACGCCGTGATATAACTGGAATACTGTTGGGGTTAAACCCAACTCATTCACTCAGTTGATCTAAGCATTAAACTTTGAGAAACTGCACATCCTATTAAGTCGGATAGGATGGAGGTTGGCATGTGTATCCTACACTTACTAAAGTAACGTCATCTACAATGAAACTTGCATAGTCACTATAAACTGACCAAGCCCTCACCTGTGTGTAATCATAGATCTTCTTGACTTCAGGAGAATCTCCGTCTTGTAGTTGTGTGGTCGCTATTCTCGAGTGGTTCAAGTCGTACGATATCTTCAAGTTGCTCTGGGTTAGAAAACAACAGACCCTGGAGGCGTGTGGCAGTCTGTGCAGTGCGACTTTGCTCAAATATCAATTATTGGTTTGTTTGTCCGCACTCGACTATTTAAGCCTCTATTGACACTGGAATAGTGCTGAGTACTGCGTTAAACAACAAACAAATATATGTATACTAGGGTTTTGTGTAAAAAAGCCAGTTATGATTGTTTTTGTGATGAGATCGATTTCAGGTGGACTGTGAATTGTAAGATATTTTATCCCCCTATCTAGTAATGCATTTCTCACCTAATTTATCAGATTTATGAACATGTTTGATACGGTGGTAATAACAATCGCCACTTATGTTTTTTATTTGTTTGTTTCTGTCTTTGAGCTTATTTTTGTGGGTTAGTGAGTGGGTATGGTTTTACGCCCCTTTTAGCAATATTCAAGCAATATCACGGCAATACTCTACCAATATCACACATGTTGGGAATCGAACCCGAACCATGGCGTGATCATGACGGGCAAACGCTTAAACCACTAGGCTACCAAACCGCCCCTGTTGGCGGATGACTTTGCTGTGGGATGGTGCGAAGGTCGAGTTGTTGGCCAGTCTGAACAGCTACCAACTTTACTCTAATCCGTGCTCGTTATCATTGAGAGATCTAGGCGAGTCAGAGAAGGGACAAGTTATCTGAGGGGCTGCTATTTACCAAGCAGAGTTGCGTCCCTTAGCTGTACAAGGAACCGTTATTTCCGGACTCCATTGCCGGATTCGCCCCGATCAACAACCAATGTCTGTCAGCACCATACCCGTTCGATTTAACTAAAGTGGTAATTATATATAAAATGCATCGTTTCCTCACACTTTAAGCTGAAACGTACTTTAACTAAAATACAGTGCAAAGTGCGTTAAACCAATATTAACACATTCTCTGAATGAGATTCGACAAATGTCTTAGAAGCCGTCATAGCGTAATGTTTACTTTGGTCGACTATGTTCTCCCGTGAAACGTCTTTGTAAAGACATATGTACCAGCAATACCGGGAATGACTGACATAATCACAACAACGTCTCGCCTACCGCTTCCATGTGGGGAATGTCATCCTTGAAAACTCCTCGCAGTGTTCCCTGAATCGCCTCCCACTGAGGTGGGGAGCACCACTCAAACGGTAATCTGCACGTGCTCGCTGTCACCATGCACGTGACGAGGAGGGATCTGAGGAATGACATGACTCAGGGACTGAGAATTGTCTGTGAATATGACATTGGAAACAGGTTCTCTTATCTAATCAGGCGTGTCAAGGACAGAATGCGTGAAGCTTGGAGCGAGTATTTCAGTTTTTGGCGGTAATGTAAGGAGAAGATAAGTTCAATATAGCAAAAAAACATATATGTAATGTTATGCTCGTGTGGAGACTTTTAAACTTTAGAATTTTAACTAATAAATGCGATTACCTACTTGAATGTGTGTCTACTGTCTATAATTGGAAAGTCTCGCGTGTATTCGGGGTCACAATAACAACATGCTTTCTGTAATATCCTGAAATCGTTAGAATCTTGTCAGATGAAAATATGCGACAAGTAGAAGATGGTATTTAATATGGAATCCTAGAAAGGACAACATTAACCCAGAGACCATGGACCGAGACTAGTATATGGTCTCTGATCAACCAAAGTGCGACAACGTGACATTCTAGCCATTGGCAGGATTCCATAGTTTCACCCCTTATTGGTTGACGAATTGAGAAGCCGCCGTCCTGAACGGTGGCTGCAGGCCAAGGTTGGATATTTAGTTTGTTTATTTGTTTGTTGTCCAAAGCATCCCTCATCAATATTCCAGCTATATGACGGTCTGTAAATAATGGAGTCTGGACAAGACAATCCAGTGATTGAGCATCGATCTACGCATCTACGATGACATGCATCAACCAAGTCAGCGAGCCTGACCACCCGATACCGTTGAAAGAAAACTCAAGTCACAAGCGTGAGATTTTGTAGATGCAACTTTAGAGAAATGCTTCAAAATACATACCGTTACACTACTGGCGAAACGTTAGTTGGGGCAAGCCCCGAGTTCAGCTCCCCACATGGGTACAAAGGGTGAAGCCCATTTCTGGTGTCCCCCGCCATGATATTGCGGGAATATTACTAAAAGCGGTGTTCAACCTGAAACCCACCCTACCACCCAAAGCCTATGGTAAAAAGGTGGACTGCCTCGGTGAAATCTCTAGTTCGATGCTGGTGCACAGAAACCGCACCTCCTGTGATAAACGTGACACTGTTTAGGGTGTGTATGTATACTTCACCCATCACCTCTACTCGTGAGGATAATAGCATCCAGGCTTCTTCACAACCAATCTCATCACATGGCTCTAATATTGCATCCTCCATCTTGTGACCTGGAACTACCGAGGCGGGTCTGGTCGTCAGTTACCACGGAGGTTGAGGTTTAATTCTGACAAAACTGTAGGTGTTTAACCCAGCTACCAGGGAGGTTGAGGTTTAATTCTGACAAGACTGTAGGTGTTTAACCCAGCTACCAGGGAGGTGGGGGTTTAATTCTGGCAAAACTGTAGGTGTTTAACCCAGCAACCAGGGAGGTGGAGGTTTAATTCTGGCAACACTGTAGGTGTTTAACCTAGCTACCAGGGAGGTGGAGGTTTAATTCTGGCAAAACTGTAGGTGTTTAACCCAGCTACCAGGGAGGTGGGGGTTTAATTCTTGCAAAACTGTACGTGTTTAACCCAGCAACCAGGGAGGTGGAGGTTTAATTCTGACAACACTGTAGGTGTTTAACCTAGCTACCTGGGAGGTGGAGGTTTAATTCTGACAAAACTGTTGATGTTTAACCTAACTACCGGGGAGGTGGGGGTTTAATTCAGGCAAAACTGTTGATGTTTAACACAGCTACCTGGGAGGTGGGGGTTTAATTCTGGCAAAACTGTTGCTGTTTAACCTAGCTACCGGGGAGGTGGGGGTTTAATTCTGGCAAAACTGTTGATGTTTAACCTAGCTACCGGGGAGGTGGGGGTTTAATTAAGGCAAAACTATTGATGTTTAACCTAGCTACCAGGGAGGTGGGGGTTTAGTTCAGGCAAAACTGTAGGTGTTTAACCCAGCTACCAGGGAGGTGGAGGTTTAATTCTGGCAACACTGTAGGTGTTTAACTCAGCTACCAGGGAGGTTGAGGTTTAATTCTGGCAAAACTGTAGGTGTTTAACCCAGCTACCAGGGAGGTGGGGGTTTAATTCTGGCAACACTGTTGATGTTTAACCCAGCTACCAGGGAGGTGGGGGTTTAATTCTGGCAAAACTGTAGGTGTTTAACCCAGCTATCTGGGAGGTGGAGGTTTAATTCTGACAAAACTGTTGATGTTTAACCCAGCTACCAGGGAGGTGGGGGTTTAATTCTGGCAACACTGTAGGTGTTTAACCCAGCTACCAGGGAGTTGGAGGTTTAATTGTGGCAACACTGTACGTGTTTAACCTAGCTACCAGGGAGGTTGAGGTTTAATTGTGGCAAAACTGTTGATGTTTAACCTAGCTACCAGGGAGGTGGGGGTTTAATTCAGGCAAAACTGTTGATGTTTAACCTAGCTACCGGGGAGGTGGGGGTTTAATTCTGGCAAAACTGTTGATGTTTAACCTAGCTACCGGGGAGGTGGGGGTTTAATTCAGGCAAAACTGTAGGTGTTTAACCCAGCTACCAGGGAGGTGGAGGTTTAATTCTGGCGACACTGTAGGTGTTTAACCCAGCTACCAGGGAGGTGGAGGTTTAATTCTGGCGACACTGTAGGTGTTTAACCCAGCTACCAGGGAGGTGGAGGTTTAATTCAGGCAACACTGTACGTGTTTAACCCAGCTACCAGGGAGGTTGAGGTTTAATTCTGGCAACACTGTAGGTGTTTAACCCAGCTACCAGGGAGGTGGGGGTTTTATTCTGCCACACTGTAGGTGTTAAACCCAGCTACCAGGGAGGTGGCGGTATAATTCTGCCACACTGTAGGTGTTAAACCCAGCTACCAGGGAGGTGGGGGTTTAATTCTGCCACACTGTAGGTGTTAAAACTGTTGGTGACGCAGGTTCAGTTCCCGATTTCGTGACTTACACAGGTTACAAATGAACAGAAAGAAATAACATAAGAATGGTTTGAACTAGATGAAAGAGGTCTTGATCAGAAGTTCCAGAAAGTGGATCCACTTCATTCAGTCAATGAAACGGGTTTGTTATTTTCTATGCAGACCGTCATAGGTGCTTCACAGACACAGAGAGACACATACAGACATACAGACACAGACATACAGATATACACAGGCAGACAGACAGACACATACAGACAGAGACACATACAGACATACAGACAGACACAGACAGGCAGACAGACACAGACAGGCAGACAGACACAGACATACAGACAGACACAGACATACAGACCGACACAGATATACAGACAAGCAGACAGACACAGACATACAGACAGACACAGATATACAGACAGACACATACATACATACAGACAGACACAGACATACATACAGACGGACACAGACAGACATGCAGACAGACAAATACAGATAGACACAGACAGGCAGACAGACACAGACATACAGACAGACACAGATATACAGACAGACACAGATATACAGACAGACACATGCATACAGACAGGCACAGACAGATATGGACAGACACAGACAGGCAGACAGACACAGACAGGCAGACAGACACAGACATACAGACATACACAGATATACAGACAGACACATACATACAGACAGACACATACAGACGGACACAGACAGGCACATACATACAGACAAACAGGCACAGACATACAGACAGACACAGACAGGCAGACAGACACAGACATACAGACAGACACAGATATACAGACAGACACACACATACAGACAGACACAGACAGATATAGACAGACACAGACATTCAGACAGACACATACAGACGGACACAGACAGGCACATACATACAGACAGACAGGCACAGACATACAGACAGACACAGACATTCAGACAGACACATACAGACAGACATACAGACGGACACAGACAGACATGCAGACAGACAAATACAGATAGACACATACAGATAGACAGACATGCACATACAGACAGACACAGACATACAGACAGACACATACAGACAGACAGACATGGACAGACACAGACATACATAGAGACACAGACATTCAGACAGACACATACAGACGGACACAAACAGGCACATACATACAGACAGACAGGCACATACAGACACAGACAGAAAGACAGACACGGAGAGACAGAAAGTCACACTAACACAGATACAGACACACGCAGACACACATCCCTGTTCTACAACCTTCACGCCAAGTGTGTCCCAAGCTAGTTGTCACACTAACACAGATGCAGACACACGCAGACACACATCCCTGTTCTACAATCGTCACGCCAAGTGTGTCCCAAGCTATCTGTCAGTAGTTGTCTGCCGACTATGTGAAACAATCCCCCACAAAATATATCTGCTTCTGATTCCAGGATTGACGTCATATGGATTATGTCTCATCTCTTCGAAAGCATGTGTCTGAGTTTGCACCAAATTACTTCATCAGTAGACGCTATCAGGCCATATGATCGATGGACTGTTTTCTTTACCTGCATCATTTACTTGAGTAAGAGCAGTAAAATACTTCTTGACGCCTTAAGCATTATATGTTTCCAATGTATTTCATTTATACATATATCATTGTGTCACATGTGCATTATAATAAGATTTCATGTGGTATTAATGACAAATTTACTCCCAATTGATATCAAGGACGTGTTGTTTTCAACCGCCAGAAAAATCCATAGTTAATTGAAATAACAAAAAGGATAGCGTTACAGTGAGGTGCGTCATTTAAACTAAACTGACGGGCAAAAGAAGGTTCCACAGGACAGCTGATGGTGTTTCAGATCTCGGACAGCTGCCACTTAAAATTTAAAGAGCACAGGCATAGCCCTGTCAAACCAAGAATCTGGGATTCAAACCAGCAGTAAGTGGCGGGGCGCTACACCGCTGTGCCACCCAGGTCCCCTGATTGTTTGAGAGTCTGCAACTAAGAACTGGAATCCAAGACTCAACGTGCAGGGACAAACATGTGGACTTCAGGCCGTTATGTACCGGAATCGTTTGTTTGTTTGTTGTTAAACCCTTGATAATAAGCTTGATCAACCCTTGGTTTGTTTGTTTTGTTTGTTTCATGTTTAACGCCGCACTCAGTATTATTCCAGCTGTATGACGGCGGTCTGTAAATAATCGAGCCTACCTCTGACAATCCAGTGATTGACATCATGAGCAGCGATCTACGCAATTGGGATACGATGTCATCAACCAAGTCAACGAACCTGACGGTAAGTCGCCTCTTACGACAAGCATTGGTTGTTAAAGAAAAATCATAACCCGCATCTTCACGGGTGTACGGGATCGCCACGGCGAGACACCCATAGGTTTCTAAAATATGTTCTGTCCCGAGATCGCCATGGAGATCTCTGTACATACGCCATGATGATACAAACACGGTGTAATAGCGAGGGCGGAGCGGGTCAGGGAGTACTCTGATGACACTAGTTGTAAATAAAGACAAAACAAGCCGACATGATGTATGGTTCAAGCGATGACTCATTACCCACTTTAACTAACTTCTCATATTGGCATGGAGGCGTTTGGCATGATCTGATAAACCTTCTACCGCTTGAAAACATCTCCTGATGACGACACTCAGATGTGCACAATTTGGAAATGGCATCATCGGAAACGTCGATTTTAATTTCAAGACATAATGAGCTGGAAACATTAGCAGAATATCTATTTAAGTGAAATTTTAAACGAATATCTATGATGTTGTTAAAAAGAATGATAAGTTTTTTCCGTCTTCTCTGTTGTGGGAAGTGCGTTACGCCAGACTGGTGGGACGCTTAGACTGGTGTTGTACACCTCTCCCAGTTGATAATGCCTCATCCAAAACTCATTACAGACATCCGAAGCCAGAAGATGATGTTTTCATTTCTACCATCCACAGTTCACAGCAACCACACTAAGAAAATAACTAAAATCCAGGATATGATAGCAAAGAAGTTTGAAAACTTGCTAAATGATTATTCAAGAAATATGTGCTCACATCCTAGAAAGCACCGTAAAGATTCCGGGTCAAAATAGGTCTTCAGTAACCCATGCCTGTCGTAAGAGGCGACTAACGGGATCGGGTGGTCAGGCTCATTGACTTGGTTGATGCATATCATCGCATCCCATTTGCGCAGATCGATGTTCATGATGTCAATCACTGAATTGTCTGGTCCAGACTCGAGTATTTACAGGCCGGCGTCATATAGCTGGTCTATTGCTGAATGCGGCGTTAACAACAATAGCTAAAACATATTTTTAAAACAATTTGTGAAGCCCATTTCCGGTGTCCTCCGCCGAGATATTGATGGAATATTGCTAAAAGCGGCGTAAAACAATACTCACTCACTCTTAATAACTCCTGGTCAGTCGGCTGACCCATTCCATTGATGAAACCGTGCATCTATTAAGTAAATAATTTAATATAGAAAAAGAAAAACACATTCAACATTATTTTACTCATATAAAATATGTAACATTAAATAAAACAAATAAAACCAATATCATATGTCAGAAAAATGAAATAGATTCTCTAAACAGATGTTGAGAAATATCCAATAACCTCGGTATGACGTCAAACAATCTACATGACGTCACGGTTGATGTCATAGTCTTCTATTACATATCGGTAAAAAAGATTCGCTCTTGGTTGCATCTCACCTGTACGAAACATGACTGGACTAATTAAGCCGGATGTGCGGCTATGAAACATGGACGTCTTCAGCTAATGATATGATTTAAACATGCCCATGCTAGAACGTACACGTGCCAGATGTTCTTGAGTTCAAGGTCACGACCCGGGCAGGATTCCGTTGATGCACCGAGGTTTGTGGTTTTAGGTGGAGCCTGTTTGTTGATGTGAGTGGATCGAACACCCTTGCATAGAGAGCATCTGTCTGGATATAACACTATCTCCTTAAAGCCTTTATGAAAACAGGTGTTTATACACACAAATAGTTTGTCCAATGGAACATCGTGATTTGATCGCGTAGATCACGTGAATAGTTTACAGACCTCTGTGCTGCACGTGCACCAATGGGAAGGTGATATCAACCGGTGCTTTAAGTGTGCTATTAAAGGACCCGTGACAGTACATTATCCGAATACATGGAAACAGGCACCCTTCTGTATGCTAATAAAAATGCTGTTTGGTTCAACCCCCTTTAACCAGTAACCAGTTATACCAAGGCGTGTCAGGTAAACATGGAGGAAGGTCCGAAATGATGCAGGTCTTTACGTCTACTATCTGATCGTTTTCTAATTTTGTCAACTGTGAAAGCTGATATTTAAAAATCTTTTCCCTGAATAGGTAAGTGAGTGAGTGAGTGAGTGAGTGAGTTGGGTTTACAACGCTTGAAACAGTATTCCAGGTATATCATTGCATGTCGGCTTAATGTGGGAGGAAAGTGATGCAGGTCTCAGACGTTTACCACTTCGGTGAAACCCACGAGTAGGTATGGTGCTGACAAACCTAGAAACATAATCGGGCCGAACCGGGATTCAAACCCATGATCATAGGTTTCTGGCGTGCCCAAGGGACGCAACTCTGCGCAGCGAATTGCAGCGCCTTCGACGACTGGATCCTCCGTGTTATAGCAATACACATGACTGTTACATGCCTCCATCATGGCAACCATTTTGCTTATATCAAAGATTGTTTTTTTATGGGTTTTATTTCGGATACTGCCCAAGCTATCCTTGATTAACACGGGTTAACTCAGGTTGAATCTAGTTAACCCACCCAGTCTGAATGGGTTAATCTCGGTGGACTCAGGTCACTCACATTTTAATTACCGAATGCACGTACGTATGTACAATTTCCAGCACGCGTTTTATGCTATTAAGTAACAAACATTACATGTATTTATTATTGATCCTCTAATGATTTGTGATGGATTTGTATTTTCTTCGTCGTATTTTCTTAAATCAATATTACTTATTTTTCATAAAGCAAAAGAAAGTTATGTAGATTGATATGAGTGTGTCGAGTTATTGATCTGTGACAACGTGATATAGACAAATCACACACTGTAAGACCTTGATAGAGAGCCAAACTAAAATGTTATAAATGACTTCTTTGATAAACCTAAAGTGGATTTGCAGACGACATATAAATGCGTTTAGCTGAATCGGTAGCAAACGACAAGTTCCAACTGATCATATCGACGTCTCGCGGTAGTCAACAACCCAGTCACATCCGCTTAACCTTTTCGCGAACACCCGGTGTCATAGCTGATTTTCAGTGATCCATTCATATATATTTCATCACTAATTAGCCTTTTACGCCAAATGGAATCTGTTTGGGCAGATAATCGAGGCTGATTATTCTCTGGCGTTGACGTTTTGAATCATACGACAGCACAATGACATTTCATGTGACCGGACAGAGCTATAAAAGCAGACGACACATTTTGCGAGATTATGTTATAAAATGTAAAAGCAGACGACAGTAAGCTTCCAAATAATTTGTGAATACAGTAAAGTTGGTCATCACTTGTGATGGACTTGACCATGAGAAACAGACAAATCTCCATTACGGCAATTTCCCCGCCATCCCCGCTCAGCTAGTTCAATACTTTCTGCATCTATTGACTGATTAACGCCGCGGTGTCTCCCCCTCCCATCTGCCAGACAGCACCAGGCAATCCTAAAAACCACCATCACTACCCACATCACATCATCTGGCAGAGTGAGTGAGTGAGCTTGGTTCAGTGCCGCTTTGAAAAGTATTACAGTTATATCACGGCATGTCAGCTTAATGTGGGAGGAAAGCCCGAAGTGATGCAGGTCTTACACGTTTACCGATTCCGTGAAACCCACGAGCACGGGTATGGTACTGATAAACCTAGAAACGTTATCGGGGCGAACCGGGATTCAAACCCATGATCATAGGTTTCTGGCGTGGCCAAGGGACGCAACTCTGCGCAGTTATATAATGTATTCCGGTTACATCAGGGCGTATCAGCTTAATCTGCGAGGAAGGCCGGAAGTGAAGCATGTCTCAGACTTTTCCCACTGTGTCTGAGTCGGGTATCCATGTTAGACTTAGACGTGAATCTCATGGCGTCATGAAACCGGCATTAGTGCTCCATCAAACAAAGCAGCCTTCGAAATAAACGCTCGTCCGCTAGCCTGAGACAACTAAATCATGCTGAGGACATGTAAAATTCCAATGATGGTAGTAAAGTATAATTCTGATCCAGTTCTTAAAATAAAATGTAACCATGGTAACAATATTCGTCTTCAACACAGGACTAGCCACAAACTCTGGAGGTCAGGAAAATATGGTTCACACTAGTCTGAAAAACGAATTTCTGACGCTGAACACAATAGAAACCATCAAGGGTGTCATCTTTGTAGTCGGTTCTTTCAGTGCTACCTTCGCCGCCATTACTGCATTCTCAACTACAGTGGCATTACGAACAAGTACTTGCCTGAAGTGTCTCACGAATGCTAAAAAAATGTCTTCTTGTGATACATTCAGTCATGGAAACCAAAAGCTTCGGTATAATTATATCCTAATACAATGTCCCGAATTCTGTCATTGACACGGTTCTTGCCATCGAATGATACCCGCCTACCGGAGTGTGTGCACTTGGTCAAAGAGGCCCCCAGACTGGTGTAGGTTTAAACCAGTTGTTATTACACATCAACCGCTCGTATCGCCTTTATGCAATGTCCAGTAAACACCCCCCTAGATTGTACGTAGGTTTAAGCCAGTGTTTTGTAACACCCAACGTTCATACCTGTCCACGATTTCGTCCAAGGAATACAAGCAAATTGTTGCTATTGTAGCATATAGCCCCTTCTGATGAATCTAATAGACGTTTAATGGTCATACTATGCCAGAATATACACCACCGGAGTCGATTCATCTAATGTCAGCATAATGTCTTGCGAGTTATCTTACAGCTTCTTTAATGTTTGACTTATTGGAGTATGTGCGATATGAAAGGCACAGCCACTTAGAGTCGCAGCCACCGTAGCTGGATGCACCAAACAAGAGGATGGGGTATAACCCTCATTATCACAGGCTTTAAAAGCATACAAAATGCCAAAATAAACTTCCCGACAACCTGTTACGTAATAAACGTCTGATGCATTCCGGTGTTGTGATGTATCACTGTAGATAGTAGATACCTCTCAACGGAAGGGAGACCTGCTGTGGCGAGCAGCTTTGTCAAAGTCCAAGAATAAGTATTGTAGAAGGCCTCTGGCTCATACAGTAAACTACGGTTATAACGAACTCGAAGGGACCACTCATTTTAGTTTGTAATAACCGTAGTTCGTTATAAGCATATATACAGCATTTATACAACAAATGGTCGCGACTAAAAAATAGGTTCGTTATATCGGTCAGTTCGTTATAAGCGTGTTCGTTATAAACGTAGTTTACTGTATACAATTGTATAGGGCTACAATGGGAAGAAACGACAGTGTGTACAATATATAGGCTGACGTCTTTAACAACTGACACCGGGTTTTATATGCATTATATACCACTCAAAAGAAGTTAAGGACCGCCCAAATCGGTTAACTTCTTTTGAGTAGTATACAAAAACCTAGATAATCTTTTTAATGAAATCATTTTTTACAGTTGATAATAACCTTTTAAATGTGTATATGTTAACGTGATTCCAGAAATGCTCTGGAAGCTATCGTTTTCTTATTTCATTATAGGCAGGACGCGTCTTCTATTCCATATTTACAAACTGGGCGTAATCATTAAGGAATACCAATTTCCAACTATCTCCCTTCATTATCCCTTAATCTAAGCGGTGCGTTTGGGTACCCTAGTGGTTAAAGCGTTCGCCGTCACGCCGAAGAGCCGGGTTCAAATCCCGATATGGGTACAATGTGTGAAGCCCATTTCTTGTGGCAACTTGTGTCAGTGGGACATAGTCTTAAAGTGGCGTTAAGGGATGTAGTGTAATTGTTTTTGATAAAGCAATGACCCCTGTTCCACCCCCCCCCCCCCCCCACCCCCCCCCCCCCCCCTTCTCCCACATGTACAGCGTGTGAAGCCCTTTTCTGGTGCGGCGCAAAACCATACTCACTCACGCACTTATCTCCTCAGCTCCCACAGCATACACACATCCCCTTTCCAGTCTAGTGACGTGAGAGTTCCTTTATAGCATTAGTATTATTTAAAAATTGAATTCAATATTCTTTACGCTTATGTGGGTACATTTATATACCGCACGCGTCCAGACATCTCTGCTTAAATGCGAGTATTTATTTGTTACCCGAGGAGTGAATCCATATGCATACCAGTTATAATTCTGAACTTCCTGGGGAGTATACAACCGCTCGCCCACTCATCCCACTTTGTCTTTTTTTTGTCACATAGCATGTTTATTTCATGGCATGACCAGACAGGACTGATATTTTCATGAGTTGTGCTGCCACAAGTGAAATTGTCAATATTTTCAGGTCACGAGAGTAGTATAGGTAATGGGGGTTCTGCCACTATACTGTTCCATGACAGGCTTACAGACTCGGGAGTAATTAATTGTTCATATCTTTTTTTCTTCCAGTTGGTTAAAGAAGATGCCGATCTAGTCGACGTGCAGACGACACTTGATAAGGAGACAGTGGTCTTCCCTGGTGATAACACGGACTACACATGGACCACTGGTGTCTGGACTGCTACCATGGATGTCCCCGTGTCGGGTGTCATTCGGCAAAAACTAAATCTGAACTGAATGGCCCAAATACACCAGCTTCTCTTGGTTGTGGAAGTTGCAACAGATTACCAAGTACTGCACTTGCCAATCCAACATGCATGGCAAACATCATTGTGTCAACTGCTGGTGATAGCATAAATGAAGTAACTTTTCTAAGGACAACTAATTGAGGTTTTCAACCTTGCTGATATTGACCTAGATCAGCATGTCCTGCTGGATATTCCTGAGTTAACAGATCTTGAGAGTCGTCCCATTCTGTCTCAACCTATCAATCACAAAGAATGTCTGCAACCGCCTAAAGTTAAAGTAAGTTTCTTTGTCAATTTTCATCCTGATGGCGACCGTGGTCTAGTGGTAGAGCGTCCACCCGAAGAGCGGAAGGTCCGGAGTACGAACCCCGGCCGCGTCATACCAAAATACGTTAAGAGATGGTTCTTGTTGTTACCCTGTCTGGCGCTCGGCATTAAGGAGCTAAAACAAGAACTGGTCGGCTCGGAGTCAGTAAACTGTGTCTGAGTGGGGTATTCATGTTAAACTGCGGCATGGTATCTCAGTGGGCTAGCACTATAAATCGACATCAGTCCGTACTAGTACAAGCAGCCACACACCCACGTGCATGTACGTCGTTATTTAAGTGCAATAATCTTGGACGCTACGTTAAACCCCATTTCACCTCACCTCCTGATAGAATTGTTGTGAGTTCATCCCTATATGATTTTAATTAGTATATTTCCATTATCTATGTATTTTATACCAGTATTTGCATATAATGTTAATAAACTTTGTGTTTCCTTTTCTTCTTCACTTGCATTATTTTCAATTAAGGTCAGGTAGAAAATAGCGTTCATCCTCGAATAACCATCGTATTTCCTTTAATAAACACCACCCGAAGAAATAATTGCCTCCCTTTACAACTTCAGGGGTCAATTTCAACGAAGTGGCACATTAATATTAACAGACTTTCGTTCTAAGAATATATCTATCCCCCACCCCGTCAAAAATGTTCTTTAGAAGCTTCTCCAGTTATTAGGTCTTCTTTGAAAGCGGCACTTGTTTTTACCAGTAAGGAAAACAATGCAGGGTGGAGAACCATGTTATGACAAATGCCTCAGAACTTGCTGTTTGCTTACTATAAATAAACAAACACTAAGGTGCAATTTTGCAAACTTCTCACTTGCTTTTACATCATCTGCAACCGAGCCCACAACATCTTCCGGACATCCTTGTGATACGACACCTTCCGGTAATACCACCGTTGGATGTTTGTTGTCTGGCAGACATCATAGAATCTGGAGCTGTCAACAGTTGTGATGATATTAATCTGAGAACAAATGCACACGAAAATTCGCACCGCTCCAAATCGGATTACTATCTGCTGTAAGTTTTGCCTGTCTGTAGAAACACGTCGACTAACATAGGTGTATTTGTATGACATAAACTTATAGCTAAACGAGTATATGATGAACAACATTCATGGAAGCATTAAGCTTTATCAAGCATTGCGCATAAGTTTGATCGATTCTTGGCAATAAGCTTGATCAAGCCTTACAAACAAGCGCGTCTCTGTCCTTGGCAATAAGCTTGTATCTGCCTTTGGCAAGGAGCTTGATCTACCCTTGGCAACAGGCTTGATCAGCCCTTTGCATTAAGCTTTATCAACCCTTGGTAATAAGCTTGATCATCCCTTGGCAATAAGCTTGATCAACCCTGTGTAATAAGCTTGGCAATAAGCTTGATCAACCCTTTTTACTACAGTACCCTACTACAGTTACCTAAACGCATTGTCCTTCCATGTCGTCACGGTCATATAGCTGGAATATTGCTGACTGCGGCGTTAAACAACAAACCAACCAACCGACCAACCATGTCGTCACGGTCAGTTAAGCCATGACTTTGCAGCTCGCCTGGTCAGCATCGGGATCGGGTTATCTCACTCAAGGAGTGATTGGTCTAACGACGCTCACTCCGAATTGTCTCCATCAGCATTTATACTCGCATAATAAAGAAACGCAACACCAGTTTATGCTCACGTTAGTTTTACTTACTCTCAGTCCGGGGCAGTCGGGTAGCCTAGTGGTTAAAGCGTTCGCTCGTCACGCCGAAGACCCGGGTTCGATTCCCGACATGGGTACAATGTGTGAAGCCCATTTTTGGTGTCCCCCGCCGTGATATTGCTGGAATATTGCTAAAAGCGGCGTAAAATCTTACTCACTCACTACTCTCAGTCCATCTATCAATACACGACAGGTTCAGTCTCGTCACTAAATGGGGAGAATTTAATCGGGATTCGAGTCTATCGACTGTATACCGCGCTCTCCTCTGCTAATTGTGACGGTGTCATGCATCAACCAAGTCAGCGAGCCTGACCACCCGACCCCGTTAGTCGTCTCTTAAGACAAGCATTGACCCCTTTTACGGGGTTGCTGGAGACCTATTAGTATTCTAAGCCGGATCTCCACGGGTTGGGATGTACATGGAATCCATCCTGGAGCGATGTGATATTGCTGGATTATTTGAATCCACGCCTAAGGGAACATGACCCCAAATTAGTTTAAATAAACAACAGACAATTCTGGTGAGAAAGAAAATGCATGTTCTTTATGCCAAAATTGCCATTCCCTGAGATCACGTGGGACTTCTACAGTGTCAGGATGCCGTGGGAACGCCTGGTGGAACTGTCTGGCGGCTGAAACAGGAACTAGATGTACATCCTATTTGATCATTGAACCCAATTAAGCAGGACACCATAGCTCGAGGATGACTACGACAGGGACTTACCTACAAAAAGCTATGTTCACGAGCTCTGTTAACCCAATCGAAGCAACCATTGTGTTAACTGGGTTTCGTTTACAACGTCGGCATTCAGTACTAGAGGAAACGGGGCCATTACAAGACAAGTTTCCCCTTACACTTGTAATGAGGCAGTGTAATTTTAACAACATGCATAATGAACAACCGAACAGTAATGTGTACGATATTGTCAACAGCATCAATGTTATAACTATTGCTGCAGCTGCTACTACTACTACTACTCCTAAAACGACAATCCCGAGAAGATCCGGGTCCGAATTGTCCCCAGCAACCCATGCTTGTCGTAAGAGGCGACTAACGGAATCGGGTGGTCAGGTTCACTGACTTGGTTGATACATGTCATCGTATCCCAATTGCGTGGAACGATGCACATGCTGTCAACCACTGAATTGTCTGGTCCAGTCTCGATTATTTACAGACCGCAGCCATAGAGCTTAGATTGGGGCGAATGCGGCGTTAAGGAACAAACAAACAAACAAACAAACAAACAAACAAACAAACAAACAAACTAAAACGGCAAAACCTTTTCCATACACAAACAATGAAATACCATTATTCAAATAATTACCGTTAACTGTATCATCCTTAACCCAATGTCACCTGCTATAACATTCAGCGAATAAAGTGAGTGAGTGAGTGAGTGGGTTAGTGAGTGAGTGAGTGAGTGAGTATGGCTTTACGTCGCTTTTAGCAATATTCCAGCAAAATCACGGCGGGGGACACCAGAAATGAGCTTCACACATTGTACCCATGTCGGGAATCGAACCCGGATCTTCAGCGTGACGAGCGAACGCTTTAACCACTCGGCTTCCTGACCGCCCCCAGCGAATAAAGACCACCTCAGATAACGTAGCCCGATATAGGCACAGGCACAGAAGCTAGGCACTTTCGGGACCTCCTCCCCCACTATACAAGCCTATATCACCACTAAAATAACGCCGGAAGTCATGTTGTGACGTCGAACATCTGCGTCTTTCACTACCTCGACGTCCACGGCCTTGCACGACGGCGGCGGGTTGAACACTGCGGGGTCCTTGATGCCCACCGTGACGTTCATGAAGTTGGAGTTCTGATACAGCGACACTGGAAGTACATCAGACAGATGATCACGTCACGCAAGTAATCAGTTTATATGAATTACCTTGCACACTGGATGTCAACGTCGATCGGACCAATGATGAGGTGATGGTAAATGAGGATCAAGATTATTGCGGACGTGTAAATGTGTGTGTCTTTGTGGGAGTTGATATACTTACCGACAGAAGAGTGAGAGAGTTGGGTTTTACGCCGCTTTTAACAGTATTACAGTTATATCACGGCGTGTCAGCTTAATGTGGGAGAAAAGCCCGAAGTGATGCAGGTCTCAGACGTTTACCAGTTCGGTGAAACCCACGAGAACGGGTATGGTGCTGACAAACCTAGAAACATACTTGGGGTGAACCGGGATTCGAACCCACAATCATAGGTTTCTGGCGTGCCCAAGGGACGCAACTCTGCACAGGGAATTGCGGCGCCTTAGACGACTGGGCCACCCGTGCCCCCACGGACAAAAGAAACGCGAATACCATACATGTTGGTCAATATATGAAAAACTACTCATATTAAAGAGATATCAGAATGGTTCGATGCACAAACGAACATTATATTATATTGCGCGAACCGACGCTGATGAACGCATTACGTGTGATGCCATAGACCCATGACTCGCGATGCCCCATTTGTCTCGTGCAGTATAAGCGTGCAAAGTTTGGAAATTATGTGCAGCATATCGTGATAACAATAAAGACACTCTATGGTTACACATGACTGATCGTAGTTTTGTCAGTAAGTGGTACACATTGGAAACATCTCTTCTTAACTTACATACTTCTTTTTATGTTTCTATGGTTGGCGGGGGCACGGGTGGCCCAGTCGTCTAAGGCGCCGCGATTCGCTGTGTAGAGTTGCGTCCCTTGGGCACGCCAGAAACCTATGATTGTGGATTCGAATCCCGGTTCGCCCCGATTATGTTTCTAGGTTTGTCAGCACCATACCCGTGCTCGTGGGTTTCACCGAAGTGGTAAACGTCTGAGACCTGCATCACTTCGGGCTTTCCTCCCATATTAAGCTGACACGCCGCGATATAACTGTAATACTGTTAAAAGTTGCGTTAAACCCAACTCACTCACTCACTCTATGGTTCGCGTTTCTTTTGGCGGTCAGTATACCAACCCGTACGTGCGCTGGTTTAAAAGTGGTAGCCCACTGAGGTACCATTCCACAGTTTAACACGGATACCTCTCTCAGACACAGTAAACTGACACAGTCCTTGTTTTATCCCGTCAGTGCCGAGCACCAAGCAGAGTAACAAGGGCGGCCATCTTGGAACGTCTCTTGATATGACGTGGCCCGCGGGTTCGAGTCACCGACCAATAAGCGTATGGTCTCATTACACAGGTGATAATGAAATACAGAACTCACCTCCGTCAACTTCCCCCATCAGCGTCTCAAACACGGGGACGACGGGGAACTGGTTGAAGGATATGTGATAGCTGATGTTGTTCAGTTGCCCCGTGAAGCCAAGGATCCACAACTCGTCGTTTGGCCCCGCCCCTCCCAGCCACGTCTTGCCCCACGTCATAACAGCGCCCTCTGTAGCAAGAAAGTAGTGGTGTCTCTTGTAATGTGTAAGTGTGTGAGTGAGTAGTGTTTTACACCGCGTTTAGCGATATCCCAGCAATATCACGGCGGGGGATACCCAGGTGGGAAATTGAACCCGGGTCTTCTGCGTGACAAGCAAACCCTTTAACCACTAAGCTACCCCACTGCCCCAGTGAATGAGTGAATGCAGCCAAGGCTTAATCAAGCGTATTACCAAGGGTTGATCAATCTCAGTGCCAAGGGTTGATCAAGCTTATTGCTAAGGTTGAACAAGCTTATTACCAAGGGATGATCAAGCTTATTGCCAAAGGTTGATCAAATTCATTGCCAAGGGTTGATAAAGCTTATTGCCAAGAGATGATCAAGCTTATTACAAAGGGTTGATCAAGCTTATAGCCAAGCTTATAACACAGGGTTGATCAAGCTTATTGCCAAGCTTATAACACAGGGTTGATCAAGCTTATTGCCAAGCTTATAACACAGGGTTGATCAAGCTTATTGCCAAGAGATGATCAAGCTTATTACAAAGGGCTGATCAAGCTTATTACCAAGAGATGATCAAGTTTATTGCAAAGGGTTGATCAAGCTTATTGCCAAGCTTATTACACAGGGTTGATCAAGCTTATTGCCAAGAGTTGATCAAGCTTATTGCCAAAGGCTGATCAAGCTTATTTCCAAGGGTTGATCAAGCTTATTACCAAAGGTTGATCAAGCTTATTGCCAATGGCAGAGACAAGCTTATTGGTATGGTTTAATGAAGTTTGTTGCCACTGGATGGAAATAATTTCTTTCCCAACAACATAGACTGGCATGACTGGGTTTTTTTATTGAATGAAAGGTTTTTGATCACTTTACATGTGTAAAGTTAGTCGGGTGGCCCAGTCGTCTGACACTCGCTGTTCAATAAGCGTATACCAGGGCGTACCGACCCTTTTATTCCAGCTTAGCCCGTACATCCATGGGTTGTCAGCACCATGCTCATGCAGGCTGGCTTCACCAACAGGGAACATGCCTGCATCATGTTGTGTTTTCCTCCCACCCCCAAGCTCGGCCCATGAAGATCCGGGGTAGAATAGGTCTTCAGCAACCCATGCTTGCCGTAAAAGGTAACTATGTTTGTCGTAAGAGACGACAAACGGAATCGGATAGTCAGTCTCGCTGACTTAGTTGAAGCATGTCATCGTATCCCAATTGCGTCGATCGATGCTCATGATATCAATCCCCAGATTGTCTGGTCCAGATTCGATTATTTTGTTGAAATATTGGCATGTGCGGAATTAAACAACAAACAAACAAACCTGAAGCTCACGTGATATACCTGACACACTCACTCACTCACGCACTTACTCACATACAGAGTTGTGATCTGTACGGTACCTACTCGGTGTACACTGTTTCTTGAACGGCTCTGTCAGTGGCGTCTTTGTACAGGTGGGTCCCTCTATGGTGTACAGGATGCGCTACGACACATAAGAAACCGCAAAGATGGAGGGGGGTAAATTAAATCAGGGACAATAAACACATGGGCATGCCTCGAGGCACTCTGCGTAAAAATGATGACGGTTCCGTAATTTCAACAACATTACCCTCTCTTTTATTTCTCCAAAGGGGCGGTGGGGTAGCCTAGTGGTTAAAGCGTTCGCTCATTACGCCGAAGGCCCGGGTTCGATTCCCTACATGAGTACAATGTGCGATGCCATTTCTGGTGTCCCCCGCTGTGATATTGCTGGGATTTGTCGTTCATGTTTACGTATGTGTGAAACCCATTTCTGGTGTCCCCCGCCGTGATGTTGCTAGGATTTATCGTCCATGTTTACGTTTGTTTCAAACCCAGGTCAAGACAACTAAAAAACTAAACTACAATCTGGAAGTAACATATCTAGGAACATGATGTGACAACACACCGACATTACCTCTTGGTAGTTGTAGATGTAGTCGATCTTGCGGCTGACGCCGCCTGTCGTGCCGCTGGTGAAGAGAGCCAGCCTGGTGTTGTTCAGGTCATACGCCACCCTCGTCAGCATCTGCGAGTGAGTGAGCAACGGTAAGTGAGTGAGTGAGTGAGTGAGCGAGGAATGGTAACTGAATGAGTGAGTGAGCTTAAGGGTGAGTAGGGGAGTCTGGAGGTGAGTGAATGCGTGGTTGAGTTCTGATGTAGTGAGTTGAGTGGTGATCGTGAGTTAATGACATGGCGATTAATCAGTGAATTAATTAATCGGGGAGTCAACGCATGTAAGGCATATCTATGTCAATGAAATCAAACCCCACCCATGAAGACGGGTCAGAAAAGGTCTTCAGCAACCCACTTTTGTCGTAAGAGACAATCTAGTGACTGACATCTTGAGGATCGATCAACGCATGACATACATCACCCAAGTCAGCAAGCTGACCACCCGATCCCGTTAGTTGCCTCTTACGACAAGCATGGGTCAAGCATGGGTTGCTGAAGAGACCCGTGAAGATTCCGGGGTAGAATAGGTCTTCAGCAACCCATGCTTGCCGTAAAAGGTGACTATGCTTGTCGTAAAAGGCGACTAACGTGATCGGGTGTTCAGGCTCGCTGACATGGTTGATGCATGTCATCGATCCCGATTGGGTGGATCGATGCTCATGATATCAATCACTGGATTGTCTGGTCCAGACTCGATTATTTACAGACCGCCGTCATATAGCTGGAATATTGCTGAGTGCGGCGTTAAACATCAAACCAACTACCCCGGATCCACAACAAAAACACGTGTACAGTTCCATCTGACGAACAGCACGGCCACAGCTTGACAACAAAGAACACGTTGCTCTCAATAATGATCAGTTATCTCTTCATTTGATTGTTACAGAGATACAGTTCCCGTTCACAGAACAGATCACCTACCTCGTCTAAAACAACCTGCCCTTCTCGGAAGATACCCCCGTAGGTGCTCTGGTAACCCTCCCACTGGGGGACGGTGCAATAGGGGTAGTACTGGGCCACGCCCACGCCCCACACTATCACCAGGAAAACTAACACCCTCTCCATGGCGAGTGAAGAATCTGGAGCAATGGCGTGACCTACAGTGCTTATCTGTGACTCCAGATCCACAACATAGACCACCTCTATCTGGGGCAGTCGATTGTCTTTATCGTGTACTTGACGTTCCTGTGTTCCAAAAAGGCATGGTTGGTGGTCAACCTTCTTAATCAACACCAGAATGAAAGAGCATAAAACCTCCACCATTAAATCCGACAGCAAATCAGCCGTCTCGGACCATATCAGCAACCCCCAAGATTTCACTAAAAGAAAACTAACAGAAGCAGTCCACATTCGCCGCCACAAGCCATCAATCAACAGAGATCAAGGCTATTTCATCCCATCCGCCTACTATGAACTCATCAAACAATAATCACTTATCCTGTTTATTGGCTTCATCTCCCTATTGGCTTCCACCTATGTGTTCCCTGTCCATCGTGTTGTGACAGCATCACCCCTTTGTTGTCACACCTACCAATGTTATCCCACTGATATATGCAATTGTTGTTACTGTTAATCCTCTTCTATATATATTCTGTACGAAGTCTCTCATTCCGTCTTGCTTGACAACAGTATAAGGAACTATACCGAAACGTCGCCTTTCACAGTATTAAAGAAGTTGTTAGCCATAAAATTGTGTCTATCTTGTCATCCTTCAACTTCTAAGTAATGCCTATCAAACAATTTAACCTTCTTGGGGCTTAAATATCAAATGGTAGACTTGGTTGAGTTAATTTTGTTTGTTTGTTTGTCTGATGCATAACGCCAAACTCAGCAATATTCCAGCTTTATGATGGCGGTCTGTAAATAATCGAGTCTGGACCAGACAATCCAGTGATTGACATCGTGAGCATCGATCCACGAAATCAGGATACGATATTTTAACATACGTACCGTTAGTCGGCTCTTACGACAAGCACAGTCGCCTTTTACGGCAAACACGGGTTGCTGAAGACCTGTTCTACCCCGGGATTGGTGGATCAGGTACCAAGGTTAGCATAGGAAGTAACTACATTGGTTTGAATACAGAGTCCATCGCTCACCTCTCAGTCACCAATGTGATCTTGTGTCTCCGACGGCGTCGACTGATGCTGACATCGACCCCGCTGTTACTGAGATGTCGCTCCTGACCTTTCCCCTCTGCCCCTCTGAAGGTCACGGTAGGATAAAGGCCTATTTGATCCAGTAGATATGTCACATTTTAAAGTTGAGGGGGAAATATTGACACACAGTTATCATTCATGTTCAAATTCTGACAGCTGGCCGGTTTTCTTTCTTACCTTACACGTTTCTGCCTTCTGACATGACCAAATATATAAGTATGACTAAAATGAGTAAAACAAGTCCGAATTTTTCGTGACTCAAGATGACTTATCCTGCTATGAGATTTGTACTGTTTGTATCTTCATCTAAAGAAACAAGCTCGGCTGAAAAACGTGCTTAGGTTTAAATTAAGGAAAACACTTCCAGAAAAAACCCTCCGAAACAGCCTTTTGTCTTACCAATGCATGTCGTGTTGTTTTGAGTACTAAACATGCAATAGCTGGAAGGGGCAATGGGTATTTGTCATTCATAACAACACATCTAATAGCTTTCGTAATGATTTGTAAAGGTGTTCATCGTGTCTTAGATTATGCCTTTTTCTTGGGCCAAAAGGTTCCCCTATCAGAATATGATTCACATATAAACCTGTCGGTGACTTCTTAACCCAAAAGGGAGCGGAGGGATAGCCTAGTGTTCAAAGCGTTCGCGCGTCACCTCGAAGACCCGGGTAAAATGTGTGAAGCCCATTTTTGTTGTCCCTCCGTGATAATGCTGGAATGTGGTTAAAAGCGGCGTTAAACAATAATCACAGAATTGTAGAAAATCATGGTAGTCGTTGTGCCCTGGGCTGGGTTTCTGTGAACACTAATATCGCCCTCGTTTTACCCTTCAGGTCGTGCCCCATCACACCAAAGTTCAGTTTGTTGAAATACTAAATAATGTTAAGTAAATGTTACATAAACTAGTTTACACAATGTCGATAAATATTATCATGATAGACCCGTTATGTCAGTTATTGTGAGATAATGTTGAACATCAACATATATAATCTCAGGTGATTTCAGTAAACTAACCTTTATAACTGATCTAAATAAATGTCTGTTACGGTTTCCCAGTTTATCTATGTAAATATTATGAAAGCTGGTGATATGTATCTATTTCTGGAGTCTTGGGCTCCAGGCAGCACTACCGCTGAACCTTTAAGTAATGTAGGCGTTTCGTTTCTAACTGTGTGTTAAACTGACCTTGTGTAACAATAAAAACAGACCTGTCGTTGAGAGCACGAATGCGTGTATCTATGTGTAATAACGTACTAACTGTAACAACAGCTGGTGGACCAGACTAAAACGTAGTCCCAAATATAAAGATGATCCAATTTAGATGAATATGGCGTCCCTGTATCAGCAGGTGACGGATTTATATGGTTATATGAATATGGCGTCCCTGTATCAGCGGGTGACGGGTTTTGATGGTTAGATGAATATGGCGTCACTGTATCAGCAGGTGACGGGTTTAGATGGTTAGATGAATATGGCGTCCACATATCTGCAGGTGACGGATTTAGATGGTTAGATGAATATGGCGTCCCTAAATCAGCAGGTGACGGATTTAGATGGTTAGATGAATATGGCGTCCCTGTATCAGCAGGCGACGGACTTAGATGGTTAGATGAATATGGCGTCCCTGTATCAGCAGGTGACGGATTTAGATGGTTAGATGAATATGGCGTCTCTGTATCAGCAGGTGACGGATTTAGATGGTTAGATGAATATGGCGTCCCTGTATCAGCAGGAGACGGATTTAGATGGTTAGATGAATATGGCGTCCCTGTATCAGCAGGTGACGGATTTAGATGCTTAGATGAATATGGCGTCTCTGTATCATCAGGTGACGGATTTAGATGGTTAGATGAATATGGCGTCTCTGTATCAGCAGGAGACGGATTTAGATGCTTAGATGAATATGGCGTCTCTGTATCATCAGGTGACGGATTTAGATGGTTAGATGAATATGGCGTCCCTAAATCAGCAGGTGACGGATTTAGATGGTTAGATGAATATGGCGTCCCTGTATCAGCAGGCGACGGACTTAGATGGTTAGATGAATATGGCGTCCCTGTATCAGCAGGTGACGGATTTAGATTGTTAGATGAATATGGCGTCTCTGTATCAGCAGGTGACGGATTTAGATGGTTAGATGAATATGGCGTCCCTGTATCAGCAGGAGACGGATTTAGATGGTTAGATGAATATGGCGTCCCTGTATCAGCAGGTGACGGATTTAGATGCTTAGATGAATATGGCGTCTCTGTATCATCAGGTGACGGATTTAGATGGTTAGATGAATATGGCGTCTCTGTATCAGCAGGTGACGGATTTAGATGCTTAGATGAATATGGCGTCCCTGTATCAGCAGGTGACGGATTTAGATGGTTAGATGAATATGGCGTCCATGTTTCAGCAGGTGACGGATTTAGATTGTTAGATGAATATGGCGTCCTTGTTTCAGCAGGTGACAGATTTAGATGCTTAGATGAATATGGCGTCCCTGTATCATCAGGTGACGGATTTAGATGGTTATATGAATATGGCGTCCCTGTGCATGCATTTGAATGAACTGTCATGTGGTAACTCCAAGACATTCGAAATGGGAGATGGTTGTAATAAGATGATTATTCATAGATTTTACATCCACGAGCCAAAATGTTCTTAACATTATTACTCTTTACCATACAACATCAGTGCACCAGCATTGACAAGTGCTCGTTCTTCAACACAATATCGGTGGGGTAGCCAAATGGTAAAAGGGTTTGCTCGTCACGCCGAAAGCCCTGTTTAGATTCCTACAAGCGCATAATACGTGAAATATTGTCAAACCAAAGTTTTTTGAGCGTTTCACCATGGCCAGGAGAAGAAACGGGGTCCACATTACTCTGACGTGAGGTGAGACGTCTTGAGAAAGCGAACGAGCGGGGAAAACGGACACGTATCCAAATGTTAGGTGACCAGAAACATCTACTGTCCGTCACAACGTCAATTCCTGAAGGAAGGCGTTCAAGTTTTTGAAGATACTGTCTATCACAGACATAGAATACCTGATAAGATAGTAGACAGAACTTTGTTGAGATTACAGTAACAATGTTTTCGGAGTCGCGGTTTTCCTTTGGTCATTGACGTCCGTTGTTAACGGTTACTATATATGTGCCCCCAACCAGTGGGAGGGAATCCAGGATGTCGTCACGGGGACGGAGGTGGCAGGGACGTTGACGGTGATCCAGGTGAGTCGACACAGGTGGCCAAGATGCTCTTAAACATTGTAGCAACTGTTGCGTATGTATATCCGTGTTATATCTATGGCGACTATTTAAGTGGGCGATTCCAGGGTAACAACATCGTTTATTTCGACCACGATCCTCAATCACCCCTTGAATACATACGGCCGCGAGGCAGCGTAGTCATTATTTGTTTCCAAGGAATCAAGCTTGGTTCCTGCAAGGGGAAACCAAATAGCATCACACTAACTGTATATTTGCCTGCAATCTACACATTGCTCACATATTAGGCAACGGTAGAGTTCGCACACAAGTTTTTCTGTTTGTTTGTTATATAACGCCTTACTCAGCAATATTCCAGCTATATGACGGCTGTCTGTAAGTAATCGGGTCTGGACCAGACAATCCAGTGATTGACCTGAACATCGATTCCCGCAATTTGGATACGATGACATGCCTCAACCAAGTCAGCGAACCTGACCACCCGATCCTGTAACTCGCCTCTTACGACAAGTATGGGTTGATGAAGATCAAGTCTAACCGTGATGATCACGGGTGCACAAACTATGCATTGAGTTTGACTCATTGGACTTCTATGAGTTATACCCACCTTATTTCAATACTGGACTTATTATACTACACCGAATATAGGCCGTGTATATTGACGGGGTGTGTGGGGGGGTGGGGGTGGGGGGGTGGGGGTGGGTGGGGGTGGAGAAACCTAGTGTAGACGAACCCGTGAAGTATTGACGATGGGGATGCCGGGTGCTTAGAGTACAAACAGAACGTAATATCACATTATAACTGGCTTCAGTCAATTCCAAACCCCTGGGCACACGGGTGTCACAGTTGTCGCGACACAGAGTTGCGTCCCTTAGTTGTGACAGTTGTCGCTGGTATGACGTGCTGGTTCTTTTGACCAAAATGTTAAACGTCTATGGATTTCTTCGCTTCGGGCCTCAGCGACAGCAAGCTGACACACTGTTATATTCTGTAACTGTTGAAGGGGCATCACACACAACTCACTCACTCACCCTAACCCTCTATACATACAACACTGTTCCAGTTTACATCACGGCACAGTACAATTCGAGCCTAGACTAGACAAAGCACTGGCTGTAAGCGTGACAAGCATTGGTTACTGGTCATATCATATCCTGGTGGTCCTCTAGGGGAATTAGGGGGCACGGGTGGCCCAGTCGTCTAAGGCGCCGCAATTCGCTGTGCAGAGTTGCGTCCCTTGTTCACGCCAGAAACCTATGATTGTGGGTTCGAATCCCGGTTCGACCCGATTATGTTTCTAGGTTTGTCAGCACCATACCCATGCTCGTGGGTTTCATCGAAGTGGTAAACGTGTAAGACCAGCATCACTTCAGGCTTTCCTCCCACATTAATCTGCCACGCCGTGAAATAACTGGAATACTGTTAAAAGCGGCGTTAAACATAATTCACTCACTCTAAGGGAATTCTGAAATTGACTGGAATTGTCCTCTCAATTGCACCCAGAGATATTCATTTCTGGAGAGGCAGTTATGTTTTAGTATTGAGTGAGTGAGTTGTGTTTAACGCCGCTTTTAACATTATTCCAGTTATATCACGGCGTGTCGGCTTAATGTGGGAGGAAAGCCCGAAGTGATGCAGGTCTCAGACTTTTACCACTGACACGTGGCGTTAAACCCAACTCACTCACTCACTCACTACTGTATACTCGTAAATAATATACGTTATATCCTGACAGAGTACAACCAGGTTCTCCTTTGATGTCAACAACACCAGAATAGCTGCCTCTACATCCGGGTCACGGAATGGCGGTTTGTTCAAGAAGGACTTCCTATTCCTGTATCAGCAGGTACCAATATTGCCCCATGAAGATTATTGGTCCCCAGACACCTGGGGTCGTAAGAGGTGACTTAATGGATAGGGTGGTCAGGGAGACGGTCGATTTGTGTCAATGTACCCCGACGACGTGGAAGGTGTTCTTAATTTCTCGAACTCGAGCATCTGGTCCAGACGCGATTATTTACAGGCCGCCGTCATATAGCTGGAATATTAGTGCGACGTTGAATACCAAACAACAAAAGCGTACTGCTTGTATTCCCCCGTGAGGTCCCGACCATGAATAAGTCCCCAGCAGTTAATGGATCAGGTGGTCAGATTCTGTTACTCATCGTTACGCGTTCTGAAGAGACTCAGCTGATGTATTCCCAAGAATCTGGTTGTAGCCAATACCTATGATGGGAATGCTTCGTTTTTGTTTGTTTGTTTGTTTGTTGCTTAACGCCGCACTCAGCAATATTCCAGCTATATAAAACGGCGGTCTGTAAATAATCGTGTCTGCATGAACCAAGTCAGCGAGCCTGACCACCCGATCCCATTAGTCGCCTCTTACGACAAGCATAGTCGCCTTCTACGGCAAGCATGGGTTGTTGAAGACCTATTCTACCCCGGATCTTCACGGGTCGCTTGTTTCTACTGTATCCAGGGCCACGCGGGTACTTGTTTTCCTGTATCAGGTTGAAAACAGATTGGCAGCCCAAACAAATTTGATTTATGTCGTTCAAAAATCACTTGGTTAGTCAACTTATATAATTTATATTAGCATAACATTTACTGATTTACCTAACAACAAGCAACGACTCAGGGCACTATGACTTCCATACTTATATTTAAATGACCAAATGACCAAGGAGCGAAGTCTCTCTGCCAGCCATGTTCCCGTGTTCCTGTGTTTGTCTTCCTCAGAGAAGAGTTTACATCATGGACGGGGGACGGTGCCGGGCACAGCAACTCCTCCACGACTTCCCGTCTCCATGTCTCCCCCGTAGGTAGCCGAATAGTGGTACATCTATCTCAATGTCTCCCTCGTAGGTAGCCGAATAGTCGTACATCTATCTCAATATCTCCCTCGTAGGTAGCCGAATAGTCGTAAATCTATCTCAATGTCTCCCTCGTAGGTAGCCGAATAGTTGTACATATATCTCCATGTCTCCCCCGTAGGTAGCCGAATAATGGTACATCTATCTCACTGTCTCCCCCGTAGGTAGCCGAATAGTCGTACATCTATCTCAATGTCTCCCCCGTAGGTAGCCGAATGTCGTACATCTATCTCAATGTCTTTCCCGTAGGTAGCCGAATAGTCGTACATCTGTCTCCATGTCTCCCACGCAGGTAGCCGAATAGTCGTACATCTATCTCAATGTCTCCCCCGTAGGTAGCCGAATAGTCGTACATCTATCTCAATGTCTCCCCCGTAGGTAGCCGAATGTCGTACATCTATCGCAATGTCTCCCCGTAGGTAGCCGAATAGTCGTACATCTATCTCAATGTCTTCCCCGTAGGTAGCCGAATAGTTGTAATCTATCTCAATGTCTCCCACGCAGGTAGCCGAATAGTCGTACATCTATCTCCATGTCTCCCACGTAGGTAGCCGAATAGTCGTACATCTATCTCAATGTCTCCCCGTAGGTAGCCGAATAGTCGTACATCTATCTCCATGTCTCCCCCGTAGGTAGCCGAATAGTCGTACATCTATCTCAATGTCTCCCCTGTAGGTAGCCGAATAGTCGTACATCTATCTCATTGTCTTCCCCGTAGGTAGCCGAATAGTCGTACATTTATTTCAATGTCTCCCCCGTAGGTAGCCGAATAGTGGTACATCTATCTCAATGTCTCCCCCGTAGGTAGCCGAATAGTCGTACATTTATCTCAATGTCTCCCCCGTAGGTAGCCGAATAGTCGTACATCTATCTCAATGTCTCCCACGTAGGTAGCCGAATAGTCGTACATCTAACATATGTATTTTCTAATGTATATTTCTCAAATATAACCCATAAGGATAGAAAGATTAAATGTTATAAATTTCCGATTTTGGCATTTTAGCCATTATCAAAGTTGATTGTTCAGTTCGAGAAATATGATGTCACTTTGCTTTGTTGAGAACAATACAACATGACGCCATCGATTTTTCCGGAAAATGGTAAACCTCAAAGATCTGCATCACTTCATACTTTTCTTCCGAATCAACCTGACGCGTGATATAACTGAAATGCTGGTCAAAGCGGCGTAAAACCCAACTTAGTGACTAACACATTGTTCATAACGTCACAAATTGATAACGTTCCTCCTCGAGTATGAATGACGTAATTCCCTAGCCAAATCTCGCGTCTAACACTATTCCATAACATGGCGTATTGACCTAGCAGCTCGCTGGTTATTCTACAATTCACCTAACTTGTCCAGTAACATGATTTATTACATTTCTGTGTCGCCTTACACCAAAAACAAAGTTATAGGATAGCCTAATGGTTAAATAGTTGTATTTGGACGAGCACAGTACTCAGAATGACAAGCGAAGGACAAGACGACCGCGACAATGTGGCTAGAATTGGGGATCTCCGGCCATCGTAGAGTCAGAATAATGATAACAAGAGGAAAACTTGCTATCTGAATTTGAGAAGAAACAACAAAATAAATTTATATACACAGAAATACCAAACTGGCTATTTTCAGCATGTTGATGAGTGGGTGAGTTTTAACGCCGCTTTGAACAGTATTTTAGTTATATCCCGGCACGTGAACTTGATGAGGGAAGAAATCCCGAAGTGATGCAAGCCTTCACCACCTGCAAATCATTCATGTCATTCGTTTCCTCTTCAGAGACATTCACGTTCTCCTGGGGCATCATGTGGTTCGGGCTGCCTGGTTCAACCAACAACCTATATATGTTTGGGTATAAGGGTGCTGTAGGCGACCTGTACTGCCACGTACAAGTGTCGGATGAGACACAAATACCCGTCACTATGCAGCAGACAGGAACTGTCAACAACGGTGAGTCTCTAAATACATTCCGTTAAAATTACCGGACAGGATACTCCCCAGTATATCACGTATTCAGGCTCTGTTTGTAAAACATTATGAGTGCAGTTATGAATGATAATATAATTTTGCCGTCTTCCTTTCGAAATCCCCGGAATTGTGACCTTGCCTCTGCAACTTCATCAGGTCCTGGACGATGGATGCTCCCAGTCGGAAAGCTACAAAGGTCTTCCGGTATCTATGCAGGTGACCTGAGACCAGAGTTACCTCCCCTAAGTTTTACCCGGAAGAAAGATAACAGAATATCGTGTCCTGTCTCAATGGTTTGTTAGTACCTGCCAAATTCGTTGAGTGACTTGTGATCGTTGCTGGTATTAAATATTAGACATAGTTTTGTTTTTTAACCTCAATGTGTATTCCAGCTTCCCATGATTTGATCCCAAATTGAAGGCTGACGAGTATGTTTCGCTGGATGCTTCCGGTGTTTAACAATGATTACTGCAAACTGAAGACTCGCAACAGGAGTATAGAATATAAGTGATGTTAATGATAGTTGGCTGTCTTGTCACAAGGACAGTAATTTTCGAGGCCCCCATCCTGGGGGCGGTGGGGTAGCCTAGTGGTTAAAGCGTTCTGTCGTCACGCCGAAGACCCGGGTTCGTGTGTGAAGCCCATTTCTGGTGTCCCCCGCCGTGCTATTACTGGACTATTGCTAAAAACAGCGTAGAACCATTCTCATTCATTCCCCTCATCCTGGGCCAATGAAGGCCGATGTGTTTCGGCTCAATACATCCGATGACCATTACTGACAGCGATGGTGGTGATATGATAAGTTTAAGTGGAAAGTATCACGTTAGTTTGCAACAGGTGTACAGCCTTTGAGGAATATGAGTCATTGGGTGTTGTCTTGTCACAGCGCCCGTGTTCCGGACGACAAACTACGCGAATGTAACACTGGGCATCAAGAACCCGGATGTATTCACACTCCCGTCTATCTGCAAGACAGCAGAAGTAGAGGTTGGTTAATTTTCCTTGACATTTAATGTTTATTTTATTTATAACATCAAGTAAACGATAGCAGTCCACCACTCCCAAATCCTCAAAGAATACTTGAAACATATTTAAGACTTCATATACCTAATATTATTCGCAACCGCTTTGGTTGAAATGAGGGTTGTAACAAAATTCGTGAGGCTTAATCCCACGAATAATCGTTTACTGAAACTGATGCGTCGTGAATGAAGGCCGAGGTCATTACACACTTGACGGCCCTTCCGGGATAGTTATGCTTGTCGTAAGAGGCGACTAACAGGATCGGGTGGTCAGACTCGCTGACTTGGTTGAAGCAAGTCATCGTATCCCAATTGCGTGGATCGATGCTCATGATGTCATTCACTGGATTGTCTGGTCCAGACTCGATTTTTTTTTAGACCGTCACCATATAGTTGGAATATTGCTGAGTGCGGCGTTCAACAACAAACAAACAAACAAAACACACTTGACACTTGATCCTTTACAAATTACTCTTCTCTCAAGAAATTAGTGTGTGTCAAGCTTGAACTTGAACGTCTGGCAGCTTCTCTAATAGACGCCACATTAATGATCAGTAGCAACCCCTCGATTTGACGTTTGGTGTAAGTTGCATTGGTCACGGTTTTACCATCCTCGAGAATCTGGGGTATTACATCTCCATTCTATAAGGATAAATACCGGGGACCCATTCGCTGCCATAGTTGATTACACTCACGATAAGTGAGATAGAGATGGTTACGTCACTTCCAAGACAACGTCAAATGGGTTTATACTTTATGTCATCATAGTGCGCCAGCGAGATGGACAGTGTTTGCGTTATATCTTGATGTGGGAGGAAAGCCCAAAGTGATGTAGGTGTTTTGTTTGTTGTTTAACACCGCACTCAGCAATAATCAAGCTATATGACGGCGGTCTGTAAATGCCATTTATGACAAGCATGGGTTTCTACAGTGAATCTGGAAATGTTATCGCTCTCATGTTGTATTGTTGATATGTCATTGTCGTATTAATGAACTGGTCCTGACTGGTTGTGACACCCCGGAGTCCACAGTGATGCTATTTGCAAAAAAAATAACTCAGCTCCTTATATTTTACAGGGTACTTTCGACGCACCGGCTTATTTTATCGGATTGAATTTTCAGTGAGGTTGTGTGAGGTTGTCTCAGGGCAGGGACATTAAGTGATTGTAGGAATAAAGTGAGAGGAGTATTTCTGACTGGTTTGTCTTAAATGTAGTCTCAAAATTATTATGGCGATGTATTATGTCACCAATGACAACGAGAGGCGCCCCTACACATGGAAAGAAGCAAAATAGAAGATAAAAGTTGGACTGCCAGCCGTCTCCTTGAGTTATCGTTGATAATAATAATCAGAATATTTTTTCTATATTCACAAGAATATGATTTTACGATTCCCACTATTAAATATCAATTATGCCAGGTGGCGCCTGTGACAAAAATAAGTCAATTGTTCACCTGAAAAAAGCACACTTGTCAAGAATATGGAATTGCATCAGTCATCCTTTTTGTCACTGATGTTGGCAAACATGGATCATGCTATCCTCAAGAAGTCGACCCTGGGTTTATCCAACTTCCAGCAATATTCCAGACACGGTGGAGAACAGCAACATTTGACGTGACACTGTAAGGATAGATTTCGGGTGTCGACGAGCGAACACGTGGACCACTAGGTGACTAAACCTCCCCTAAAACATTACTCAACCGGAAATTCCCAACAGAATGTCGTTTTGACATCAGTGGATGAAGTTTTTGATTGCGATGTGTATTTTGTGCTGACAGAGTCGCGGAGTTATGTATAATATTGACGTTTCCAACACGGTAATCTACCATACAGGAACATTCATGGATAAATGCCTACATGATTCCTGGTATCGATCAGAAATATTTATATCGTGCTCTAAGATGTACAGAATAGGTCAGCCATCAGTTATCTGACCTGATCCAGCGAGGCCCCCATGACATCCCGGATGTGCAGGGTGTCCCTTTACAATGAATCCCAGGCTGGTCGATCTGTTTCAAGATGCTCACATTTTCTGGAACATATCTGATAGCTTCTGATAAATTAGATCAATTTATAACCAGTTTACTTATTAATACATCAGGGTTTGGATCAGTATCGTGTCAGGGACATCTGAAGACGAGTTGGGAATCAAACCAGCGTTATGGCGGGAAGAGCAAATGCACACACAACTGGGCTACCTCACCTGCCACACACAGGGGTAATGGATGATAAAGTCAAATAGTAACCCGACTGACTCACTTGAGGACCCCAGCTCACTCACTTGAGGACCCAACTGACTCACTTGAGGACCCAGCTCACTCACTTGAGGACCCAACTGACTCACCTGAGGACCCAACTGACTCACCTGAGGACCCAACTGACTCACTTGAGGACCCCAGCTCACTCACTTGAGGACCCAACTGATTCACCTGAGGACCCAACTGACTCACTTGAGGACCCCAGCTCACTCACTTGAGGACCCAACTGACTCACCTGAGGACCCAACTGACTCACTTGAGGACCCCAGCTCACTCACTTGAGGACCCAACTGATTCACCTGAGGACCCAACTGATTCACCTGAGGACCCAACTGACTCACTTGAGGACCCCAGCTCACTCACTTGAGGACCCCAGCTCACTCTTGAGGACCCAACTGACTCACCTGAGGACCCAACTGACTCACTTGAGGACCCAGCTCACTCACTTGAGGACCCAACGGACGCACCTGAGGACCCAACTGACGCACTTGAGGACCCAACTGAGTCACTTGAGGACCCAACTCACTCATCTGAGGACCCCGCTCACTCACTTTAGGACCCAAGAAATAACGAAAGTAATTGTTTGTTGGCTGACACATCACAGCAGTACTGCCATGCGACGACGTCATGTAAACAAACCAGACAATAGAGCTATTTGAAAACAAACTATATTAAAATAAACGT
This sequence comes from Haliotis cracherodii, assembly GCF_022045235.1. NCBI lineage: Eukaryota > Metazoa > Mollusca > Gastropoda > Lepetellida > Haliotidae > Haliotis > Haliotis cracherodii. The sequence continues at coordinate 10,008,961 of NW_027266280.1, read as the reverse complement.
GTGATATCTCATGAATAATACTGACACATGCATTTATCAAAGACATAAGCTTATATATGTTAGGTTAGTGGCCTGATGCGTCCTCAAGATGTGTTTAGATGTCACTGAGGACCGGCATCAATGTCCATCAATATCCACCACGTGAATACAGACAATTATGTTTTTAATACTGGCACACCATACAGAATTAAACATGTGATAAATTTTCCTCTCAAAATAAGCATTGCCCTTTATAACCAAATGCTTGGTGTTGAAACCAAAATGAACATAAAAGACGTAAAGGTCATCAAAATATGCTGTCGCAATGGGTGAGAATCTTTTGAAAAAGTTGAAGAGTTCGTACAAGTAGTATTGACGCAGGTGAACCATACACTGATGTTTTAAACTGTTTTGTTCACATCCATAGCTGTTTTCGTTAAACGCCTTTTGATAAAACACAAGCAACACGTATTTATGACTTGACATTTGCATAACTTGTTCACACTCAAACCTTTGACCCAACAGGTGTCAGGTGTAAAATTGTAGCATCTATTTCCTCCGTGTAAGTGGTTTTAATTATTTGGATCCATCAGGTATGGCGTTTGTGGTTTGCAATGCATTAAACAATAACTGCAAATAATTGGTTCTAACACAGAGAGGAGAAATCAGAACTATGGGGGAGCACTAAAAAATGACTTGGCGTGTTAGAAGAGAACCACTGCGGCTTCAGAGGAGTAAAAAACGGGACGATATTTACATTGGGCCACTTAAAAGAACATACCTTTGGAAAGGATCACATTCATGTCGTGGAACTGTCCGCCCCCAGCTGGAGTGAGTGAGTGAGTTGGGTTTAACGCCGCTTTTAACACTATTCCAGTTATATCACGGCGTGTCAGCTTAATGTGGGAGGAAAGCCCGAAGTAATGCAGGTCTAAGACGTTTACCACTTCGGTGAAACCCACGAGCACGGGTATGGTGCTGACAAACCTAGAAACATAATCGGGGCGAACCGGGATTCGAACCCACAATCATAGGTTCCTGGCGTGCCTAAGGGACGCAACTCTGCACAGCGAATCGCGGCGCCCTAGACGACTGGGCCACCCGTGCCCCCGCCCCCAGCTGGAACTGAAGTTATCAAGACACAATCCGTTAAATGTACTTTTTGAAGGGTAGCATGTCTTATCTCAGTATTCATACAAATATATACCTAAAATGAAAATGTCAGGAGAACGATTTCGTATAAGCTGATAAGTTTTCTATTTCTTCACTGTATGACTGTATACTTATAAAGTTGTCTATGTTAAGATTATTTCGGTATATATTCTATATGTTATATTCTGACAGATGCCAACACCACCAAAATAGCTGATTTACATCCGGGTCACGGAATGGCAGTTGGTTCCAGACGGACTTCCTGTTCCTGTACCCGCAGGTGGCCAAACATCTTAAACCAAACACACCCAGTGCGATGTAAACACGCTGCAAACCAACTCCGGGGTTGAAATGAGATTCTCGTGTGTAATGATAATCAACATGGTGGACTTCCTGTCTTTACAATAGTCCTACGCCCTACATCTTCCCGAGGCAAGGGAGTTAACTGCCTCTAAAAGTCCATTGCAACCCTTGCCGAACTAGGCTGGAATTTCTAGGCTCGATCGTGGCGCCACCAGTGGCTATAAACGAGTTATGTCCCTTCAATGCCCCTCCTATTGACCAATCAGATTCCACCACTCACATCACTTGCATTTGCTTCAAACAAAATGGCGGCGCCCAGTAAAGCCGATCTGATCGATAATCAAGAAATATATTGTAATAAAACGGGTCTCACATCACGAAATGCATGAAATCATGTGAATACATTGATTAAAAACATGAAAACATTTGGACAATATCTGTCGACACCCAGTTGACAGTACACATCCTTTGCAAATCCTGCAGTCGACGGAAATCTGCACCGAAATGAAATCCATGTTGTTTACGCGACTTTGATTGGACTATGCATAATCTCGTTAGTCCAGCCAAACTATAACTCCATAATTGCAGCCTATTTTGGCAAAGGTGGAAACTAGACTTTTAAAGTCAGTTAACTCCCTAACCACGGGAAGATGATGTCCTACGAGACATTATCAATGTATTAGAAGGAGACTTGTTTGTTCGTTGTTTAACGCCGCACTCAGCAATATTCAAGCTATATGGTGGCGGTCTGTAAATAAACTAATCTGGACCAGACAATCCAGTCATTGACATCATGAGCATCGATCCACGCAATTGGGATACGATGACATGCATCAACCAAGTCAGCGAGCCTGACCACCCGATCCCGTCAGTCGCCTCTTACGACAAGCATAGTCGCCTTTCACGGCAAGCATAGGTTGCTGAAGACCAGTCTTACCCCGGATCTTCACGGGTCTCCATTGAAGAGGTAAGATTGTGATGTGTTGTGTTGATAAGCGGTGTTTTTGGGAGAGCGGTTTTCTAATATCTGAGATGACCAATTCTTTGATCCAAGTTGATTTGTTTTTGAAGAACCCTCAACATTTAACACAAGGATAACTGAATATAAATAAAATGTACTAGATTTGGGACATCGCGCAGAACATTTTTGCTCTTTGTAGACCCTTGTAGACTTGTACATGTACACTTGGTAGACTTGGTAAACCCCGATATACATGTACCCTAGTAGAGTGAGTGAGTTTGGTTTAACGCTGCTTTAAGCAATATTTCAGCAATATCACGGAGATGGACACCAGAAATGGGCTTCACACATTGTACCCATGTCGGGAATCGAACTCCGGTTTTCGGCGTGACGAGCCAACACTTTAACCTTACCATTGGAGAAAGAACTCAGTCTGCATTAATTCGTACAATGAACAATGATATTAAGCGGAGGCTTCGTATGATTATGGGAATGTTTATTGTCGCTTATATTTTAAAAACGTTATTGCTACATTAAAGTTAACCTCAGACATGCTCGCTTTGCTTTTTACAACATCGCTTGACAACGTCCTCTGATGCCAATCCTCGCTGAAACTTGAGACCGACAAAGTAGCCTGAAGAGCTGAAAGTACCGTGGGAAGAAAAAACAACAGCTGAGTTAGTTTGGAGGGAAATGGTATCGCCTTCAGACATGTTAGATGCAATAACATGGACACAGGCAGGCGGAACAACAGCCTGAAGACCAACCAGAAATAACATCGTATTTCAGTCTTGAGTATGATAATATCAACTACACACATCACAAAGAAATAACATCTTCGGGCTGATATAACCTATATTGACCTATACAGCGTAGCATCTGGGGGGATAAAACCAAAATATAACAATAAAATGTATATGAAATGATATATCTCGACCTTTTCAATCTACACCAAACAACATGATAGAGATGTAAGATCAATACAATATTGCTGAATCAGCCTCGGACTGATCCATACGGAAACATTGACAGGATTTATACAAGAAAGTTGTTGCAGGGGGAACAGTATGTGTCCTTTTACAGCGGTCCTGTTCCTAAGTATGGATATTTCATTTTTTCGCCCCCGGAAGTTTAGACAATTTACTTTTAAAGGTCAGTGAAGAAATGATATTGAATGACCAAATTTGTATCCCGCAGCAACGATTCAAATGATGTTCATATTTTCCTAACCGAGGCTATATCAACAACTGGGGTAAATCGTATCTAAATTAATTTTTTTATTTATTAAACACAATTCTTTAGACAAACCAGGGATTGATAATATAAGCAACGTCTCACGCTGATGTGGTAAACTGACACGTGACCAACTCACGAGTCCACCTGATCAATTTAGTCACCCTGTTCAAAGTGCATAGCTTGCCCGGCACCAATTCTTACCCGATACCCGGTGGCGGTTGGTCGTTTGTGAAACTGGAGATGATGCAACTTCAGAGGGAGCAGTCGGGTAGCCTAGTGGATAAAGCGTTCGCTCGTCACGCCGAAGACCCGGGTTCGATTCCCGACGTTGGTACAATGTGTGAAGCCCATTTCTGATGTCCCCCGCCGTGATATTGCTGGAATAAAACCATACTCATTCACTCACGCCAACTTCAGAAGATGAACATGTAGCATTGTTCTAAGACATTTTGGACTTGATAATGATCTCAACCTCCACCTGAACAGTCTTGGTTCTGGTTCTTGAAGCATGAACTTCAGGTGAAGTGAGATGAAATTGGGTTTAACGTCGCGTCCAAGATTATTGCACTTATATAGCGACGTGCATGCAAGTGTGTGTGTGTGTGTGTGTGTGTGTGTGTGTGTGTGTGTGTGTGTGTGTGTGTGTGCGGCTGCTTGTACTTGTCAGGACTGATGCCGATTTATAGTGCTAGCACACTGAGATACCATGCCGCAGTTTAACATGAATACCCCAATCAGGCACAGTATACTGACTCCGAGCCGAAAAGTCCTTGTTTTAGCCCCTTAATGCCGAGAGCGCCAGACAGGGTAACAACAAGTGCCACCTGTTAACGTCTTTTGGTTTGACGTGGCTGGGGATCGAACCCCTGACCTTCCGCTCCCCGGGGGGACGCTCTACCATTAGACCACAGAGGCGGTCGCATTAACTTCAGAAGTCTGGAAGATGGGTACTCAAAGATGAAACTCGTGTTCAGAGATATTGGACGTAACTTTTAACTTCCGGTTTGCTTCTTTTCGTGTATAGGGACATCTCTCGCTGTCATTGTTAACTTATCACCACAACATATTTGAAACTACATCTAGTGATATGAGATAAATTTTAAGACGTAAATGCTCCTCTCACTTTATTCAGACAATCACTTAAAAACCTGCCCTGGGACAACCTTAGACAATCTTACTGAAAACTCAATCCGATAAAATAAGCCGGAGCGTCGAAGGTTCCCTGTAAAATATAAGGAGCTGAGTTACTTTTAGGCAAATATCATCACTATGAACTCAACCAATCAGGACATGGTTCATTAACATGAGAATGATATATCGACAATACAACATGAGAGAAATAACAGTTTCAGGGAGATACCTACCTCTCGTTGTCATTGGTGACTTCAACAACTTAGAAAAGTTTGAAACTACATCTGTTGATCTGTTTTGAGACATACTTCTCTCCCTATATTCACAGCTACCGTACCCACATGGAATGATGCTCCAGTCATTTGAAACAGTTTGCTGGCTGTTATGTTGTTGTGATGTCCTGTGACACTCATCACAATCAAACATCTCATCTGCTGACGTTTCTGCAGTTGCCAGAGGTGAGGTGAGATGAAATGGGATTTAACGTCGCGTCCAAAATTATTGCATGTATGCAGCGACGTCCGTGCTCGTGTGTGTGTAGCTGCTTGTACTAGTCCGGACACCATGCCGCAGTTTCACATGTATACCCTCAATCAGAGACAGTATACTGACTCCGAGCCGACCAGTCTTTGTTTTAGCCCCTTGATATCGAGCGCCAGACTGTATACCAACAAGATCCAACTTTTAACGTCTTTATAACATGGATTCGAACCACGGACATTCCGCTCTCCGGGCAGGCGCTCTACCACTAGACCACGGAGGCAGTCTACAGTTGCCAGATGATTTCCGCTTGAAATTTCCTGTTAGGAATGTTTTAGGGGAGGCTAAGTCACCTAGTGGTCCACGTGTTCGCTCGTCACGCCGAAACCTGGTTCTATCTTCTACAGTGATATACAAAATAAACTATATATTGTCATAATAGAATATAGATAAATTCCCTGAATAATTGAGGATGAATGTATCATGACTTACCAATCACGTACTATTTGTTGCTTCTGTTCGTGTGTAGGGACGCATCTCGATGGCATTCAAGACTTAATCGCCATCATACAGGTTGAAACTATAACTATTGATACAAGACAAACGAGAAGTTAATACTCCTCTCACTTTATTCATACAATCACTTGATACATCCTGCCCTTGGACAACCTCACTGAAAATTCAATCCAATAAAATAGGCCGGGGCGTCGAAAGTACCCTAAAACATAAAGGCAACCGAGTCATAGTATGGTCCAGTAATAAGATTGGTTTGTTTGCTTGTTTGTTGTTTAACGCCACACTCAGCAATAGTCCATCTATATGACGGCGGTCTGTAAAAACTCGAGTCTGGACCAGACAATCCAGTGATTGACATCAAGAGCATCGATCCACGCAATCGGGATACGATGACATGCATCAACCAAGTCAGCGAGCCTGACTACCCGATCCCGTTCGTCGCTTCTTACGACAAGCATAGTCGCCTTTTACGGCAAGCATGGGTTGTTGAAGACCTATTCTATCCCGAATCTTCACGGGTCTCCAGTAATAAGAGAATGATATATCAACAATACAAAATGAGGGAAATACAGTTCCAGACAGATAGCAACTTCATACAGAGTACGTGTCATTGAGTGAGTGAGTGAATATGGTTTTACGCCGCTTTTAGCAATATTCCAGCAATATCACGGCGGGGGACACCAGAAATAGGCTTCACACATTGTACCCATGTCGGGAATCGAACCCGAGTCTTCGGCGTGACGAGCGAACGCTTTAACCCTTAGGCTACCCGACCTCCCCGTACGCATCATTGAGTCCCCAGTGTATGATATCCCCATTCTGTTGTGATGTATGTGTCAGCACCATATCAGGGTTCATGGGTAGATCTGCATCACTTCCGGCTTTCTTCCCACATCAAGCTGGCGCCGTGCTATTACTGAATACTGTATACTGCTAAAAGCGTCGTTAAACCCACATCACCCGTTCATTATTACGACATAAATCCTGGACCTACTCGCAACGATAGCTTCGTTCCGGAAGTGACGTCAGAAGCTCCATCACGACTGTAACACACACATGTAATTTCTCTCAATCCTGGGGGTAATTGTACGGCTATTTTTTTTTTAACGGCGTGTCTTTCGAATGTGGTTATTTAAACGCAGCTAAGTTATCGAATAGGTCCAGGGTATATATTCTACTAGAATGAAAATGTAATACACTGGATTATCGAGGATGGTAAATCTTACGTCCAAACGCGATGCTGTTACTGATGATTGATATGTCAAATTAAAATCTGCTAATTAAACCTTAAGGCTTGACACACTCTAATTCCATGAGAGAAACGTATTTCCTTGGATCTGTAAAAGGTCAAGGTCAAGTATGAAGTGACCTCGAACTTCACTAACGACGGGTGTTTTCAACTGGACAAAACGTACCCACCTGTTTCGAGACAATCATTCGTGGGTGTAAGCCTATATTGCTCCCAATAATTTGGTTAGTACCCTGTGTCTTTTCACGCGAAGGGGTCGCGAATATGAATACCTTAGATCTTATATGCTTTTAGCTTTCTTTGTGGAACATCCAGAGGATTTGGGAGCGGGGGACATGACTCATTTATCGTCTGTAATAAATAGACATAACAAGTCAAGGACAATTAACAAACCTCTACTTCTGCTGTCTTGCAGACAGACGGGAGTGTGAATACATCCGGGTTCTTGATGCCCAGGGTTACATTCGTGTAGGCTGTCGTCCGGAACACTGGCGCTGTAAGCCGAAGGTCAAAGTTCAGTCATCGCGATGTTTAGATGTTCACTTACCACGTCACATCCGGAAATATCTTTAAAGAATTTCTGTAGCAGCTCACATGGAACTGCCCAAGAATACCGGGAACCTCCAGCCAGGATCAGGCCTCAGGTCACAATTATACTCCTCCTTTGCTGTCTACAGTGACATGACAGACCACACTAAGTACTGTAACTCATAGGCTGGACTCTTGTTGCGAAAGAGAAGTCGTGAGGTTGCAGATATCATTGTCAATAATGTTCACCGGAAGCACCCAGCCGAACACACTCATACTAAACGAACCATTAAAACAGATCACCGTATCCTCCTATCTTCCTTCCGGATAAAATTTAGGGGGGGAGGGGGGTAATTGTCGTCTGATGCTACCTGGGGAAGCAGGTAGAGATACCGGAAGTCCTGTGTAGCTGTTCTAGTGGGAACATCCCCCAGGAACCGGTGGAGTTGCAGCGGCAAGGTCAAGGCCGGATTCGGGAATATCGAAAGGAAGACGTTAAAGTTCACTCGTTAGTTTCCTGACAGGTGTGCCCCCCCCCACCCCCCCCCCCCCCCCCCCCCCACCCCTCTCTCTCTCTCTCTGTGTCTGTGTCTGTGCTTGCGTTCGTGTGTCTGTAATGTTTTGAAGGGGCCATGAGTTGTGTAAGTGTTATCACAGTCGCGTTGTCGTCAGAGCCTTTTGCTTCAGTCGTTTTGCCCAAGCGGTAAACCAGTGGTTGATAGCATGAGACCCGTTACGCATGAGATAGCATGATCCTCGCGTTACTTGGGTCTTACAATATTCATGACATACTGGGAACTATCCTACACGATACTTTCAACAGAATGTATTTAGAGACTCACCTGTGTTGACAGTTCCAGTCTGCTGCATGAAGACGGGTAGTTTGGTGTAAGCCAACACTTGTACGTGGCAGTACACGTCGCCTACAGCACCCTCAAACTCAAACATAAATAGTTTGTCAGTAGAAGTGACAAACCCATCCCACATCATGCCCCAGGTCGAATTGAAGTTCCCTGAAGAGGAAACCAATGCCATCAATGATTTGCAAATGGTGACGTTCAATAATACTCATAAGGCTTGCATCACTTCGGGCTTTACTCCCACCTCAATTTGACACCCTGTTGTGAAACTGAAGACAGTCCAGATTCGGTTATTTATAGACCGCCATCATAAAGCTGGAATAATGCTGAGTGTGGCGTAAAACAACCAGAGAGAAATAACTGAAATACTGTTCAAAGCGGCGTTAATACTCACTCACTCATTCAACACGCTGTAAATATCCAGTTTGTCGATATTTGTTTGTATATTGCTTTTTTGTTTCTTCTCAATTTCAGATTGCAAGTTTCGTTTCTTTTAATCATAATTAAAATTCGATTGTGGAGTAGCCTTCCTCTATAGCATAGAAAAGTATTCTAGCCGTCGCTCGCCATTGCCATTAGTGTCATCCAAATACACAGTTTAACCATTAGGTTGTCCTATAATTGTAGATTAACTAAATTAGCGAGCTTCGATGTCATTCCGCTTTATCCGCCTCGAGTAATGGAACAGTGTAAGACGCGAGATTTGGCGATGGAATTAAATCATTTATACACGAGGCACAGCCAACCCGTACCTCCGAGGAGGCTATTTTATATATTACTTTTCTTGTATTTTCAAGCAAGAAAAAAACACAATAAAATGCCAACGCAAAAGGGTGAACTGTTCAGATGACGTAATGTTTATCAATTTGTGACGTACAAAAACACAAATATTAATAGTCTGTTGGTTGTATCGAGAAACCCATCCCCAGTTCTCTGAAGAGGAGTGAGTGAGTGAGTGAGTGAGTGAGTGAGATGTGTTTAACGCCGCTTTTAACAGTATTCAAGTCATATCACGGCGTGTCAGCTCAATGTGGGAGGAAAGCCCGAAGTGATGCAGGTCTTAGACGTTTACCACTTCGGTGAAACCCACGAGCACGGTATGGTGCTGACAAACATAGAAACATAATCGAGGCGAACCGGAATTCGAACCCACAATCATAGGTTTCTGGCGTGCCCAAGGGACGCAACTCTTCACAGCGAATCGCGGCGCCTTGGACGACTGGGCCACCCTTGCCCCCTCTGAAGAGGAAACGAATGGCATCAATGATTGGCAGGGGTGACGTTGCGCTGAACAGTACCCCAGTAATATCACGGGGTGTCAGCTTGATGTGGAGGGAAAGCCCGTAGTGATGGAGGACGTTTAACACTTTCATGAACAATGGATGACGTCATATCGTATTGTTCTCAACAAAGCAACGTGACGTCATATCTCATCAACCGAGTCAATAGCATTGGGAATCGCTAAAGTGTAGTTGTACAAATACCGGGAAGTTATTACATTCCATCCTTCTTAAAATGTGGATTACATAAGCGGAAAATACATGAGAAAATACATATTTTAGATGTACGACTATTCGGCTACCTACGGGGGAGACATTGAGATAGATGTACGACTATTCGGCTACCTACCGGGGAGACATTGAGATAGATGTACCACTATTCGGCTACCTACGAGGGAGACATTGAGATAGATGTACGACTATTCGGCTACCTACGGGGGAGACAATGAGATAGATGTACCACTATTCGGCTACCTACGGGGGAGACATGGAGACGGGAAGTCGTGGAGGAGTTGCTGTGCCCGGCACCGTCCCCCGTCCATGATGTAAACTCTTCTCTGAGGAAAACAAACACAGGAACACGTGAACATGGCTGGCAGAGAGACTTCGCTCCTTGGACTTTTGGTAATTTAAATATAAGTATGGAAGTCATACTTGCCTGAGTCGTTGCTTCTATGTCGTAGGTGAAATCATTAAATGTTGTACATGTATTAATATAAAGTGACCCGAGTCATTGCTTTTATGTTGTAAAGTAAATCATTCAACGATATACACGTATTAATATAAGTAATAAAATCATTAAATGTTACATAAATATAAATTATAAATTTTAAAGTAAAGTAAACTAACAAAGTGTTATTTAAACGACATAAATGAAATTTGTCGGGGTAATCTATCCGTAACTACCTCTCTTTGTGAATATTTGCTATTTGAATTCTGCTTGATATAGAAACAACAAGTATCGATGTGACCCAGGAGCGTACAGCTATCGATCAGTAACAACAACAATTCAAAATATGCGTATCGGCTACAACTAGATTAATAGGAATACATCAGTTGAGTATGGAATACTGTAAGGGACATTCTCACGATCTCGACCTTTGGAAACGAGCTAAATATGCCCAAAACACGAGAATGCGAGATTGCGAGAATGTCCCTTACAGTATTCCATAGTTGAGTCTCTGCAGAACACGTAACCAACACGTCACCGAATCTGAACACCCGATCCGGGTCTTTGGGCCGGGTCTTTGGGACTGTGGCCCACTGTGTTGAAGAACGACTATATTCTTCAACGTTTTTCTTTCCTTGTAGGCAGCAAAATCTCTTCAGTTGTACAAAGCAGACGTGATTCAAAATTAACATACCGTTTTTATTAGTTTCGACAAAATCAGTGGTCACTGGATTTTCTGGTTCATTGCACACTTGAATGACTGTTTTTTTTACAGGCTGACGTCGCGTGACAGGAGGCAACATATACTTACTTTTTTATGCCAATTGTATGAGTGGTGGTTGCTGCCGGTAGGGCAGGACATACTTACCCTTTTCGCGAACTCATGGTGCCAGCACTGATTTTCAGTGGCCGGTTCATATAATTTTCACAGCTATTTGCCCTTTAGGCCAGGTCGAATCTGTTTCGGCAGTTATTTTCTTGCATTTACAATTGATATTCAAGCAATAAAATGTTGGGGACTTATTATTGGTAGGGTCACCACGGGGGAGTACTAATAATACTTGTTTGTTTGACGCAATATTCCAGCTATATGACGGCAGCCTGTAAATAATTGAGTCTGGACCAGATATTCGAGTTATTGATATCATTAACAACGTTGCCAGGGTACCTTGACACAGATCGACCGTGTCCATCCATTAAGTCGCCTCTCACGACCAGCAAAGGTTTCTGGGGACCAATTCTAACCCGTAATCTTCATGGGGCACTATTGGTACCTGCTGATACAGGAACAGGAAGTCCTTCTTGAACAAACTGCCATTGCGTGACCCGGATGTAGAGGCAGCTATTCTGGTGTTGTTGGCATCAAAAGCGAACCGGGTTGTACTCTGTCAGAATATAACATTATGTTATGAGTTTATGTACTTTGTCAGAATATAACGTATATACACTCAATATATCGTGAAATAACGTTAATATGCATATGTTATGAGTTGATTTAAATTTATCATGCGGTTACGAGGGCGCGATATTTCTTTTTGCAGTTCAAAAGAGATTAACTAATCATGGAATAGTGCCATCAAGGCTAGTTCTAGGTACATCCTGTATAAAGAGTTTAAAAGTCTCCTGGAACCAGAAATATACCTTTCCATCATTGCTGAAATATCGAATTGTTACGATAAGGCTTAGAGCCGGGCTACTAAGACTTTAGAATGTGAATATTCCAACGATATTGGACAACTGTACTTACCGACAACTTTTTGCCATAATCCAAATATGCATAAATTTAAAATGCTGCCGTCACCCTCATGTAAACAATTACTTGGAAAACTATGTAAATACTTGTATTACAGCCATGAAAGAAGACGTAATTATGAAAAGCCTGTAAACCTGTAAATTTGTACCTGACATTACCTTTTTTCATGTACCACACTATTTCAAATGCATGTATTGTATATGGGCCAGTGGCCTTGGTACAAACAAAAGACTTCTTCAGGCTTCAGCTGATATGATATTTGAGAGATATTGACTATGATGTACCACGCTTCTAGAAAGGTTTATTTCACGGTACTTAAACATGTTTGAGTCTTTTGAGTAATTCATATGAACGATTTTCATCTCTATTTGAACCGGTATCTTTATTACGTGTACAATCTTTACAATCAAATCTATATTACAGGAACCGAAAGCCTAATAGCTGCAAGATCCTGGTTGTAGCAAATATTCAAACGAGATATTTGATAGTTGTTAGACTTTGACCATTCCGTTTCCCCTGCCATATTAGATAACGTAGGAATTCTACAAGAGCTGCGGCTCTTTAATGTTTGGCCTTGACCTTGACACTAGAAACCGGTCCACACCTGCTGGATCACAGACAGGTAGGTTTGAACGTAAACATGGGACAGGTTATAACAATACTAAATTATAAACATATGTTTCTTGTGTTTTATTAAACGGCGTTTAACGAAAACAACTATGAAGCTAAGCAAAACATTACAATAGATATATAAATACTGTTCACCTGCAATATGCATCTAAATTCATACTACTGTACTGCGGACATTTGCTTTGAAAATGTTAGGTTTCCAACTTGTTATAAACCGTAGATGACCATATGAACCGCTCTGTAGGCAGCCAATACTAAACCACAATTGCCTCTCCAGAAATATATATGTGGGTGAAATTAGTTAGAGTGAGTGAGTGAGTTGGGGTTAACGCCGCTTTTAACAGTATTCCCGTTATATCACGGCGTGTCAGCTTAATGTGGGAGGAAAGCCCGAAGTGATGCAGGTCTCAGACGTTTACCACTTCGGTGAAACCCACGAGCACGGGTATGGTGCTGACAAACCTAAAAACATAATCGGGGCGAACCGGGATTGGAACCCACAATCATAGGTTTCTGGCGTGCCCAAGGGACGCAACTCTTCACAGCGTTAGACGGCTGGGACACCCGTGTCCCCTTAATTTGTTAGAGGAAGCATACAACCCTATCTAGTGAACCACATACTTGCTCAAGAGGACTTCCGGTTTATGATAGGTCCATGGATTATGCTTTCAGTCTGTGTTTTGCCTGGTCCAGGCTCGATTTGCCGTCTGTCGTAATGTAGACTGGAATATTGACGACTGCAGTGTCAACACGAACCACTCACCCACTGCGTGTTGTATGTATCGAGGTATGGATGTTAGGGTGATTGAGTGAGTGAGTTGTATTTAAGGCCGCATTACAGTGTATAACTGTGTTGAAAAAGCCCGAAACGAAGCAGGCCATAGACGTTAAACACATTGGTTGAACGCACGAACAGGGGTATAGTCCAGACAAGCAAGGGCGCATCTGGCAATTGTGACATCCGTAACCCCTCAAAGGTTTGAAATTGGCTGAAACCAATTGTGGTACTTTGTGATATACAGTAAACAACGGTTATAACGAACTCAAAGGGACTACTAATTTTAGTTCGTTATAACCGTAGTTCGTTAAAAGCATATATACAGCATAACTACAGCAAATAGTCGGGACCAAAAAAGTAAGTTCATTATATCCGCCAGTTCGTTATAAGCGTAGTTTACTGTAACTCACTGGTTGTACATTAAAGACTGGACATTCCCTCTTCAATACGTCACGGATTTGTATACACAACATTCTTACATAGCCCATGAATACACAGACTATATTCGGGTAGTACTTTCAGTCGAGCAATGAAATAGGCCGCGAATACATGTAAGCAACCAATGCTTGAAAGAGGCGACTAACGGGATCGGGTGGTCAGGCTGGCTGACTTGGTTGATGCTGTCATCGTATCCCAATTGCGTAGATCGATACTCATAATATCAACCACGGGATTGACTCGATTATTTGCAGACCAAACAAAACATGTAACTCACTGAAGCCCAACGTGCATGATCTCCGTGCAAAGTCGGCCTTTGCCTGGTTTTCGCTCTTCACACGCGACCCGCTAAATAAATTCAAAACGAGGCTCGGTATACACTTGCAAGAATGTCCTGCTATAGAAGCAATATGTAGCTCTGAGTAAATGACCTCAAGTCACATGTTGCAAGAGAAATATCGCACTGTGAGTGATGCTGGAACCAAGCCGTGGCTTAATTCGTTGTTGACAAAAAGCAACGACATCGCATAGCGGCCGTATGTATTCCCAGGTGATGGAGGGAGGTAGTGTACTCGTGAAGTATTGACGATGGTTCCACTGATGTCGTCCACTTGAACTCGCTCACAATATAACAGTCACTGATATACATACATATCCGTGTCCACACTGTTTACTGTAACATCAACGTAGCAGCATCTCACCTGGGTCACCGTCAACGTCCCTGCCTCCTCCGTCCCCGTGACGACAGCCTGGATTCCTTCCCACTGATTGGGGGCACATATATCTTCAGCGTGAACAACGAACGTCAATAACCCGAGGACAACCGTGACTCCAAACATTGTTACTGTAATCTCAACAAGGGTTTTGCTATCTTATCAGGTAATCTGACCTATGTCGGTGATTCTTTCTTTAAAATGGAAAACATTCCTTCATGGGTCGAAACTGTGAAGCTCAGTTTCTCGTTACCTGATACGTGAGGACTCGAGTTCGAACCCAGTGTAGACATGTGGATAATGTGGTTGACGAATAATGATGACGCAGATTCCTCCAATGGCGACAGTGAAACGGTCGCAAAACATTGGTTTATTAATACATCACTTATTATACCCATGTAGGGATTCCAAGCAGGACCTTCGGCGTGTCGAGAAAACTCTTATACCATCTGGCTGCCCACCCCTCTTGTGTTGAAGAACGAGCACATGCAATTTTGGAAAATTGGAAAATTGGAAATTATGGAAAGTTGTATCATATAGAGTAATACAGATTATTAGCTCGTTCATGTAAAATCTGTAAACAATCATCATATAATAGCTATATTTCCCATTCGAATGGTCTGAGAGTTAACTAATGACAGGTTTATACCGGGACGTCACCTGCTGATACAGGGACGCCATATTCATCTAACCATCTAAATCCGTCTCCGGTCTCCTGTTGACGCCATATTCATCTAACCATCTAAATCCGTCACCTGCTCATACAGGGACACCATATTCATCTATCCATCTAAATACGTCTCCTGCTGACGTCATATTCATCTAACCATCTAAATCCGCCACCTCCTTCTACAAGGACGCCATATTCATCTAACCATATAAACCCGTCACCTGCTGACGTCATATTCATCTAACCATCTAAATCCGTCACCTGCTGATACAGGGATGCCACATTCATCTAACCATGAAGGAAACACCACCATCACTCGTCTGTCTCCCAGAAAAAAATATATAATGAACCCAACTCAGGTCTCTAATGATTTGTCAAGTCTAGACCTGAAATTAAGCATTATTCTTGGCCCCATTTGGATCATTTTTTTTCATTTTGTACAAATATCTTTTTTGAAAAAATAAAACGTTATTTTTTGGACTACACGTTAGCCTAGTCCATCAGCTGTTACTGCAGTTAGTTATTGATACACGTATTTGTACGACATGTCTTCTTTTTTTGTTACACAAGGACCGTTTTAGCACACGGTTAGTAACAAAACGCCACCATTACTTAAAGGTTCAGCGGTAGTGCTGCCTGGATCCCCCAAAACTCCGGAAATAGATACATATCACCAGCTTTCATAATATTTACATAGATAAACTGGGAAACCGTAACAGACATTTATTTAGATCAGTTATAAAGGTTAGTTTACTGAAATCACCTGAGATTATATATGTTGATGTTCAACTTTATCTCACAATAACTGACATAATGGGTCTATCATGATAATATTTATCGATATATTGTAAACTAGTTTATGTAACATTTACTTGACATTATTTAGTATTTCAACAAACTGAAGTTTGGCGTGATGGGACACGACCTGAAGGGTAAGACGAGGGCGATATTGGTCTTCAAAGTGTACCCACAGAAATCCGACCCAGGATACAACGAGTGGACCACCATGATTTTCTACTATTCTGTTTTACAGGAGTTTTAGTCTGGTCCACCAGCTGTTGTTAAAGTTAGTTATTACACATAGATACACGTGTACGTGCTCTCAACGACAGGTCTGGATTTATCATTACACAAGGAGGTGTGGTGAAATGGGGTTTAACGTCGTGTTCAAGATTATTGCACTTATATAGCGACGTGCATGTACGTGTGTGTGTTTGTGTGGCTGCTTGTACTAGTCCGGACTGATGCCGATTTATAGTGCTAGCACACTGAGATACCATGCCGCAGTTTAACATGAATACCCCACTCAGACACAGTATACTGACTCCGAGCCGACCAGTCCTTGTTTAACCCCATAATGCCGAGCGCCAGACAGGGTAACAACAAGTACAATCTTTTAACGTCTTTTGGTATGACGCGGTCGGGGATCGAACCTCGGACCTTCCGCTCTCCGGGCGGACGCTCTACCACTAGACCACGGAGGCGGTCTTATTACACAAGGAACTTTGGCGAGATGGGGCACGGCCTGAAAGGTAAAACAAGGGAGATATTGGTGTTCAAATAACACCCAGAGAAGCCCGACCCTCGGCACAACGGGTGGACCACCTTGCTATTCCACATTCCAAATTATCGGACAAAGGAAAGTATATAGATTACTTAAAATTGGATTTGATACAAAATTACAAACGTTAACAAAATGTTATTTTGAGTGAAAACAGTCGTGGAAACACAGCAAACTTGAGATTCACAAAACAACTGTGCTACCCTTATGAAATACATCACCCTCGAATAATCATGTCTTGTTTGTTTCATTTTCAGCCACCATAAACATGGGTGTGTGCCTTCTTTTTCGACCCGTGAAGATTGGGGTTAGAATAGGTCTTCAACAACCCATGCTTGCCGTAAAAGGCGACTATGCTTGTCGTAAGAGGCGACTAACGGGATGGGGTGGTCAGATTCAACTTGGTTGATGCATGTCACCGATCCCAATTGCGTGTATCGATGATCATGATGTCAATCACTGGATTGTCTGGTCAAGATTAGATTATTTACAGACCGCCGTCATACAGCTGGAATATTGCTGAGCTCGGCGTTAAACATCAAACGAACCAACAACTGTGTCAGAATGTAAGTATGTAGAATATACAGTGAAATAATGTTAAGAAACATTATGTTATGAGTTTATATATTAAGTGATGCGCTTCGCTTCTAGGAGAGTTTAAAGCAAGGAACCTAACACGTGTGTGTCTCTTGATATCTCTGTTTGCAGTTTAAGAGAGAGTAACTATGATGCACTTCGCTTGAGGAAGGTACTTCAAGGTGCATATCTTAACATGTTTGTGTCTTATGAGAAACATATATGAATGTTTTCATCCCTATTTAAACCAATATCTTTATTTATCTTTATTTACAATCTTTATCCAAGGAAATAGCCGAACCATTTAATCTATATCAAAGGAACTAAAAGTCTAAAGATTAATATTTTTGGAAAGCACATGCACCAAATTACTTCAAATGTTTTTCTTTTTCACACCAGGCAATTCCACACTGGAATATTCATGACTAGGGACACGGCTAAAACTGGACTTGCTCTTCGCGTAACGCATATCTTCACTCACGAGAAGGGACACAAATAAGACAGGGCGTGTCCCTCTTACAGACACCAGATCATATATCTATTTAAATGTTTAATCCATTCCACTCCTACCCCCTTCTCAGTTCTAGCTACCTAAATCTATCCCCCTTTCAGCCCTAGAGACTCTTCAGATCTGCAGAACTACAGTTGAGAACATGGGTTTATATTTATCTGTCTATCTTGTAACTGTCCACTGTAGGGTTCCTATCTTCACGACTGTTCCCTTTCAGAATCATGTGTATTTAACTTACGCATTAATTGATTTCGGGGACAACATGTTAGTCAGGGCTTGCTCTTCGTGTAACGAACAATTCATAAGAAGGGACACAACTAAGACATAGTGTACCTCGCGTAGCTAAAACCTTCATTCACAAGAAGGGACGCCACTAAGACATAGTGATCCTCGCGTAGCTAAAACCTTCATCATAAGAAGGGACACCACTAAGACATAGTGATCCTCGCGTAGCTAAAACCTTCATTCACAAGAAGGGCCACCACTAAGACATAGTGATACTCGCGTAACTAAAACCTTCATTCATAAGAAGGGGCGCCACTAAGACATAGTGATCCTCGCGTAGCTAAAACCTTCATTCACAAGAAGGGACACCACTACGACATAGTGATACTCGCGTAGCTAAAACCTTCATTCATAAGAAGGGGCGCCACTAAGACATAGTGCTCCTCGCGTAGCTAACACCTACATTCACAAGAAGAGACGCACTAAGACAGTGATCCTCGCGTAGCTAACACCTTCATTCACAAGAAGGGACGCACTAAGACATAGTGATCCTCGCGTAGCTAACACCTTTATTCATAAGAAGGGACACCACTAAGACATAGTGTAACTCGCGTAGCTAACACCTTTATTCATAAGAAGGGACACCACTAAGACACAGTGTACCTCGCGTAGCTAACACCTTCATTCACAAGAAGGGACCCAAGAGACTTCAAGCTCTTCACGGAACGCTTATCTTCACTCATGAGAAGGGACACAGCTCAGGTTTCCTTATCGATGCAAAACACCCGGTGTCGTTAATGTCACTACATCTACTTGATATTTGTTAGAATTTCACTATTCCGCCCCCCCTGCCTCTACAGATAGCGAAACCAGTAGAATTTATACAGTAGCTGTGACTCTTTATGTTTGCCCTGAACCCGATAGTACATTAGACACCCGATGACACCTGCTGGGTCACAGGGAGGCCGGTTGGAATGTGATCATGGTAAGTTATGCCAATATTAAATTATAAACAAGTATTTCTTGTGTTTGACCGAAGGCGTTTAACGAAAACAGCAATGGGGTGAGCAAAACAATCCCATGCACCAGTGTAAGGTTCTTGCAAACATTCTTACACACTGAGATAACATATTTTGATGACCTTTGGTTTGGAGACGATGAGTAAGGCTACCGTGTTGCTTGAAACCGCTATGTTTGTGATAAAGAGGAACTTGATCATATGATCCATTCTACAGATTACCAACACTAAAACATTATTGCCTCTCCAGAAATATACAGGTTGAGACAAGGAAGCTGCAGTTTTATCACTTGGGAAAGTCATGGTTATAACGGATCCCCAGTACCGGTAGCCAATGCGTGTCGAGAGGCAAGCGTGCTGTTCATGTTTTCAGACAATGGCTTATCTGGTAAAACCCACGAGCACGGGTATTGTCCTGACCAAGCAAGGGCGAATCTGTGATTCCAAAAACGATCATCCTGTAACGTCTAAGGGACGCAACTCCTTAAAGCCACAAGTATGACCTCTTGTCGCCAGAGTTTAGAAGTGAAGTTCTGCCACAAAAAGATTGTATTTGGTAGAAGAAATATAAGAAGAAATTGAATATACAAATTCTTGGTGACCAGTAATTCTTTAAGATTTTTTTTAATGTTAAAATGAACCCAATTTTACTTTACTGTTGGAAAACGGGGATTTATCGAAAAGGTTTACGTGACTGTTCACTGTGCATGTAAGAGACTCCTTGGTGTAAAAGCCAACACATCTAGCGCAATGGTTATTGAAGAATGTGGTAGATTTCCTCTCGTTATGTATTTCCAGCTAAAAGTTATAAAGTACAGGCTGAAACTCATTAAAATGAAGTCATCGAGATACCCTAAGAAACGTTACAATATGATGATGATACGAATGGAAAGAATAACTGGGTAACACCCATTAGTCTAATTAGCAAATACATAATGTAAGTGTCTGAGTGGACAGTGAAATTCCCTGTCAGTGCACTTCACGAACGATTTCTGTTAGTGAGGAGGTATATTCAAAGGGAGTTTATAGGGGCTAATATTTAAATTCGACTAAGTAAGATTAAAATGACTTGGGAACTGTTGTATATACTTTCAACAAATATTATTTTAAACTTTCATTTCACATTTTACATCCATGTCCTACATAGGAGGCACAGCTTGCCCATTCTGGAATTCGCTGTCCACTGGATGAATGTAGTCTCCCCGTACAACATGCATAGCTTTCTTGGTCGTTTGTGAAACTCGAGATGCTCAAACTTCAGGAGATGAACATGCAGCATTGTCCTAAGACAGTTTGGACTTGAAATGATCTCAACCTCCACTTGACCAACTTACGTTTCCACTTGATCAATTTAGCCGCATTCCCAGTTAGGTGGTCTAGCTTTGGTTGCCAGAGGTATATAGCCCAGTTTTATCTTGTACCAAATCTACTGAAGAATTCTTTGTTTTTATTGTGAACTAGTTTGTTTTATACCTTAACTGTGATACATGACTTACTGTTCTACTGCCCTTGTCGACAGATATTTAATCATAATTAACTTGTTTTCATCGCAATATGGCTGCAATATTGCCGATGCGATGTAAAATTTTAACTCACTCACTCACTCACTCACTCAATTTAGCCGCCCTGAACACCATGCATAGGCTGCTGAGGACGAATTCTTACCCGATAAACCCGCAGCGGTTGGTCGTTTGTGAAACTCGAGATGCCACTCCAGGAGATGAACATGTAGCATTGTTTGGGGCATTGTGGATAATGATGCCAGGCCCTACTAGAGCAGTCGTTGGTTCTTGAAGCCCGGGGGCACGGGTGGCCCAGTCGTCTAAGGCGCCGCGATTCGCTGCGCAGAGTTGCGTCCCTTGGGCACCCCAGAAACATATGATTGTCGGTTCGAATCCCGGTTCGCCCTGATTATGTTTCTAGATGTGTCAACATCATACCCGTGCTCGTGGGTTTCACCGAAGTGGTAAACGTCTAAGACCTGCATCACATGGGGTTTTCCTCCCACATTAAGCTGATATGCCGTGATATAACTGGAATACTGTTAAAAGCGGCGTTAAACCCAACTCACTCACTCACTCTTGAAGCCCATGTGGCATTAACTTCAGAAGTCTGGAAGATGGGTACTCCAAGATTAAACTCTTGTTCAGAGATAGCGGATGTAACTTAAAGTTTTAATTTTGCTTCTTTTCATGTATGTGCAGTGGGGTAGCCTAGTGGTTAAAGCGTTCGCTCGTCACACTGAAGACCCGGGCTCGATTCCCCACATGGGTACAATGTGTGAAGCCCATTTCTGGAGTCCCCTGCCGTGATGTTGCTGGAATATTGCTAAAGGCGGCGTAAAACCATACTCGCTCTTTTCATGTATAGGGACGCATCTCGTTGTCATTGGTGACTTAATCACAATCACACATTTGAAACTACAGTAAACTACGGTTATAACGAACTCAAAGGGACCACAAATTTGAGTTCGTTATAACCATAGTTCGTTATAAAGGTATATACAGCATATAAACAACAAATGGCCGGGACCAAAAAAACAGTTCGTTATATCCGTCAGTTCGTTATAAGCGTGTTCGTTATAAACGTAGTTTACTGTACATCTATTGATTCAAGACAAGTTGTAAGAAGTAAATGCTCCTTTCAATTTATTCACACTATCACTTAAAACAACTGCCCTGGGACAACCTCACACAACTTCACTGAAAACTCAATCCGATAAAATAACCCGGAGCGTCGAAGGTTCCCTGTAAAATACAAGCAACTGAGTTAGTTTGGAGGCAAATAGCATCAACGTAGACTCCGGGGTGTATAACTAGTCATAACATGGTTCATTAATACGAGAATGATATATCGACAATACAACAGGAGAGGAATAACCAGGGAGATACCAACTCATATATGTGATGTGGATGGACCGGGAGTACGCATCCTCGATTCTTCAGGGTCTAATGTTTCCTTTCTATTATGATATATTTATTATCACCATACCCGCTCTCGTGGTTTTTACCAACGTAGTAGACCCACATCATTTCGAGTTTCGCCCCACATCAAGTTTACGTGATATACCTCAAATACTGACATACAATTTTTCTCGCTCGTAGATGTAGGCTGATTGGACGGCTATATTTAGCGACGTGTCCGCCCTTCGAATGCGGTTCTTTAACCAGAGCTACAGCAGCGATAGGGTCAAGGGTATTTATCATATTAATAAAATGGAGATGTAATACACTAGATAATCGAATATGGTAAATCCGTGACCACGTCAGCAACGTCGAAACGTCGAAACGCTCCTATTAATAATTGACATGGCGTCTTATTGCCCGAGAGCACAAGAGAAAAACGTCAATTTGAAGCCAAGATTTGACACATTTTAGTCACTTAAGAGGAAAGTATTTCCTTGAAATCTGTAAAGGTCAAGGGTCAAGTGTGTAGTGACCTCGAGTGACTTAAAAGGTGACTTCGACGGTATTTTCGTTATATATTCGTGTGTGTAAGTCTCTATGAACTAGTCGCTCCCATTTATAGAACCCTGTATATTTTCATGCGAAAGAGTTGCGAAAATGAATGCCCTAAGTCTAATATGTTTTGAGCTTTCTTTGAAGAACATCAAGAGGATTTGGGAGCGGTGTACTGCTATCATTTACTTTATGTTATAAATATATAAATGTTAAATATCAAGGACAATTAACCAACCTCTACTTCTGCTGTCTTGCAGATAGACGGGAGTGTGAATACATCCGGGTTCTTGAAGCCTTGGGTTGCATTCGCGTAGGTTGTCGTCCGGAACACGGGAGCTGTAAGACGAAGGTGAAAGTTCAGCCATCGTTAAGCTCAGATGTTCATGTTCTCCTCCAACGTCACATCCGGTCGGCCGAATATCTTTTAAAGACTTTCTGTAGCAGCTCACTTGGAACTGCCCAAGACTTCAGAATACCGGAAGTCACCAGGCACCAGGACGCAGTTGTTCTCCTTCTTTGCTGTCTACAGTGACATGACAGCCCACAATAATAACTATCGCTCATACGCTGTACCCCTGTTGTAAGCTAACCTACTACTTGTCACGCACACACACACACACACACACACACACGCACGCACGCACGCACGCACGCACGCACGCACACACACACACACACTCTAATCCTAAAATTAGTCGCCTCTTACGACAAGCATGGGTTGCTGAAGACGCATTCTCAACCGGAATCTTCACGGGACCATTGCCATGTACGTATTGAGGATAAACTATTGTGTCAACAAAAAACAATGTCTTTTCTTTCAATTAAGATACGATCACAAGTCACTCAATGAAATGTGTGTGTTTATGCCTGTGTGTACGTGCGTGTGCGTCTGCTTGAGCGTGTGGGTTATCACGTGCGGTCAGTAACATTAACCACAGATCTACATCCACCCGTTTTTGTACGAGCTGTGTAGGTGTTATCACAGCCGCGTTATCTTCACGGTCTTTTGATTCAGTCGTAATGACAACCAAAGAGTATATTCCGGTGCTAGGAATATATTTTCTTTTGCAGATGAAGAAGATTAACCTGGGTAATCTAGTACTGGGACTTCATACATAACTAATTACGGGACACTTTATTCTTATACCTAAAAAGCCAACTTTCTGAAAATGGGAAAACTTGCTGTTATATTACTGATGACGGGTTGATAGCACGAACAACGCTCAAATCAGGCAAATCTAACATTTGTAAACCTCAGTCTCATCCTCACTTGTGCAGGGTGTTACAGTAGCCGGACAGGAAGATTAGAGCTATATCGCGGCGAAAACCAGTGGTTGATAGCATGAGACACGTTATGCATGATATAGCGTGATCCTCGCGTTAGTTGGGTCTGACAATAATCATGTTTTTTTGGTTTTTTTGTTTGTTTGTTGTTGTTTTTTTGTTTTTTAAGGGGGGGGGGGGTTTGTTGTTTAACGCCGCACTCAGTAGTATTCCAGCTATATGACGACGGTCTGTAAATAATCCAGTCTGGACCAGACAATCAAGTGATTGATATCATGCACATCGATCCACGCAATTGGGATACGATGCCATGCATGTCAAGTCTGTCCACCCGATCCTGTTAGTCGCCTCTAATGTGAGTGAGTGAGTGTGTTGGGTTTAACAGTATTCCAGTTATATCACGGCGTGTCAGCTTAATGTGGGAGGAAAGCCCGGAGTGATGCAGGTCTCACACGTTTACCACTTCGGTGAAACCCACGAGCACCGGTATGGCGCTGACAAACCTAGAAACATGATCAGGGCGAACCGGGATTGGAACCCACAATCATAGGTTTCTGGCGTGCCTAAGGTACGCAAATCTGCACAGCGAATCGCGGCGCTTGAGACGACTGGGCCACCCGTGCCCCCTCGCATCCTACGGCAAACATGGGTTACAATTCGATATACTGGGAACCATCCTCCCCAGGGATTTCAGCGGAATGTATTTAGAGACTCACCGTTGTTGACAGTTCCAGTCTGCTGCATAGTGATAGGTATTCGTGTGTTAGCGCACACTTGTACGCGGCAGTACAGGTCGCCTACAGCACCCACAAACTCAAATATAAATAACTGCCCGGTCATACCGGGAAACCCATCCCACGTGACGTACCAGGTCCAGGAGAAGTTCTCTGAAGAGGAAACCAATGACAACCATGATTTGCAAATGGTGACGTCAGTAAGTGAGCATTGTTTTGCGCCGCTTTTGATTTTACACAAGTCTTGCATCTAAACATATAACCTAGATACAGTTAAACGTGTTCAATCACACTGTATAATACCGTAAGTCACGATGTGTTTTAAATAACACCAGGCATATATATGAACAAAGGGGAAAAAATAAGTGAATCATTATGCAACGAGTTGACAATTATTTTATCTATGTCCGTTTGCGCTTAGACGGAACCCAGTCGTAAAAAATGTCACGAGAGGGGCACGAGTCGCTATTCGGCTTGTCCCGGAATAACACGAGTTGGTCACGAATGCTTGATGTGGGGGAAAGCCCGAGGAATGCAGGTCGTTCACAACTTTACGGACAATGGCGTCATATCGTCTTGTTCTGAACAAAGTAATATGACTATATGAATATATCTCCTCCACTTTGCAATCAGGTTTGAGAATCGCTAAAATGCAAATGTACAAATATCATACATTTCTTCTTTCTATACTTATTGGTTATATTAGAGGCAAATACATGAGAAAAAACATATGTTAGATGTACGAAGTATTCGGCGGCTACCTACGGGGGAGACATTGAGATAGATGTACGACTATTCGGCTACCTACGGGGGAGACACTGAGATTGATGTACGACTATTTGGCTACCTACAGGGGAGACACTGAGATAGATGTACGACTATTCGGCTACCTACGGGGGAGACATTGAGATAGATGTACGACTATTCGGCTACCTACGAGGGAGACATTGAGATAGATGTACGACTATTCGGCTACCTACGTGGGAGACATTGAGATAGATGTACGACTATTCGGCTACCTACGGGGGAGACATGGAGACGGGAAGTCGTGGAGGAGTTGCTGTGCCCGGCACCGTCCCCCGTCCATGATGTAAACTCTTCTCTGAGGAAAACAAACACAGGAACACGTGAACATGGCTGGCAGAGAGACTTCGCTCCTTGGACTTTTGGTTATTTCAAATATATCTATGGAAGTGTCCTGAGTCGTTGCTTCTGCATGTATGTTGTTAGTTAAATCAGTAAATGTTATGCCAATATAGATGTCAATAGTAGAGTTTGGAAACTAGCAAAAGGCTATTTGAACCACACGAATCAAATTTGTTCTAGCTGCCAACTTGCATAGGTTGCTGGTGACGTATAAACATAATTCTAACAGTAACTCTCACAGGGATTACCATCTGGACCAGCAACCTATGTACTTAGTAGTTGTAGTAGTTTTTGTTTTTGTGTTTGTTTATTGTTTAACGCCAAACACAGCAATATATCAGCTATATGACGGTGGTCTGTAAATAATCGAGTCTGGACCAGACAATCCAGTGATTAACGTCATGAGCATCGATCCAAGCAATTGGGATCGATGACATGCATCAACCAAGTCAACGAGCCGGACCACCCGACCTTGTGCTGACAGTTGTATGATGCTGACTATCACTCACGACCTACACGAGAGGCACATGTCAAGAGTAGGCTTGTCGTGTGTTAATACCGCACTGGGTGTGTTTAAGTTTAACATGCAGCGCCACCTGCTGATACAGGAACAGGAAGTCCTTCTGGAACAAACTGCCATTCCGTGAACCGGATGTAGAGGCAGCTATTCTGGAGTTGTTGGCATCATAGGAGAACCGGGTTGTACTCTGTCAGAAGATAACGTATGCGGTCTGAAGAATACACAACGGAATAACGGTAAGATGCATCAGTTATGAGTTATATACGTACTCTGTCAGAATATAACGTATATGGAATACATGGCGAATAACGAATAAGGTTAAGATGCATTAGTTATGAATTCCACAATGTATGATTATGCTACAACTAATTATTCATGACAAGACGAAACATCTTCAATCATGACAAGGGACTAAGTTAAGACAAGGCTTGTTCTTCAAGTACCTAACACCCTCACTCATGACAAGGGACACAGCTAAGACAAAGCTTGTTCTTCAAGTACCTAACACCTTCACTCATGACAAGGGACACAGTTAAGACAGGGTTTGCTATTCAAGTACCTAATATCTTCACTCGTGACAAGGGACACAGCTAAGACAAGGCTTGTTCTTCAAGTACCTAACACCTTCACTCGTGACAAGGGACACAGCTAAGACAAGGCTTGTTCTTCAAGTACCCAACACCTTCACTCATGACAAGGGACACAGTTATGACAAGGCTTGCTCTTCAAGTAACTAACACCCTCACTCATGACAAGGGACACGGTTAAGACAAGGCTTGCTCTTCAAGTAACTAACACTTTCACTCGTGACAAGGGACACGGTTAAGACAGGGTTTGCTCTTCAAGTAACTAACACCCTCACTCATGACAAGGGACACGGTTAAGACAGGGTTTGCTCTTCAAGTACCTAACACCCTCACTCATGACAAGGGACACGGTTAAGACAAGGCTTGCTCTTCAAGTAACTAACACCCTCACTCATGACAAGGGACACAGTTATGACAAGGCTTGCTCTTCAAGTAACTAACACCTTCACTCATGACAAGGGACACAGCTAAGACAAGGCTTGCTCTTCAAGTAACTAACACCTTCATTCATAAGAAGAGACACAGTTAAGACAGCTGCGGGCTTGAGGCTCATGTAACGAACATCACCACCAATGAGAAGGGACTCAGCTAAGATTTTCTTGTCCGTGAATATCTGGTGTCGTTAATGTGATTACATCTGTTTGTGTGAGAATATGACCATGCCGTTTCCTCTTCCATTATGGAGAGCGATAACAGTGGCCAGACCCGTGAAGATTCCAGGTAGAATAGGTCTTCAGCAACCCATGCTTGCTGTACAAGGTTACTATGCTTGTCGTAAAAGGCGACTAACGGGTGGTCAGGCTCGCTGACTTGGTTGATGCATGTCATCGATCCCAATTGCGTGGATCGATGATGATGATATTAATCAGTGGACTGTCTGGTCCAGACTCGATTATTTACAGACCGCCGTCATATAGCTGGAATATTGCTAAGTGCGGCGTTAAACAACAAGCAATCAAACAAACACATGTTGCACGAGAAGTATTGCAGTTTGTGCAATGCTGGAACCAGGTCGTGGCTTGACTGGTTGGCTGGTTAAAGGTAGCGACGACACTGCAAGACGGCCATATGTATTGACGGGTGGTGGATGAACGCAGTGTATACAAACCTTGAAGCATTGACGTTGTTCTCACCCTACCCTCCACTTATACTCGCTCACAACATAACGCGGATAGACCGCCTCCGTGGTCTTGTGGTAGAGCGTCCGCCCGGAGAGCGGAAGGTCCAGGGTTCGATCCCAGGCCGCGTCATACAAAAAGACGTTAAAAGATTGTACTTGTTGTTACCCTGTCTGGCGCTCGGCATTAAGGGGCTAAAACAAGGACTGGTCGGCTCGGAGACAGTATACTGTGTCTGAGTGGGGTATTCGTGTTAAACTGCGGCATGGTATCTCAGTGAGCTAGCACTATAAATTGGCATCAGTCCGGACTAGTACAAGCAGCCACACACACACATACACGTGCATGCACGTCGCTATATAAGTGCAATAATCTTGGACGCGACGTTAAACCCAATTTCACCTCACCTCACATAACGCGGATATACATCCATGTCAGTGGCTACACTGTTTGAGGTAACGTCCGCGTTGCAACATCTCACCTGGGTCACCGTCAACGTCCCTGCCTCCTCCGTCCCCGTGACGACAGCCTCGATTCCCTCCCACTGGTAGGGGGTACATATATTGTAGATGTCACTGTTGACAACGGCCGTCAATAACGCGAGAACGACCGCGACTCCCAACATAGTTACTGTAATCTTCAACGAGGTTTTGTCTACTATCTTATTAGGTAATCTGGTCTAAATTGGTGACACTTTGTCTTCTAATCCTTTTTTTACAGTGAGTGAGTTGGGTCAACGCCGCTTTTAACAGTATTCCAGTTATATCGCGGCGTGTCAGCTTAATGTAGGAGGAAAGCCCGAAGTGATGCAGGTCTCAGACGTTTACCACTTCGGTGAAACCCACGAGCACGGGTATGGTGCTGACAAACCTAGAAACATATAACCTTTTTCACAAGGAAAACGTTCCTCAGTTAGCTTTCAAAACGTTTTTTGCTAGGCATGTGGAGGACATTTCCAAATTTGACGCATGTCCGATGAATTCTCTATTTGACATTACCCAATCTTCCCGTGTTTGTTTTCCAGGTCAACAGTTGACTTGCCTTTGCATGTGTTTGTGACGAGTGCCACAAGTGGGGCAGGATATGATCATCTTTTCGTGAACACCCATGGTCCTCTCTGTTTGATAGTGATTCATAATAATATGCTCATGACAGTCGCAATCGTACAAACACTAGTTTCAGAAGAGATTTCTTATGAATGAACCTGTGGCGGTTACATGTGTTAGTCATCATTGATCAACTGGCCGATCATTGAAAGGTGATTAAAGATGTGTCTAACAGACACTAAGGTAAATTTATAGATTGCTGTAGACAGTCGCTGCCAGCCTAGACACAGATCGAGTCGATACTACGATAGTTTGGATTTTCATTTCTTCGTTTGTTGATTAGGATGGGCCGTAGCGAGGACATTCGTGAACAATCATGCAGTCAAGCTCTTTGACGTTTCTCAATGTATACTGATCAAGATTAAAGGTTCTAAATGATCAGAAAGAAAGAACGCTTATGTATGTTTTCGTGCTAGGGAATTCCCAGGGGTTTCCTCAGGAATGTGGAAGTAGTCCGTCAGTGTTTACATCATTTCAAGAACACGGTCTCGTGAAACGTATGTACGGAAAGGGTTGAGTCGCAAGCTCTGACGTTCATACAGTTTGGCCCTCACTCTTTGGAGGTTCATACTTAAATGAACTCACACAAAGTGAAGGTCAATTCTTAAATGGCTTCACGGAAAGAAACCCATCTCTCGGTAGTGTCGTATCGCTGCATAAGTGAGTGAATGAGTATGGGTTTCGCCGCTTTTGGCAATATTCAAGCAATGTAGATGTAGTTTCAAATGTGTTATTGTGATTAAGTCACCAATGACAACGAGATGCGTATGGTTTTACGCCGCCTTTAGCAATATTCCAGCAATATCACGGCAGGGGACTCCAGAAATGGGCTTCACACATTGTACCCATGTGGGGAATCGAACCCAGGTCTTCGGCGTGACGAGCGAACGCTTTAACCACTAGGCTACCCGACCGCCCCTATCGCAGCATAAAGTACAGTTACACACCTAGCTACAGGTAGGTCGACTTGAAGATGCAAAGACACAAAGCTCCAGCTTGTGTCCGACGCTGTATTCATGCCACAGATTTTTAGAAACATTATTTTAGAGAAATCTTTTATTTTCACTTCTACAAGCATGGAACATAGTAGCTCTGACGCCGTCAGACAAAGCGCGTTAATGACCTCCACCCGCTTGCAGAGGAAGGACCCCCTACGGCACAGCGGACTCCCGGGGGAACGTGGCACCCAGGAGGTACACGGGAGTTTTGTAGTTTCCCTGGCAACGAAAAAACATCAGATTTTTATCATAACAAATATGTCACCTTCACTGTCTGGAGGAGTCGAGTGGAGTGAGTGAGTGAATCGATGCAGGGTTTGACAAACCTCTTTTGAATATAAAAGGGTATATGTCCGTATAATTGTTTCTGTAGCTATGTGAACTATGACCTTTGTGTCCAGCAAGCATGCTGATACCGAGGTTAGATTTATGAGAAGTTATATGAAATACCACCTCTGGCTTGGCGGTCTTGCAGGACGGTGGCAGCGTGAAGACATCCGGGTTCTGGATACCACGGGTCGTGTTCACGATTTCAGAGGTTTGGAAAAAAGGGTCTGAAACACAAAAAACATGGCAGTCGGGGGTGAACATATTCTACCCATACGGGGTATCGAACCCGGGTCTTCGGCGTGAGCCGTACGAATATTGTTCTAGCATCCATACACTAAATGCATGCTCAACTCTTACATGAAGTATGGATCATTGATTATGCATTTCCAGTCTCTACTCCCTGGGGAGTATACAACCTAAGCTGCCTTGTCAGGTATTACAAGGTCAACAGTCACATTACCATCTCATCCTACCGGGTACCCATTTTACTCGTGGATGAACAGAGGCATATTTAAGGAAGTACGCCTTAGGGGTCAAGCTGCCTAACTCTGTCACCCATCCAACTACTCTCCGCAGACGTCATTGCATAACGTCACCTGATTTATAGTCTGTGTGCTGTGAACAGGTCCACGCACCACCACCATGGTGGACTGAGAGGTTTTTGCATGTGAAGTCTACCTCCTCAGTTTCATACTTACCGTCGTTGTAGTTGCCAAGGATCTGCTGCAAAGCTGGCGTCCTTATTTCACCAGTCATCTGGACGCTGTAGTTCAGGCCGTTGACGTAGCCGCTGTAGCCGAAGATAATCAACTCGTCGTCCACCTTTTCGAAGCCGTACCACGTCCTCCACATAACCCACGTGAAGTTTCCTGTAGGCAAGATGATGTTCGTATGAAATTGCAACATTGTAACTACTAACGCCCTTCGTTGTGTCACACACTGACATATAATTGACCTATTTAAATATTTGTCGGATTGGGACTAAAATTAATTGGTTTCTTACATTTGAGCACTGTCCATTGTCTAAATAACAAAGAACTTAAAATGTATAAACTCGTATCGAATATGCTTGACATAATTTGGAACTAAGTAAGTTCAAAACGTCAACGCCAGAGAATAACAAGTCTCACTTTGGCACCAATGGCAAAACAGTTATGACAGTTATGTGTGACTGGATCAGGTGTTCGCGAGAAGGGTAAGCATGGCCCGGTAGCACCTCCAGTAGGACACAAGGTGTTCGCGAGAAGGGTAAGCACGGCCGGTAGCACCTCCAGTAGGACACCAGGTGTTCGCGAGAAGGGTAAGCATGTCCGGTAGCACCTCAAGTAGGACACCAGGTGGTCGCGAAAAGGGTAAGCATGGCCGGTAGCACCTCCAGTAGGACACCAGGTGTTCGCGAGAAGGGTAAGCATGTCCGGTAGAAACTCCAGTAGGACACCAGGTGTTCGCGAGAAGGGTGAGCATGTCCGGTAGCACCTTCAGTAGGACACCAGGTGTTCGCGAGAAGGGTAAGCATGGCCGGTAGCACATCAAGTAGGACACCAGTGGGGACAGAATGAAGCAAAGCCTGATTCAGTCCTTGTGTTTTTTGTATGTGAGTCTGCTTGCCAACACACGTACACGTATATAGTGTAGAGGAACTAACTAGGTTTTAAACGGCCTTGTAACCAAACGTGTTTGGAAGGCTTGTTAAGCATTTACGATTTGGCATGACTTACTTGGAAGGCAGTGAGGTGGAAAATCATTGACCAGATTTTCTGCATGACATTTTCCTTCTTCTATCACAAAAACGGTTTTCTGACAAATAAACATTCAAGAAATAATACATCCATGGTAGTAAAATGCAGGACTTGTGATGATTTATTGTTGTTTCATGTAGACATTTTGTTAGCTATACTGAAAAACTTTCAAACTTCAAGTTTGAGGCAAAAACGAAATCGCCTCGCTGATGCCATTGACAAGAGGAGTGTCGACTTATGTTATTGGTACCATATTTAAACTGCGAAGCTGTAGTTCAGGACACAATGTCCGCGACAGTGAATTAGAAACCTTTGAAGAGCTGAGTTAGGAGAATTGTGTTTGTGATCCGAGAGACGCCATATTCATCTAACCATCGGAGTCCGTCATCTGCTGATACAGTGACGCCATATTGATATAACCGTAAAGGAGACTAGTCGTCACCTGCTGATACAGGAACAGGAAGTCCTTCTGGAACTGATGACCGTCCTGGAACCCGGATGTAGAGGCAGCTATTCTACTGTTGTTGGCGTCAAACGAGAACTTGGTCGTACTCTGTCAGATTATAAGATGTATATATACTGTACTTGCGGTTTAATACATAATGTTCTAAGTTTAAATATCCAAGACAGTCTTAATATATGTCTGTCACTGAGGATATGTTTTAACTCAGGAGGTAAACATGTGTTGTAAGATTTAAAACGTACGGACATAGACTACTAAATAACACTCACATATCTGAATTTTTTTAATCGGCATTGTAAAATAGAATTTTTTTCATTATAATAGGTTTAAATTTCCACTCTCTCTCCCTCCTTCCGGGATCCAATTCCATTTAAGAAGACTCTTCAATCAAGCAGATTGTGGCAAATGCTCTCATTCATTTCACAAGTCAGTATGACCATAATCATCTCAGATGTCTAAAACGTGGAACTGTCAGTCATCACGTATATATCCCATGACTTGATTATCAGAATTCGCACCATGATCTATGTAATTATTCCACCTTGATCACTAAGAGTATAAAGATTTCAAACCACGATCACAAACTATAATCTTTAATGGTGCATGTGATATGTCGTCGGTTGTGTAATATTTCCAATGGAATGAATGAGTGAATTCAGGGAAAAGTGGAGATCGGATTTCATGTATAGGTTGCGGAATTGGATCTAAGTTCAATTCGGCATCCCAAAAATATTTATCCGCAAATATTTTCTTTCATATACACATGACAGTATTTACACTTAACACTTAAATAACGACCGCCGTCATATAGCTGGAATATTGCTGTGTGTGGCGTTAAACAACAAACAAATAAACCAATGTTGGTGACCACATCACCGCCAAAGAAACTATTAACTAATAGGCTCTTCTTCCTCAAACTCGACTGATTCAAATACTGATCTTAAATATTGCTAAACGACGAGTTGTGGATCCTTATAGAAGCAAGTGTGCATATTCTGGGCAGGAAACTGAACACAAATCGACTGAGAGAGTGTATTTGAGAGTGAGAGTGAGAGAGAGAAATTCAGTCTCATTAACATTGCTTGGCGTTTTGGGCCCCTCTATCGCTTTGTGTGACGTCATGTCTTACACGTCACAGTGCTTGGACCGCCTCCGTGGTCTAGTGGTAGAGCGTCCGCCCGGAGAGCGGAAGGTCCGGGGTTCGATCCCCAGCCGCGTCATACCAAAAGACGTTAAAAGATGGTACTTGTTGTTACCCTGTCTGGCGCTCGGCATTAAGGGGCTAAAACAAGGTCTGGTCGGCTCGGAGTCAGTAAACTGTGTCTGAGTGGGGTATTCATGTTAAACTGCGGCATGATATCTCAGTGGGCTAGCACTATAAATCGGCATCAGTCCGGACTAGTACAAGCAGCCACACACACAAACACACACACTTGCATGCACGTCGCTATATAAGTGCAATAATCTTGGACGCGACGTTAAACCCAATTTCACCTCACCTCACCTCACAGTGCTTAGACTTCGTGCCTGTGGAGTCGCCGCAGAGACAGTTTGAATAATGACTAAAAATATACACAGAATGATTTTATTACCTCTTGATGAAGTTGTTTCGTGAAATGAAGCTTCGTTAAGCTTTCAAAACGTTGTATGGATACATGTCGGGGACATTTCTAAATCTGACGCATCAGTGACCAATACGATGTCCGATGCTACTGTTTACCTTGACTTGTATGATATGTTCCCCGAGTTTGATTGGGTGAAAACTTTACCTGTCTTTGCATGTGTTTGTAATAGGTGCCATAGGTGGGGCAGGGTACGCTTACCTTTTCGTGGACACCTGGTATCACCACGATTCGATAGTGATTCACAAACACATGCTCATGATATAGTCGGAATCGTACAATCGAAGTGGTAAACGTCTGAGACCTGCATCACTTCGGGCTTTCCTCCTACATTAAGCTGACACGCCGCGATATAACTGGAATACTGTTAAAAGTGGCGTTAAACCCAACTCACTCACTCACACTTACTCACTTGTCATACAATCATTGGATGAACCCCATTCAGGTTGTTATGGTATATACATGTATTAACTAGAATGCTGAATGTCATACCTCAAAAATAGGTCGCTGTAGGTCTTTAGCTCACCTGGATCACTGTAGAATATATGTATAATTCACCAGAACCTATGTGGGATTATCTAAACTGGATCACTGTGTAATCACGTTCACCTGGATTACTGTAGGATATAGCTCACCTGCGTCGCTGTGTTATATAGCTCACCTGGATCATGGTAGGTCTCCCTGCCTCCTCTGTCCCCGTGACAACAAACTGAAGCCCCTCCCACTGCAAGGGTGTGCAAACGTCGTAGATGTCACCATAAGCACTGACTGACGACAGCAACACAAAAATAACAGCTGCCTTAAACATTTCTACTGTTAGCTGTCTGGAACAAAGTATGTCACACTTATCTTATCAAGTGTAAGGCACAAGCACTGCCGATAAAGACGTTTGCGCGGACCCCATTTTAAGGTATTCTTTCATTCCGTTCGCAGAGAGAGACATGCTTCTCGACACCATCGTAACTAAAAAACAAATGTCAGATTGTATTTTGAAAATATGAGAGTAAATTGTGCATTGGAACAAAGACAGTAAAATGTGTATTGGAACAAATGACAGACAATTGTGTCTTGGAATAACTGACATGCAAGTGAGTGTTAGAACAATGTCGAAGAATTGTTTGTTGGACAATTGTGTAACGGTGAGTGCGTGAGCTGTGTTAACGCCTCTTTTAATAGAATTACAGTTATATCACGGCCCGTCAGCTCAATGTGGGAGGTAAGCCGGAAGAGACGCAGGTGAAACACCCGAGCTGACAAATCTAGAAACATGATCGGGGCGAACCGGGATTTCAACCCACAATCAGAGGTTTCTGGCGTGCCCAAGGGACGCAACTCTGCATAGCGAATCGCGGCGCCTTAGACGAGTGGGCCACCCATGCCCCATTGTGTAACGGAACATCTGATAGACCGCTGTGTATTGAGAAAACTGGCAGACAATCGAGTATTATCAAAATATAAATAAATATAATAAATATCAAAATAAGAACGAAAATCAGACAATTGTGTATTGTAACGACTGACAGGCTCTGTATCGTGAAACAATTTACAGACAAATTGCTTTCTTAAACATCTGACATTCGTGTGTTGGACATTAATCAGACACGAATTGTATATTTGAAGAAATGTTGGATAACTGAGCATTATAATAAATAAAAGCAACAAAACCCACAATCATAAGAAGAGTGTAGTGAAGGCCTCCAACTGTATCATGTGCATTTGTTTATGAATCACCTCCAAATAGTGACACCAGGTATTCGCGAAAAGGTGAGCGTATCCTGCTCCACCGCTGGCACCCGTCACAAATACATGCAAAGGCAAGACAATTGATCACCTGAACGAACATATGGTACACGTCAAAATAGGGATTGCATCGGACATCATGTTGGTCAGAGATGACTCAGATTTGGAAATGTCCTCCACTTGTCACGTTCTGAAAGCGTAATAAGGCCTTGAAGGAGTCGTATGAGCTCTTTGAACTCTTCATTGAAAGAACATGTTCGTTTGTACCCAAAACCCAGCGAAATGTAGACACCAAAGGCTGGACACCTTACCAAGAATTTCTAAAATATTCGATTCTGTTTGGTCATGGATTTCAGATCACAATAATCACCTCTCATTGTTGATTGATGGCCGAATTTTGATATTCATAGAAAAATTCTTCTTTCTCAATCGTTGAAATAATGACTATTTAATTCATTGCAATTTACAGTTACAAAATTGCAGATATAACAATTCAAAATATGGTGGGATTGTGCAGAGACGAATATACGATAGACATTGTCTTAGAGTGAGTGAGTGAGTGAGTTTGGTTTTACGC
Source organism: Haliotis cracherodii (assembly GCF_022045235.1). Classification (NCBI taxonomy): domain Eukaryota; kingdom Metazoa; phylum Mollusca; class Gastropoda; order Lepetellida; family Haliotidae; genus Haliotis; species Haliotis cracherodii. The sequence continues at coordinate 9,972,318 of NW_027266280.1, read as the reverse complement.
CGCTTTTAGCAATATTCCAGCAATATCACGGCGGGGGACACCAGAAATGGGCTTCACACATTGTACCCATGTCGGGAATCGAACCCAGGTCTTCGGCATGACGAGCGAACGCTTTAACCACTAGGCTACTCGACCGCCCCCATTTCCTTAGAGAATGTATTTAAGGTTTCCTGGACTACAGAGAACTTACAATTTTTATTTTTTCTATATGCTGTCCCATTTGGCCCATGTGACAGTATAATAGTGACGCATATGACATGCCACTAGCTCGCGAAGCGCTCATGATATTAACCATTAGTTTGTGCCCCAAGCATTAAAAAACAATGACTCAGTCCAGTACTGTGTGTTATCAACTTCAGTGTATCGTTTAATATTTATTTCTGCAATTATGGAAAATATTCTTTTCCTCTTTACAGACAAAGAGCGTTGAGCGACGTCCCCAGCTGGTAGAGGAATGACCCACTACGGCACAGCGGACCCTCGGGGAAACGTGGAACCCAGGAGGTAAACGGGGGGTTTGTAGGTTCCCTGGCAACGAAAAAAAACTTATTTACATGAAATAACAATAATGTCATCTTAAAGGTCTGTAGGGTGAAAAACATCAAGACCATGTGACGGAATGTTGTCAGTAAAGAGATTGAGTGAGTGAGTGAGTGAGTTCGGGTTTAACGCAAAGGGACACAAATAATGACCTTCACTGCAACTGGTGCCGGATTTTAGAAACCTGTAGTGTAATTCCTAGCGTATGTGACTGAAGACCGCCTCCTTGGTCTAATGGTAGAGCGTCCGCCCGGAGAGCGGAAGGTCCGGGGTTCGATCCCCAGCCGCGTCATACCAAAAGACGTTAAAAGATGGTACTTGTTGTTACCCTGTCTGGCGCTCGGCATTAAGGGGCTAAAACAAAGACTGGTCGGCTCGGAGTCAGTATACTGTGTCTGAGTGGGGTATTCATGTAAAACTGCGGCATGGTATCTCAGTGAGCTGGCACTATAAATCGGCATCAGTCCGGACTGGTACATACAACCACACACAAACATACATACACGTGCATGCACGTCGCTATATAAGTGCAATAATCTTGGACGCGACGTTAAACCCCATTTCACCTCACCTATGTGGCTGAGTGTCCGTTTCGGTTTGCTGTTTTTATAGCAATGTTAACGAGGACGTACTCTAGTGCCCAGCAGCACGTCCAAAGATTTATGAGATATACTATGTACTACCTCCAATTTAGCGGTCTTGCAGGACGCTGGCAGCGTGAATACATCCGGGTTCTTGATACCACGGGTCGTGTTCACGATTTCAGAGGTTTGGAAGATTGGGTCTGAAGCACAAAAATATATGGCAGTGGCAAGGCGATGCACTCGGCAATATTCCAGCTACATGAGGGGCGGTCGGGTAGCCTAGTGGTTAAAGCGTTCGCTCGTCACGCCGAAGACCCGGGTTCGATTCCCGACATGGGTACAATGTGTGAAGCCCATTTCCGGTGTCCCCCGTCGTGATATTGCTGGAATATTGCTAAAAGCGGCGTAAAACCATACTCACTCACTCACTCCAGCTACATGACGGCGGTCTGTAAATAATAGACCAGACAATCCAGAGATTGACATCATGAGCACCGATCTATGCAATTGGGATAATGATAATGATATGCAGAAAGAAAACGGTACCAAAACTTTACAAGCAAACAAAGACTGTGGCGTTAAATCCCCAAAGACAAGCGACAGTTTTTCACCGCAGTCATAATCATAATGATAAACATCGATCTGGGGCCAAGTAAACCAGTGGTTGATAGCATGACAGTCTACGCCATCGGTTACCATGACACAGGACGAACTGATCAGGGTTATTCTGCCCCGGAATTCCTGCGAGGGTCGACCGGAAAGTATTAAATGGATAGCCCATTTCATAAGGTCAACATCTAATCTCTGAAATGCTCATATTTTACAGAAAAAAACCAGTTGTTTAGTTATCTATAAAAAGGTATAATAAAAAAGGAGCCAAGAGACTTTCTTCATTTTCAGAACCTGAAAAAGTAATTAGACGTCGCCAAATATTATAGACTTGCAGGGGCTTTTTTGGATATACATGTAGTTTTTTCAGGGTCTGTATGACCGTGTACCTATTTCATCGGTTGAATACTCACGGTCGTTGTAGTTGCCAAGGATCTGCTGTGAGGCGGGCGTTACAAATTCTATAAACAACTGCACGTGGTAGTTCAGGTCGTCCACGTGGCCGGCGTAGCCGTAGAGAAGCAGCTCATCGTCCTTCGTTTCGAAGCCGTACCACGTCCTCGCGAACATACACGTGAAGCTGCCTGAAGCCAAGACCACGTTCGAATGAAATTGTAATACCAGCTTCGCTCTTCGTTGTATCATAGTGTCATGTATACATTTAAATACGTTATATGTTTTATATATTATAAACAGATCTACCATTTGGAATGGTCTAAAAGCGATCACATGACAGTTTATCAAAAATGCGTTTGTGGCTCCGGCTAGGGAGGAAATCTGATGTTGACTTGAGCAACTAAGAACGATATATGCATCCCAAAATATGGTTGTCCCCACTTCACAGAGTGACGTGACGTGACGTGAAGTGACACAAAGGGAAATGAAGTGAAGTGAAGAGACAAGAACGTTGTTAAAGGTCGCATTCAGGGGGCACGGATGGCCCAGTCGTCTAAGGCGCCGCGATTCGCTGTGCAGAGTTGCGTCCCTTGGGCACGCCAGAAACCTATGATTGTGGGTTCGAATCCTGGTTCGCCCCGATTATGTTTCTAGGTTTGTCAGCACCATACCGGTGCTCGTGGGTTTCACCGAAATGGTAAACGTCTAAGACCTGCATCACTTCGGGCTTTCCTCCCACATTAAGCTGACACGCCGTGATATAACTTGAATATTGTTAAAAGCGGCGTTAAACCCAACTCACTCACTAAAGGTCGCAGTCAGCTATATTATATTCCAGCAAAATTACGGTGGCTTCCATTTAACGTGGAAATGTAAAAATAATGAACCAGACGAACCATGCCCTCAATTACACAAAATCAGATAAAGTCACAATCACGTGGTATTAGATATGTAATCCCACCCCACAGGATTTATAGTGTTTAGCCCAAGTGCAAACATTGTCACGAAAAATCACATACAAATAATAAATTTGTAATAAATTGTAATAAGCTCTAACATCTGACTAAATAAAACAACATAAAAGATAATTGAATTTGACATTAATTGACAACTCTATGAAGGGCCTGCGTTTGCGAGTTTGGGAGCTGCCACAAATTTATAATTTATGTACCGTATGGTAAGACTTACTTGGGAGGCAGTGAGGTGGAAAATCATTGACCAGATTTTCTGCATGACATTTTCCTTCTTCTATCACAAAAACGGTTTTCTGACAAATAAACACCAAAAAATAAAACATAAAACATCTCTGCAGTATTAAAGTGAACGATGTCTGACAGATGAAACTTCTACAGTAAACTACGGTTACAACGAACTCATAGGGACCACAAATTTTAGTTCGTTATAACCGTAGTTCGTTATAAGCATATATACAGCAAATGTACGGGACCCAAAAAACAGTTCGTTATATCCGCCGGTTCGTTATAAGCGTGTTCGTTATAAACGTAGTTTAGTGCATTACCATTGTTTCATGTTGGCCATTGTTAGCTGTACGGAAAAACTATGGAACCGTAAGTTTAACAGGGATATCGACTGATGTGATGAGTACATGCCAAGGTGTGGATAATCAACATAGAGCCGGTGTGGAAGTGACCCCTGAAGATCCGAGTAAGAGTAGGACTTCAGCAACCCATGCTTGTCGAAAGAGGTAACTAACGGGATCGGGCGGTCAGGGTTGCTGTCTTGGTTGATGCATGTAATCGTATCACAAAGGTGAATCGATGCTAACGATGTCAATCACTTGATTTTCTGGTCTACTTTGATTATTTACAGACCGACGTCATCTAGATGGAATATTGCTGAGTGCGGCGTTAAACAACAAACAAACAAAAGAATCAAATAGAAGTGAATTATGAAAACATATGAAGGCCACCGTGCTTATGAGTTGATGGACCTTATATTCATCTAACCATCTAAATCCGTCACCTGCTGATATAGGGACGCCATATTCATCTAACCATCTAAATCCGTCACCTGCTGATACAGAGACGCCATATTCATCTAACTATCTAAATCCGTCACCTGCTGATACAGAGACGCCATATTCATCTAACCATCTAAATCCGTCACCTGCTGATACAGTGACGCCATATTCATCTAACCATCTAAACCCGTCACCTGCTGATACAGGGACGCCATATTCATCTAACCATCTAAATCCGTCACCTGCTAATATAGGGACGCCATATTCATCTACCCATCTAAACCCGTCACCTGCTGATACAGAGACCCCATATTCATCTAACCATCTAAATCCGTCACCTGCTGATACAGAGACCCCATATTCATCTACCCATCTAAACCCGTCACCTGCTGATACAGAGACCCCATATTCATCTAACCATCTAAATCCGTCACCTGCTGATACAGAGACCCCATATTCATCTAACCGTGAATGAGACAAGACCGTCACCTGCTGATACAGGAATAGGAAGTCCTTCTGGAACTGATGACCGTCCTGGAACCCGGATGTAGAGGCAGCTATCCTACTGTTGTTGGCGTCAAACGAAAACTTGGTCGTACTCTGTCAGATTATAACTATTAGTATGTACAGTGAACTTGTGTGTGAGCTGACACATGTATATCCAAGACACAACTATGAACTGCTATGTTGTTCCGGATCACCTGTAATATTTCTGAATGTGGATACCAGTCACCAGTGGAACTGGACACACTGCATTCATGCCTTGTACCACCGTATTCAGATATTAACACGCCAGCCGGTCTAGCATTGTAGCATATATCTCACCAGAATCAATGTAGGATATATCATGGATCAATGTAAGATATAGTTCACAGGGATCCATGTAGGATATATCTCACCTGGATCACTGTGGGGTATATCTCACCGGGGTCAATGTAGGGTATAGTTCACCTTGACCAATGTAGAATATGTATCATGGATCAATGTAGGATATACATAGTTCATTTGGATCATTGTAGGATATATCAGGGGTTAGTGTTGGATATAGTTCACCGGGATTAATGTAGGATATATCATGGATCAATGTAGGATATAGTTCACCGGGATCAATGTAGGATAGATCATGGATCAATGTCGGATATAGTTCACCGGAATCAATGTAGAATATATCATGGATCAATGTAGGATATAGTTCACCGGGATCAGTGTAGGATAGATCATGGATCAATGTAGGATATAGTTCACCTTGACCAATGTAGGATAGATCATGGATTAATGTAGGATATAGTTCACCGGAATCAATGTAGGATATATCATGGATCAATGTAGGATATATTTCACCGGAATCAATGTAGGATATATCATGGATCAATGTAGGATATAGTTCACAGGGATCAATGCAGGATATAGTTCACCGGAATCAATGTAGGATATATCATGGATCAATGTAGGATATTGTTCACAGGGATCAATGTAGAATACATCAGGAATCAATGTAGGATATAGTTCAGAGGGATCAATGTAGGATATAGTTCACCGGGATCAATGTAGGATAGATCCTGGATCAATGTAGGATATAGTTCACCGGGATCAGTGTAGGATATATCACGGATCAATGTAGGATATATCATGGATCAATGTAGGATATATCAAAAACATGGATCAATGTAGGATATAGTTCACCGGGATCAATGTCATAATGGCTCACCTGGATCATGGTAGGTCTCCCTGCCTCCTCTGTCCCCGTGACAACAAACTGAAGCCCCTCCCACTGCAGGGGGCCACATATCTGGTAGATTTCACCATCAGCACTGAGCGACAGCAACACCAAAATAACAGCCGTCTTTAACATTTCTATTGTTAGCTGTCTGGAAGCCATTGTTATCTTATCAAGTAATGTCACAATCACCACCGTATAAACGGGTTGTTTAGGGTTTTCTTTGATTGTGTGATCGCACGTGCATCTCCCAACAATTACCGGAGCGTCGTAAGTAAAGAACATAGACAGACAATTGTGTATTGGAACAAATAACAGACATCTGTTTATTTGAAAATATGGCAGACAGTTGTGTATTGAAACAAAAGACAATTGTGTAATAGCACATCTTATAGACAATAGCTTGTTGATAAAATGTCAAGCACTGAGAATTAAAACAATCGATAGACAACTGTGTTTTAGAACATATTCAGAATATTTGTATTGTAACTGATGGACAGTTGTTCATTTGGTGTGAGTGAGTAAGTTGGGTTTAACGCTGCTTTTAACAGTATTCAAGTTATATCGCGGCGTGTCAGCTTAATGTGGGAGGAAAGCCCGAATTGATGCAGGTCTCAGGCGTTTACCACTTGGATGAAACCCAATAGCACGGGTATGGTGCTGACAAACCTAGAAACATAATCGGGGATAACCGGGATTCGAACCCACAATCATAGGTTTCTGGCGTGCCCAAGGGACGCAACTCTGCACAGCGAATCGCGGCGCCTTAGACGACTGGGCAACACGTACCTCCTGTTCATTTGGAAAAGTGACAGACAAATGAGTATTAATACAATTGACAGGAAGTGTGAGTTGTATCACTTGACTGACAGTTGTGTATTTGAACAAATGTAAGATGAATTTCGAAATATATGGACAGCACGCGCGCGTGGATTTGTGTGCCTGTGTGGTGTGTATGCGCGTGTGGTGTGTGTGTGTATGTGTATGCATGTGTGTGTGTGTGTGTGTGTGTGTGTGTGTGTGTGTGTGTGTGTGTGTGTGTGTGTGTGTGTGTGTGTGTGTGTGTGTGTGTGTGTGTGTGTGTGAAAGTGCGTGAAAGTGTGTGTGGAAGTGTGTGTGGAAGTGCGTGTCTGTTGTGAGTGTGTGTATGTGTATGCATATGTGTGTGTGTATCTCTGTGTATGTTTGTGTGTGTGAAAGTGCGTGTCCATGTGTGTGAGTGTGTGTGTGTGTGTTGTGTATTCGCAACACAACATGTTTTGGGCAAAATATTCCAACTTCCGGTCCTATTAGGATCGGACTTGGAGTTGGAATATACCAAATTACATACCCCTTGCTCATGATGTGCTCATATTATCAACCACTAGCCAGATGGTTCAAGCTCGATAATGTACAAGTAATCACAATGTAGCTTAGATAATGCCAACAGTTCATGAACACAACATGAACTCATTACAAATTAACTGTATCATTTATTATTATTTCTACAATCATTGAAAATGATATGTTTCCTCTTTGCAGACAAAGCACGTTGAGCGATACCCCCCAACTGGTAGAGGAAGGACCCCCTACGGCACAGCGGGCCCTCGGGGGAACGTGGCACCCAGGAGGTACACGGGGGTTTTGTAGGTTCCCTGGCAACGAAAAAACATCAGATTTACATAAAATAACCTTCATGTAATCTTAATAGGAGGGTAAGATTTTTAAATGTGAACAGAAATGTTCCAACGGGGATATCTGAAATTGTCTTCACACACTGTGTAAACGAGGGCAATGGAAACAGGGTGTTCAGTGTTACTAACCTGTGGCTGAAGGCCATGAGGTATATTTGCCAAATTTTCCTTCTTGGAACAAGGACGAGTAGAGATGTTAGCTATCCTGCCAAAACAATGTTGTGACAATTTGCGCATTAATACCAAGATTTGGCACCTGAAACATAGCTGTACACTTACCTGTGGCTTAGCGGTCTTGCAGGACGATGGCGGAGTGAATACATCCGGGTTCTTGATGCCACGGGTCGTGTTAACGATTTCAGAGGTTTGGAAGATAGTTTCTGAATCACAAAACAGAGATTTAAAAGTAGAACTCAGCAATATTCTAGTTGTATGATAGTTGTATAGATGGTCATTTGACCAATCCTCATTTGACCAATACCTCTGATTGACCAATCAGAATCGAGTATTTCTCAAATGCACGGTCGACTGAGTGAATGAAGCGCCCCCTTGGTGTAAGAATATACATCGAAGCGTCGCTTGTGCAATATACCAAACGTTTATTATCAATAAAGTTGCACGTTTTCTAGAACAAACATATGAATTTATGGAAATTGTGTTAAGGGCGAATTATACCGGCTGGGTAGGACATGGTTACCCTGTACGCGAACAACTGGTGTCATCACTGACTTTCAGTGATCCATTCATATACAGTAAACTACGGTTATAACGAACTCAAAGGGACTACTAATTTTAGTTCGTTTTACCCGTAGTTCGTTATAAGAATATATACAGCATAACTACAGCAAATAGTCGGGACCAAAAAGTAAGTTCGTTATATCCGTCAGTTCGTTATAAGGGTGTTCGTTTTAACCGTAGTCTGCTGTAATTATTACCGCCATTTTACCTTCTACTCCCAATGGAATCTGTTTCGGCGGATAATCGAGACTGGTTATTCTCTGTCGTTTACGTTTAATATTTACCATACTTTGACGGATTCACTATTTCTACATATACCATGGTTTAGCATCGACTCGAAGAAACAGAAAGATCTGTATTATTAACATATACCTCATCAGGTTACAAACAGGCTTACCGTTATTGTAGGTGCCGAAGATCTGCTGCGAAGCTGGCGTCATAAATTCGAGAAACAACTGCACGTGGTAGTTCAAGTCGTTCACGTGGCCGTCGTAGCCGAAAAGCCACAACTGATCGCCCATCTTTGGGAAGCCGTACCACGTCCTCCACCACGTCCAGTTGAAGTTACCTGTGGTAGAGGACCCCGTTCAGAATGCGTAACAATTCCAACCAATAAACCTTGAAAACATTCAGTGTCAAGTTTTCTAGATGTTGATCCTATATGGCTCTTTGTTTGTATGCCAAATAGATAATTATTTGTTACATTGCTGTAGAATAAGTAATCTTTATCCTTTTGCGATTTTTTAAATTTAGATTGTTCTTGAAGCGGTTACACCTCGTCGTATTGCAAGGTTCACTCAAGGGATTTTCTGACATGGGCCCTTTATATGAAAATTTCAAATATTCCAGAGATACGCCCATACAACTCAATGTTAAAATTCCCCATTGTATTTAAAAATGTGGGCCTTTTTCAAACTTCGGGGCTAAAAGCATGAGGCCCCACCCTAGAAACGTGAGTGAGAGAGGGCAAACGTGTTGTCCAGACTTACTTGGAAGGCAGTGTGGTGGAAAATCATTGACCAAATATTCTGCATGGCATCTTTCTTCTTCTATCACATAAACAGTTTTCTGCCAATTGAAAAGTCTTTTCATAATTTATGTTTAAAGTAAATATTAAAACTTGCTGACGAGAATGGAATGCCTTTAAAAGTATGTGATATGCATATTTATAACGTCAATGTAAATAATGTCTCGTGTCATTTATATGTAACTAAATACGCCTGCTGTTAATGAATTCAGAAAATGAAATAAGTGAGTTGTATACACAACTGGACTCTGAGTTGTGTTATCATCTAACAACATCATCGACTGACGTTATGGTCCCCATCCTGACGCTGCCAACTATTTAGTTGCTGCCAGAGTGACTGAAACGCTGTTCTACCCTAGAACCTATGAAGAACAGAGTTATGAGAATTATCTTATGGCCACCATACTTATGAGCTGTTCGACGCCATATTGAAGGAGACAAATTCCGTCACCTGCTGATACAGGAACAGAAAGTCCTTCTGGAACTGATGACCGTCCTGGAACCCGGATGTAGAGGCAGCTATCCTACTGTTATTGGCATCAAACGAGAACTGGATCGTATTCTGTTCAGGACAAAAGCAATGGTTTGTCGATTGATGAATAATTTAGTTTCCACTAACATACATTAAACACATACATGAAGTTGGGCATTGATGCTGGTGGGCACCTTGCACCACTGTATTCAGACAGGGCCCACCCTTGTGGTATATACATTATATTTCATCAATATGTTGGCACTTTTAGTCACTTAGCTTGTCTCCCTTTGGCAGTTACTCCCATAACAATCAGACGGCACCCACGCATTAGATGATCACATAGTTGATGGTTGACAACGGGCGCGAGGTATGCACGCATAAATACAAAATGTCCTTTACGACAGGATATAGTCAGTGAGCCTACCTGGACTGACGTGGGCTGTATCGACGAGGCTGAAATATCTAACCTGATTGACGTAGATTGAAATATCTCGCCTATATCACAGATGGCTGAAGTTTCTCATCTGTAGTACTGAAGGCTGAAATATCCCACCTAGATTAACGGAGGTTGAACTATCTCAATGCGGGCTAAAATATATCCAATGGATTGATGTGGGCTATGATGTAACCCATGGATTGCTGTGAGCTATGATATATCCCATGGATTGATGTGGGCTGAACTATCTCCCATGGATTGATGTGGGCTGAACTATCTTCCATGGATTGATGTAGGCTGAAATATCTAGAATGGATTGATGTGGGCTGAAATATATCCCCTGGATTGATGTGGGCTGAAATATATCCCATGGATTGATGTGCGCAGAAATATCTAGAATGGATTGATGTGGGCTGAAATATCTCCCATGGATTGATGTAAGCTGATATTTCTCTCCTGGATTGATGAAGACATGTATCTTTACTTGATCACTGCAGTAAATATCGTAGAATATAGCTCCCCTGGGTCGCTGTAGGATCTACCTCACCTGGATAACAAGAGCCTGTAGCTCGCCTGAAGAACTGATTCCTGTATCATAGATTACTGGGGAACATAGCTCTCCTGAATCCCTGTAGGATATATCTCATCTGTATCATTGTAGGATATATCTCACCCTGTCACTGAAAGATATAGTTCACCTGGATCACTGTAGCTTATAGCTCACCTGTAACACTGTAGGATATATCTCACCAGGATCAATGTAGGGTTAAGCTCACCTGAATAACTGTATGACATAGCTGGCCTCTATCACTGAAGGTTATAGTTCACCTGGACCACTGGGGATATAGCTCACATGGGTTACTGAAAGATATAGCTCACCTGCATCAGTGTAAGATTATCTAAACTTGATCGCCGTGCGATATATGTCACATGGATCAATGTAGGATATAGCTCACCTGGATCGTAATAGGTCTTCCTGCCTCCTCTGTCCCCGTGACAACAAACTGGAGCCCCTCCCACTGGAAGGGTGTGCATATGTCGTAGATATCACCATTAACACTGAACGACAGCAACACCAAAATAACAGCTGCCTTAAACATTTCCACTTTTGACGATTTGGAACAAAGAATGTCACTGTTATCTTATCAAGAAACAGACACTATCACTGCCGAACATCTATCTTTATACAGAGAAATTTACATAGCGACTATTAAACGAGCATCTGTGTTACTGAGTTTACGAAACGAGTGCCAGAATTCTTGCATTTCCCGATCCAGAGGGTAGTACATGAATTCTTACACGAATTTCGTTAAATCAGAATGACACACATGCTAGTGTATTAGTTTCTTTATTACAAATTATTTTCTATCCTTTTGAGCTCCACTTTAATAGGGTGCACTGAGCCCGACCGCAATATTAGAAAAACGCAATTGTTGAATGGTGTCACCGGTCTTCAGCTATGACGTCGTCTCTAGTGTGACGTCATTCCGACCTTACGTCACAACAATATTCGAATAACGCCAACAATGACCGCCCGGACGATGTAAACAATACCCTAACGCGCGTATTTGTACTTGTGCACGCGCGATTTTTATGAACTCGGTTATTTATAACCCTGTGGGTAATAAATATATTTTTCATATAATCGGTAGGTTTCTCTGCAGGATATAGCCAAACGAAAAAAAGAAATCCGTTGGGGTCGTATGCAGATAGAGATGCAAATATCAAAGGTCAAGTTGGGACTACTTTCAGTTTTTATAAACAAACATGGCGTCGCCCTCGTCATTCGGCGATCGTGTCAGAATTAACCATCGGGAATCTGGAGAAACTACTGGGATCATTGCTATCATTATCAAAAGAATAGTCAAATATGCTGAAAATCAGTGTCTAACTGTGGCGTAGCTAAGGCATTTTACAAGTTTGGGAGATATGAATTGTGAAACAATTTTGCGAGAAAACAAGCCAAGCGGGATCAGTTTCCGTATCTGTGCTTCTAGACCTCTGCGTCTTGGAACCTTTTCCACAAATTAAAACCGTTGGATTTGGCCGAAATATGTCCGATTGGTTACCTTGTTTCGTTTTGTCGATGTGTGTACAGCTGACTGCACTTCGTGGCGTTATAACAGGACCGGCCGACTGTCAACGACGTCTGACTGGCCGTGACGTCTTATAGACTAGTAGGGTAAGAGTAGCTTTCCTTTGATAAAGGACAGTTACTCTAGATGGATAGCCGCGAAAGTCAAGTACAAACAATTTGTGTAGGCAGTTCTTGTTTTGCATATATGTAGTTACGCCACTGTTAAGAACTGTATTGGCTACTGTCACTGTTCGACTGACATATCACTTACCTTCTGACGTAATATATATTAATGTGCACATTATAGTAAAACTTGTAACGTTTAGGTAATATTTGTGAGAGCTGGGAAGAGATTTTCGAGCAAAGAATTAAAGAATGACCTTATATGATAAAGAGGTTATCACGCATGTGTTTGAGGATTGTAAATATTCTGTTTTAGAAATAACCACTATGTATTAGGCTCTCCAAGGCTCACTAAATACAATGTTTATTCCTAACACAGGATATTTACCATCCCCAAACACACTCGCGTGATTACCTTTAAATAGGAGCATAGTAGCATGGAGGGGTACGGGTGGCCATGTTTTCTAAGGCACCGCGATTCGCTATGAGAATTGCGTCCCTTGGACACGCCAAAACAGTATGCTTCTGGGTTCGAATCCAGGTTCGCCCCGATATGTTTCTAGGTTTGTCAGCACCATACCCTCGTGGGTTTCACCGAAGTGGTAAACGTCTGAGACCTGCATCACTTCGGGCTTTCCTCCCATATTAAGCTGACACGCCGTGATACAACTAAAATACTGTTAAAAGCGGCGTTAAACCCAACTCACTCACTCACTTGCTAGTATGATGAAATTAATTCGTAGAATGGCGCTAACGTGCGCGTATTCGCACACGCACGCGCAAAAACAATCAAAAACAACAAATACAAGTATTCAGCCATGATAGAATAATATGCGTTTCCGATTGGTTCATTCCTAAGATGGGCTTGTCGGTTATCAGATATCAGTTCGCTGTATCCGTTATAGTTCGCTGTAGAGAGTTCGTTATATACGTAAATTTTATATGATATTATATAGGAGATAAATCTGGGATTTTTTAACAGTTCGTTGTATCCGTTTGTTCGCTATATACGTGTTCGTTATATCCGTGTTCTACTGAATTGTGTAGCAGGAGATTTACCTTGTGATATTAGAACTCTCCCACCTTGGGCGGCACTGTATGGGCGGCCATTCGGTCAAAAAATACAAAGTTTAAAAAAAGGACAAAAATATGCAATTAAGGTCAAATATTACGAATATAGAACTAAATGTTACTACTAAAGGTCAAAATACAATATTAATAGTCAAATGTTACGAAAAGACGTCATAAGAAAAGAAAGAACAATGTGTACGAAAGGACGTTTTCAATAAAGAACGTCAGTGAGCACGAAAGGACGTTTTCAATAAAGAACGTCAGTGAGCACGAAAGGACGTTTATAATAAAGAACGTCAGTGAGCACGAAAGGACGTTTTCAATAAAGAACGTCAGTGAACACGAAAGGACGTTGACAATAAAGAACGCCAGATGGCGCTGCAATTTGCAAAACATTCCGAGTTAATCGGTTTGTTCCGCCGTGTATATGATAACTGCATTCCGAAGTGCACAATGTATTACGTCATTCCTCGTGCACTCATCGTCTGACGTCACACATATATATACAAGTATTTATAATGTATAATGAACACATTGTGTATAAACATGTTGCGTTTAAGCTTTGTCACCGCTAAAGGGCCTTTTCACACATACAGTATACTGTGTAATCCTGTGTAAACATCTGCCTAACATTAGTTCATGTATTTTGTATACAACCTTCAAAAAACACTCACTTAACGCTAAACTAGGATTCATCTACAATGATTCAATAACTGTTCATGCTTGGTGCAACACTAGGGTACGTGCTATGATGCCGAGATTTGTTTCAGACGCACATTTTCATCTGAAAAGTGATCGTTGTGCGAGAATTTTTTAAATTTTTAACAGCTTTTCGGAAACTGTGTGAATAAAATGCTGCCTAATATCTGAAAAACAAATATATATATATATATCAAATGGATTTGTATGCATATATATAACTTACACATTCGTTAGGAAAAATAGCTCGCCATAAATAAAGAAAATCGATTTTCATCTCTGACGCCGGCGTTCGTTTTCAAACCTTCTATTTCGCTTGTTTACATCCACATTTATATTTGTGACAAAGACAACTTGTAAGTTGATGAAAATGTGCGTTTAAAGGTTGTATACAAAATACATATATGTGTGACGTCAGACGGTGAGTGCACGAGGAATGACGTAATACATTGTGCACCTCGGCATGCAGTTATCATATACACGGCGGAACCAGCCGATTAAACTCGGAATGTTTTACAAATTGCAGCGCCCTCTGGCGTTCTTTATTGACAACGTCCTTTCGTGTTCACTGACGTTCTTTATTGAAAACGTCCTTTCGTGCTCACTGACGTTCTTTATTGAAAACGTTCTTTTGTACACATTGTTCTTTCTTTTCTTATGACGTCTTTTCGGAAACATTTGACTATTAATATTGTATTTTGTCCTTTAGAAGTAACATTTAGTTCTTTATTCGTAATATTTGACCTTAATTGCGTATTTTTGTCCTTTTTATAAACTTTGTATTTTTTGACCGAATGGCCGCCCATAGCACTGCCCAGGTCGTGATGCGACAGAAAGGTCATCATACCTGGCCAGTCTGCGCAGATCGTGGTTTGGAGAAGGTCAGAGGTGAACAATGGACCCGGTGTAGTGCGCAACGTCACTGACGCATGTACAGGATTGTGGTATGCATATGTATAGAGCTACTTACATCAGCACTGTCTCACCCTGCAATACCGGAGTACATGTGCACCCAAATGCCCACTATGTCAGCTGAGAACAAGGACACTTATTGCATAAAGGGTTTCGGTTTAATGAACAAACTAAAACACTTTGCATATATGAAAACGTGTGTGATGGCCCCATGGATGGGGGTTTGTTGGAGACGCTTGCTTCCCGCTAACGGTGACGGTCGACGTCAGCATGCATCGCGCATCCTAAGAGGTGGATAACATAACGATCCATCATACTTAAGCAAATATAAGATATTCATAGACTTTACCAATTGTATTCACGGTATGTAACTGTACAAGATAATGGTAATATGATAAAAGAATTACTCACGTTACGTCACGTGACGTTACCTCACCTCGATCGCTCATTCACCTCACTCACTCACTCACCTACTCACCACCTCGATTGCTCATTCACCTCACTCACTCACTATTTCACACACGCACTCACTCACTTAGGGTGTGAAAATTCCAATATTGATGTATGGTTCGGAAATATGGGTATTAAATAATATGACACAATTGAAAAGATACAAACATGCTAATTTAAACGTTTTCTTGGTGTGGGTAAATTTGCAGCAAACAAAGCTATGCTGGGTGAAACTGGACGTCACTGTATGTTTATAAATACGCAAAAAAGAGTAATTTAAGTACTGGATTAAGCTTTTCCGAATGAATGCAAGTCGACACCCCTTCCAAAGTAATGTTATGCTTAAAGTATAAGGTAACGGAAAAGTCAATTGGGCATCGTATGGGAGACCAATGTTATTTATTAGCGGTTTAGCGTATGTGTCGTTAGTCCAAGATGTTGGTGATAAGAACATGATTTATCTGCATTGGAGTGAGTGAGCATGGTTTTACGCCGCTTTTAGCAATATTCCAGCAAATATCACGGCGGGGATCACCAGAAATGGGCTTCACACATTGTAGCCATGTCGGGAATCGAACCCGGGTTTTCGGCGTGACGAGCGAACGCTTTAACCACCAGGCTACCCGACCGCCGCCTGCATTTCGAAGACGCTTAAGCTATATACATTTCTAATCATGGTACCACTGTTTAGAGTCGTCTACATTTTTAGTGCACTTTGCTAATATAAAATCTCTTCTGCAACCCGAATTATACATAACAATACTCAGAGACAAACGATTAGTTAGAGCAATGTGTAAATTTCGAATATCTCTTCACAACTTTCGAGTCAACATTATTCGTGAAAGGTCATTGTTAAATAATCTCATTTAGAATCTGTATGTGAAGAATGTGACCTACATCTCGTAGAGGATGAATGCCATGTCTTTTTTGCATGTAAGAAATATATTCACTTGAGAAATGCTCTTTTTTTTGTTGCTCATTACAGAAATATTATAAAGGTAATATTACGTTTGCAAATTAATTCAAAACATGTGATATTAATGTACTACGCTTGATCTCTTTATATTGATGTTATTATTTTAAAATGAGATTGACAGAGATGTAACTCTCTGGACATGTGACCTAAAATGTTATTTATCTTACAACTGTACTGTGTGGCCTGAATTACGAAATAAACTTGATTGATTGAAGGTGTGAATGCAGTGTGTTTAGTTCCATTTATGACTGGCATCCATGTCCGGCCATATTGTGATCGGGGCGGTCGGGGAGCCCAGTGGTTAAAGCGTTCGCTCGTCACGCCGAAGACCCGAGTTCGATTCCCGACATGGGTACAACGTGTGCAGCTCATTTCTGGTGTCCCCCATGATATTGCTGGAATATTGCTAAAATCGGCGTAAAACCATACTCACTCACCCATATTGTGATCTGAAACAACACAGCTATTAATCACGAAGTGGAAATCAAATTCTTCAGCAACTCACATCCATGCATTATGTCCCATCTCTGCCTCTAAACGCTATTTCACTGTATATACTTATAGTTACAGCCTGACAGAGTGCGACCCAGTTCTCCATTGACGTCAACAACAGTAAGATAGCTGCCTCGACATCCGGGTTCCAGGACGGTCATAAGTTCCAGGAGGACTTCTATATCCTGTATCATGATGATATCAATATGGCGTCCTCCTGCTGATAACACCGTTGTCAAGATGTGTTCACTATTCAGTTCTACATAGAGTTCTATGTTAATTCAGTGCCACGGAGGTTCTGACAGTAAGTAGAGTTTGGCCGTTTCAGTAATGTGGCCGTAACATCAGCCGATACTCTTAGATGTCATTGGTATCAATGAGACGATTTTGGTTAAATAGTTTTAATAGTTCGATAGTTTTTCAGTAAAGCTAACAATAACCAACATGAAACAATAGTACTGGAAGCCTTACCTTCAGAAGTCGTTCATTTTAATACTACAGATGTCTTATGGTCAGGACAGCGATCAAACGGCTGCGACTGTCGTAAGTATATATGATAAACTACTATCTGGTTTGTTAACATACCTCCGTCATATGGCAGGCGTAATTCTGTGCGACGTCGGCAACAAAGAAACACTTACTTTTTATGCAAATTGTGTGTTGCTTAACGCCGCACTCAGCAATATTCCAGCTATATGACGGCAGTCTGTAAATAATCGAGTCTGGACCAGACAGTTCAGTGATTGACATCATCAGCAATGATCTACGCAATTGTTTGTTTGTTTGTTGTTTAACGCCGCACTCAGCAATATTCCAGCTATATGACGGCAGTCTGTAAATAATCTAGTCTAGACCAGACAATTCAGTTATTGACATCATCAGCATCGATCTACGCAATTGGAATACAATGACATGCATCATCCAAGTCAGCGAAGCTGACCACCCGATCCCGTTAGTCGCCCCTTACGACAAGCAGAGCAAATTGTGAGTGGCGGGTTCTGCCGGTGGAGCAGGCCATGCTTACCCTTTTCGCGAACACCTGGTGTCATCTCCGAAATTCCGTGATCCATCCATATAATCTTCTCTGCTAGTTTGCCTTTCACGCCTAATGGATTATCGAAGTTATTCTCTGGCGTTAACGATTGATATTTACGATCGTCTTAACGCTTAATCGCTTAGTGGGACGGAGCCTGGCCACCCTGAAGTTGACGCTCTACAGATGAAGCTTATCATTCCCTGATTGCAATCATTTTGCTACCTTGATAAGCTAAACAGTGGATACATGTTCTGAAATTTGGACGTAAGGCGCGACGCATGTTTATAAAGCCTCTTCGGAAAAGGTTATCCTATATCAACTGTAAATATCATACTGTGATGATGGATATCTGCTGTATTGTGTACCCTTGTACCATTATCAGTTTTACACATATGGTGAAATTCTATCACTTTGTGTCTGTTTGTACGACTTATCATTGGTCCAGAAATAGCTGATGTAATACGGATCTGTGCATACATGCATATGTTGAATGCACACAATGCAGATAAGAATGCACACATTGTGTAACATTTGTTATACATTCGGCCAAAAACCGTTCTTATCACGACAACATCGTATTGGTTTTCGGCAGCTTGTTGTGACGCCGCCATTGGTCATGGAAGAATCGTATGCACTGCAACCAATCACAGATGAGATAACACAGCTAGGTGTAAGGTAAACTGCGGTGGTACAGGAAGGTCGTCGCCACTATTTGCCCCTTCTTCCCGAGTTCGCCCCCCAGATGAAGGGGAGGAATGAGGGCACCGCAGCGTTAACAAATGTCAGGATTCCAGGTAAACCATGTCTATCGCTCGCTGTCACTCCAATCCCATCAGCTGTGTAAATGGTAGAGTTTTTATAGAGGTTATCCCGAGGCTGCAACACTCGGATCCCCTCGGCTCAGTCCGCTGACCTATGGAGCCAGTCGCCCTGGTCATTCAGCACCACTCATGAGAGTGTGGGTGACGATTGTGGCATTACGACAAAGGGACGTACATATTTTTATCGGCTGTGATAACAGTTCGTGGATTTAGATATAATGGTATGTTTCTTTTTATCGTTGATGGTGTTTTTCCTGAATTCTCAACGATTCCCATATCAATTTCCCTCACAGCACCTGAACCATATTATTTTCCCTTCCGCCCAGCATTCTGAAATGCTATAGCCTGAAATGATGTCTAGGTTTTCCTCAGGTTCAGGTTCTGAATCTCCCATCTCACTGGGGATCGTTTCCAATTTTTAGGGGAGTTATGTGTTTCTGTCAAAATTATATATTTTCAGTGACTGCGATCTAGTCTACAGTTTTACGTCTCACGTTGTGCCCACGTGGAAATGCAACAGAGACTAGGAGTTGCACTGACCGTGCCTGCTTGACGTAAGAGGCGACTAACGGGTGACTTGGTTGATGCATGTCATCGATCCATATTGTGTGGATCGATGCTCATGATGTCAATCACTGGATTGTCTGGTCCAGACTCGATTATTAACAGATATTAAAATAATAATATTAACTACACCTGTACGTGTTTCCCATGTTTATTTGTTTGTTTATTTGTTGTTTAACGCCGCACTCAGCAATATTCCAGCTATAAATAATCGAGTATGGACCAGACAATCCAGTGATTCATATCATGAGCATCGATCCACGCATTTGGGATAGATGACATGCATCAACCAAGTCAGCGAGCCTGACCACCCGATCCCGTTAGTCGCCTCCTACGACAAACAAGAATAGTCGCCTTTTACGACAAGCATGGGTTGCTGAAGAGCTATTCTACCCCGGATCTTCACGGGTATGTTTCTCATGTTCTAGACTTTGTAATTATTTTTTTATCGCAAGTACTTTACAGGCAAAGTCTCGACATGGAGTGAGTAAGCTCGTGAGTATAGTTTACGCAGCTTTTAGCAATATTCAAGCAATATTACGGCGGGGGACACCAGAAATGGACTTTCACCAATGTGAGGAATCGAACCCGGGCCTTCTGCGTAACGAGCGAACGCTTTAACCACTCGGCGAACTGACCGCCCGAGTCAACATAGAAGAGTGAGCGAGTGAGTTGGGTTTAACGCCACTTTTAACATTATTCCAGTTTTATCACGGCGCGTCAGCTTAGTGTGGGAGAAAAGCCCGAAGTAATGCTGGTCTCGAACGTTTACTACTACGGTGAAACCCACGAGCACGGGTACGGTGCCGACAATCCTAGAAACATAATCAGGTCGACCCGCGATTCGAACCCACAATCATAGGTTTCTGGCGTGCCCAAGGGACGCAACAGCGAATCGCGGCGCCTTAGACGACTAGGCCCCCGTGCCCCCAAACATAGAAGACACGCACATATCTCTTTACCATGTTATTGTCGTGACTCATAGTTCGACAATTTGCGATTACAATTGTGAATCTATGTTTATCAACACTCGGTTCAAGTGATGGTAATGTGAACTCATTCACATGAGGATTCGCTCGTTATAACGTTGAACTTTAAATACAGCTTATTAAGCGGGATTTCTTACCAGCGTCCTCACTGGTCCTCCTGACGTATCGTTACCATAGAGATTCACTTCACAGACACACCCTCGGTCTGCGACAATGGCGTTATGGTATTTGTCGCTTCTTTTAACGACAAAGGTGGGTCGCCAACCAGACTGGACTCTGTCTACAACACATTCTACATGATTGCCCAAGTGGCTACACGCGCAAGGTAGCTAACGAACCAGACCGGGCTTGTTGCCCTGCAACATTAACTCATCAGGTTCCTCTCACTGCCTCCATTATTAGAGAAAGAACCCATACACAGCCCAGTGCTTTGCTGAATTGAATGCAAACGACAGAAATAAGAGGTTTGACAAGACTCTAAGTGAAGATATTTGTGTAGAGACAAGAAGGTAATGAAATTGCCGTTCGTCGGCAACTTACATCAAAGACGACCTTTGACGGACGAGATAACGCGAGAGCATTATAGGGACACTGGCATAAATGAGATGTCCGAGACAGGACGAACCTGAAAATTGAGACTGTCATTCTTCATCTTCACAAAACACAAAACAGCAAGATAAATAAACTTTCCTCTAAACCTGCGCATATTTCTCACTCTTACAACATCAAAGGCATTGCGTCGGGGCCCAATATTTTCCAGATTTCAAGGAAGACGTCTGCGCATGCGCTTCTTGCTTATCGTCTGCTTCATCTATCACGTGATTTCCGGTTGAGGTGCAGAAGGCTTAATTCTCCGAAAGTGTTGAGCACTAATTTTGGCTTAGACTATTTGTTACTCCATGTAGCTTCCGATGCTACACTTGGAACTGGGGGCTTAGTCATCAATAAGATGTTAGGTAAGATAATTATGGATACAATGTATCATACGTCCATCTTGCATCTTGACAGCTTCCTGCAGCAAACAATTACCACCAGAATAGCACCCAGACCCACGTGAAACATTCCAGAAACAAGTCCCTTGCGGGTATGCAAAACAAACCACTGGAATACAGTGTATAACATTCAACACGTCAACGCTGGGGAATACTCAGGCTCGTATATCTGCCATAACAGATTTCATTGGGCGTAAAAGGCAGTGATGAAAAGTATACGCATGGATCACTGAAAACCAGTGCTGACACTAGGTGTTCTCGAAAAGGGTAATCATCTCCTGCTCTACCGGTAGAACCCGTCACTCACAGTTTTCTTTTAAAAAGTAAATGCGGTGTGAAAAGTCCATGTCAAGGTCATAGCATGGGGTACCAGGTGGCAATAGGCGGTACCAGGTGGTATGTGTTTACCACAATCAAGGGCAGGTCAAGGATCATATACGGACTGTCGAGATAATCTGGGAATCCCGGCATCTAAGTGACCACCCGATTCCCGTACACTGAAATAACAACTAGAAATTAACTGTCTTGTGTTCCAACCAACATGCCCTCTAATGTGAATTCACCGAGAAACAACAGAAGATCAAACGCGTCGTTCAACAGATGCACTCACATCCGGGGCCTTTCGGACTGATGCGAAAAGTCCTCCATGGGATCCACATACACGTGAAGAAGAAAACCCGGCTTCAAACGCAAAGGGAGGTAATTAGGTTTCATGGACGAGTCCTTTACATCCGGGAACAATGCACACTGCCACATGATACAGTTCAGTGTCTGCACATTATACACCCCGTCTGCCTGTCCATGACGACGCCTAGATAAAATAACGCAGTATACATCAACATGGCGATCCCTTTCACACGCCTGTGAAATACTACCGTTATTAACCTAGTACTTTCATTTACTTGGCTTTCACAATGTCCGTGTGCAAAATACCTTCATTCGTAAGCCAACCTGGTGGGTCAGCTAGACCAGGCTTTCTATTGCCATATAAATATCTATACACCTGAAAATTAATTAAGCACCTTCAAAATCAAAATAAGTTTTGAAAATGAGTAACTTGTATCTATAAATAAGATATTATGGCCCTTTCCCACACCATACCATTGCCAATACTTACCACTGTCCAAGCGCTTAATATTGCACATACTGCACGTGAAGCACAATGCCCATGCAATGTCTAAAAACACACATCGGTCGTGAACATACATGTACAGTTTCCTCCCCACGGGCTGCATGCTCATAACAAAGCATCATCATGGCACGTCGTGGTTTGTCTGGGGCGTTAAGATGGCAGATGATTGGGACGGAGCATGCTGGAATGTCTTGTAGGGAAATTGGACGTCACTATGGTGTGTAACTTTAAGATAAGTGCAGAAATACCGAACAACAAATTAAGTTAAGGGCAGGCCACGCAAGACAGAAAATGCAGCATTAGTCCATTTGACAACAGTACAGTGTCAAAGGCACAGTGGCTACCAGGGCGAATTCAACCAGGGCCCACTTGCACAAAGCGATCTCAGCGCTACAACTGTCGTAAGGCTATGTTAAAGTATGGGAGTTACGATCATCTTAGTGCTAAGATCGTTTTGTGCAAGTGGGCCCAAGACCAGCAGAGATTGATTGTCTGAAAACAGCGAGATACAGAGCCAGAAAACTTAGGCCCTTGTTAACTAAGGCCCACAAAGCCACAGCGTCTTTTTGCCTTCCTGAATGAAGAATCGTGTTGGCTTCTTGAAAATAGGGTCGTGTACGATTCCTGAATATGTGGTCCTATTCCTAAATAAAGATATGAGTTTTCTGTTCTAGCAACTCGTTTCCTGCCCCGTGTCTTAATCGTATCGACGCAACGTTATTTAATGCGATATATGATTTACGTTTCTAAAATACACACTTAAACAAAATCAATGGATCACATAAATACATGAATACACATAAAGACTCTGTTTGGTCAAAACAGAAAATGGTATCTTGACAAGTAAATGTGAGATTTGATTTCAGGGGATTCATATTGCTTTAGAAACTGTTTTAGTATTAATAAGGCGTTCACCAAGGTCGTGGTTTCACTCGAATACTGTTCAAAACGGCCACAAACCCAACCTCTCCCTGCGCCATAATAAACACTCCATATCTTGCGGTTCACAGAAACCAGATGCTACGTTTGCTTCTTGTTGTTTAACACCGCACTCGGCAATATTCCAGCTATATGACGGCAGTCTGTAAATAATCGAGTCTGGACCAGACAATCCAGTGATTACAATCATGAGCATCGATCCACGCAACTGGGATACAATGACACGCATGAACCAAGTCAGCGAGTCTGTCCACCCGATCTCCTAGTCGCCTCTTACGACAAGCATTCTTGCCCAGATCTTCACGGGTAATGCCACATTTGAGGTGAGGTGAGGTGAGGTGAGGTGAAATTGGGTTTAACTTCGCGTCCAACATTATTGCACTTTTATAGCGACGTGCATGTACGTGTATGTTTGTGTGGCTGCTTGTACCAGTCCGGACTGATGCCGATTTATAGTGCTAGCTCACTGAGATACCATGCCGCACTTTAACATGAATGCCCCACTCAGACACAGTATACCGACTCCGAGCCGACCAGTCTTTGTTTTAGCCCCTTCATGCCGAGCGCCAGACAGGGTAACAACAAATACCACCTTTCAACGTCTCTTGGTATGACGCGGCCGGGGAGATGCTACATGTAGCTTCGGGTGTAGTCGTGTTACAGTCAGGAGACACAGGGTAATACATCTTCTCCCGGCCAGACCATTTCCCCGCTTCGTTCCTCACACCATATTATGCCATTCTCGTACTTGATGTCAGGCTGACGATGCATTCTCCTGACATTAACAACACCTCAGCAAATGTCATCTTCTCAACGGATTTTGGCATGGGCGATTATCCAAATATTAAGGTATATGTTCAAAAACGTTATAAAGCATTATTCCTGCGGCTCGGAACGATCGCCACTGGTGCCTACTCGGGGTGGCACGCTTTCATCGACATGGTAACGTGCATGTGCACGAGCGAGCACGCTGTGCACACCTCGGGGCTACTGTTTACACACATGGCGGCCACTCTGAGCAGGCCCTTGTGCTGACAGGTGCCAACTTCTCGACTATTATGTCACTCCTTGAGAAAAACCGTGAAACGACCTTTTGATCCGTCTCATTAACCAGAAGCAAGACCAATCTGGAGTTATCTCCCTTATAATATGGCGGTGGAAATATAGCATACCTTGAAATAACCACACATGGTTATCAAGGCTGTGATTTTAGGTAACTTCTACCCCTGTGTAATAAAAAATGTTTAGAGCTTTTGTTTCTTCTCTACATTTCTGACAATCGAGGAGACGAAATAAGGCGTAAAAAACAAAACGATACGCACACTCTTCTCACCTCTCGCGAGGTGTTCCAATGGCGTCTCGGCTGAAAGTCAGACACGGAAGGGCACGTCAAGGTCATTCTCGGTGTTAATAGCAGGAGTTTTTAGCAATGCGGAACTCATTAGCATGTATCCTAAAGCAGCGATATGTAGGCTGACCCAGTTCTCGCGTGTATAACTACTTTCTCCAGAGATAGGATCTGCTTTTACCATTCCTTAAGTGCCGGCAGGTGACCTTGAGACAAGGGTGAAGACACACTTCAGGGAACTCCTTTTTTATTTATTTTTATTTATTTATTTATTGTTTAACACCTCACTCAGCAATATTTCAGCTATATGACGGCGGTCTGTAATTAATCGAGTTTTGACCAGACAATCCAGTGATTGACATCATAAGCGAATCCACGCAATTGGGCTACAATGACATGCACCAAATCAGCTAGGCTGACCACCCGATCCTGTTAGTCGCATCTTACGACACGCATTGTCGCCGTTTACGGCAAGCATGGGTTGCTGAAGACCTATTCTACCCCGACATCTTCACGGGTCCCAGGGTATCCCTGTAGGGCTGAGCGGGTAGTTCTTGTGATTCGATGAGATGGGAAAAACTTATTTCTGATGTATTTTGTTGACAAAAGCTACTGGATATTTGCGTGTACACCTGCACGCTTCGAGATGAGAAAGAAATTGAGTGAGTGAATGAATTAACATAGCTATTTCATCTACCACACGGCGAGTAATAAACTATGACTGAAACAGGCAAACCAGTGTTCGAAACAGGGAGATTCGACCCCAGAAGTCAGGGAGACACACACCAGCCAGAGCATCCATGCCATCGCTGCATCAACCATCGTCGCCACTTGATCGCATCCAAGGACACACATCGCCCCACTACGCCCGCCCTCATCCCAATACAGACGTGCACGGCCATCCCCACACAGACGTGCACCGCTCCCCCCATCCCCATACAGACGCACACCTCCATCCCCATCCCACCACCCATCCCCACACAGACGCGCACCGCCATCCCCTCCGTGGTTTAGTGGACTCACTCGGAGATCCACTGCCTCACGATCGTCATACCAAAAGACGATAAAAGATACTTGTTATTACCATTCCTGGCGCTCAACATTAAGGGGATAAAACAAGGTCTGGTCGACCCCGAGTCAGTATAATGTGTGGGGTATTCATGTTAAAACTGCTGCATTTGTAGTACAAGCAGTCACACACGTATGCATGCACGTCGCTTATAAGTGCAATAATCGTGAACGCAACGGACCGCCTCCGTGGACTCGTGGTAGAGCGTCCGCCCGGCCGCGTCATACCAAAAGACGTTAAAAGATGGTACTTGTTGTTACCCTGTATGGCGCTCGGCAATGAGGGGCTAAAACAAGGACTGGTCGGCTCAGAGTCAGCATACTGTGTCTGAGTGGGGTGTCCATGTTAAACTGCGGCATGGTATCTCATTGTGCTAGCACTTTAAATCGGCATCAGTCCGGAATAGTACAAGCAGCCACACACACACACACACACACACACACACACACACACACACGTGCATGCACGTCGCTATATCAGTGCAATAATCTTGAATGCGACGTTAAACCCATTTCACCTCACCCTGAACGCAACATTAAGCCCCATTTCACCACACCCTGTGGCGTGCGATGCCTATCTCTACACATGTGCCATCCAATGTGACACGTATAGATAGACAGCTAATCTAAGAACAGCAGATTGCCTTGAATGGTCAAGAATATTGTATCGTATGACAGCTCCACACTAAACGACCGTATTGTTTTAAATGCTAAAGACACTAAGCAATTTGTGCCTTTCTTCCCTCGAGACGCAAAACTCCGGTTTCCTGTTCAGATGCACGCGGTAATAGCTTTCTCTGTTTCTCCGTACAACATTACTCCAAAACAACGTTGTGTTTGGTAGTCGCTGACGGAACATGCTGTATGATCGTTACCGACTGCCGCGCCACACGGGGAGTTTATCTTTTCCAGGTATAGGCACCGTCAGGGCTGTAACAAGGCGGGACAAACATATGCCATGTTTCATAACATCGGGCTGGAATACGGTAGTCGTAAAATCTTGTCTCGGCGGAAATGAAGCGTTTCACGTAACACGGCATGTTGCATACACTGGGCGATAACGGTAGCCCTTGCTTTGTATTAGCATCAATTTATTTCAACTGAACGTTTAAAAATGTGGAGCCGCAAATTGTAATACCATTACGCTATATGCCTGAGAGTGAGTGAATGTGTTTGTGTGTGTGTGTGTGTGTGTGTGTGTGTGTGTGTGTTTCGCCAAACTGGTAAACGTCAAAGACCTGCATCACATCAGTCTGACACTTTCTGATGTAACTGGATTACTGTTTAAAGCAGCGATAAACCAAACTCACTCATTCATACTTTTGGATCCGTGAAGATCCGGGGTAGAGCAGATCTTCAGCAACCCATGCTTGTCGTAAGAGGCGACTAACATGGTCGGGTGGTCAGGCTGGAAGACTTGGTTGATGCATGCCATAGTATCCCTATTGCGTGGATCGATGCTCAGGATGCTCATTGTCTGGTCAAGACTCGATTATTTACAAACCGCCGTCATATAGCTGGAATATTTGCTGAGTGCTGCGTTGAACAACAAACAAACAAGCAACACATATTGTGTACACGGATTGGAAAATATACGCTTCATTTGCAAAGTCATGTATTGGCCTCTCACCGTGTGAAATCGGGGTAATATTACTTTAAGCTCTGAAAAAGAACAATTTCTTACTTTTAATGGCCATAAGAAATATCAATTATACTGTTCCGACAATATCACGAGCATGTGTTTCCGAATCACCATCAAGTAGTGATGACACCAGGTGTTCGCGAAAAGGTGAGCATATTCTGCCCCACCAGTGGCAGCCTTCACAAACACATGCAAAGGCAGGTAAAGTGTCCACATAAAAAAACACTTGAACATATGGTGTAAGTCAGAAAAGGGACATACTTCTTGTTACTGATGCGTCAAATTGACGTGACGGCATATTGTGTACGAAACTAATCTATAATAGTATTGTTAATAACATACTCTTCAAAAAAGAAACGCAAAGCCAGATTTGTGTGAGGTAGGAAAATACATTTATTAGAGGAACCGTACAAGGAACCGTCCAAGGTGAAGGTCAGCTCCCCGGCGTATGTCCCCTGGTGGAATTGATAGCGGCATGGCATCTCCTGCCCATGGGTATGCGAATCACATCCAGGGGAATGGTAGCCCACTCGGCCTGCAACGCAAAAGCCAACTGCTGCAACGTCTGGGGTTGTGGTTGACGTCGGCGTAGCCGTCTATCCAATTCAACCCACGGACAAGGGAGAACATCAACGTTGTTGTTGTGTAGACAGGCTCTTGTGATCCGTGATGTATGCAGTCGAGCGTTGTCCTGCCGGAATACACAGTTGCCGTTGGCTGCAATTGGGAGAACGTGTGGTAGGAGAATTTCGTTGATGTATCGTTGTGCCGTAAGATTGCCCTGGGTATGGAGCAAACCTGTCCTGCCATGATAAGACATAGTCGCCCACATCATAACGCTACCCCAACCAAACCTGTCCAGTTCCTGTACGAAGTTTCCGGCGTCACGTTCTCCCCGACGTATGTCGATCCGTACTCTTCCATCCCGTCGACGGAGGAGAAATCTTGATTCGTCGCTGAACCAGACATCTCTCCATCGCAGTTGAGGCCATACCCTGTGTTGACGACACCAATGAAGTCGTTGTTGACGATGTTGTCGCCTCAATATTACGCGTCGAACAGGACGTCATGCTCGAATACCTCCTGCTCTTAAACGGTTTCGTACGGTCCGGAAGATTCTGCGCAGTCCGGGTATTTTGGATGCGGTTGAGGATGCTGTGGTCGTCCTTTCACGTGGCGCAGTCGGATGTAGCGACCTCTGGCGGGGGTGGTTACTCTTGGTCGTCCCGACCTTGGCCGATCACGTGTTGACACATGCTGTTGAAACCGACCCAATAGTCTTATGATGGTTCTGTGCACTACATTGAAAACCCTGGCTACAGCTGATCGGGATTTCCATGCCTGCAAGCGGCCTATGACGTTGTTTCTTTGCACTTCTGTCACTGACAGTGCAGTGCAGTGCGTGCAGCGCCATGGCCCTTTTGTTAATGCACTGGGTGCGTTTTTCCGAATCGTACGTGTTTCACGATTAAGTGTTTGCATATCCTTGTTGTGATCATTTTGCTCCGGGAAATTTGTCACCGACACTATAACACGTTAAACCTCTTCATTTTGCACCTCTTGGTCGCTAATTTTGCTTTTATGGCCAAAAATATCCGTATTGCGTGTTTTTTTAAAAGAGTATATCATCATTACTCGTCACAAAATCTAGCTATCGTAATAGGCAATAACATTCGTCACCACTCGCCCCTTTCCGTCACCTGCAAGAAGGCTCGTCCCCCTACGACAAACCAATCAGAATGCGCGAATGATTTCAAGTTCTTCGTCAAAGATTACCTCAGAAATAATTTTTGATTTTACATATGTCTTGCATCTAAAAATATACCAAAGACACAGTAAAATGTGTTCAATCATTCTGTATAATTCCGAACGTCCCGATGTGCTTTAAATTGCATCTGATATATATATAATATATGGGGAAAATGTGTGAACCATTACGCAACGAGTTGACAATTGTTTTAGGTATGCCCGTTTGCGCTAAGACGGCACCCGGTCGCAAAAATGGCCACGAGAGGGGCACGAGTCGCTATTCGGCTTGTCCCGGAATAACACGAGTTGGTCACGAATGGGAGAATAACAGTGTTGTGACGTCACTTCCCAATTGACCCTGTTCACATTTTGAACTACCATTCGGGCGGTGTCCCAATATTCGTTTAATACTGTTACACAAGTACAGTAAACTACGTTTATAACGAACACTCTACTAACGAACTGACCGATATAACGAACTTATTTTTTAGTCTCAGACATTTGTTGTATATATGCTGTATATACGCTTATAACGAACTACGGTTACAACGAACTAAACTAAGTGGTCCTTTTGAGCTCGTTATAACCGTAGTTTACTGCAAGTGTTTGTTTGTTGCCTTTTTTCTTTCGTACACATATAAATTTTTAGATATCGCTTTGAACAAGTCTGTAACCAAGGGCACTGTTTTATGTACATCTAAAAAAAAGTCTTCTTGGCTAAAAGGCTGCTTATGTTCAACTAAAGAAAAACACACGCTTCCCCAAAATCGAATAACTCGAATAAATACGAATAGTGACGTCACACATGACGTCATTAATGCCCTACATCAACAATGTATTCTCTCAATTTTTTCTTCAATTTTTAAAGATGAATTAATAACATGAGAATATCTATGAAAACTAACAATTTAATAATTATGTATAAATGTATATAAATTAGCATTTCATTTGACAGCTGAAATAACATTGTTGTATCTGGATATTCACCTTGTGGTCATTCCATACAAACAGAAACAAAACAGGTAATTCCGTTATTCGAAATGTTTTCATACAAATTTTTATGACATAATGTGATGCTCCATATTACATTATAAAACACGATGAGCAAGTGATTATTTTGTTATTCTAATTTTCAACATATTTCTTACGATCATTTTTCCGTGCGTCACGAAAACACGGTATGCAATATTTGAAAACAGGTAATTACACCTGTTATCGACATACACCTTGCACCGATAATATATTTAACGGTGTTATTATTAGATCACAACCAATTATAAAATTGTCTTTTTTCGCTTGATATAATTTTTAAGCATGTGTTCTGATAAACTTCACTGTGCTCCTCATTGATTATATGAAGTTAATGAGATTTCGTAATGTTATTATCGGGGAGGAAATTAATCGCACCGAGATGTATGTTTAGCTAACGATGTCTCGAGTCATCAAGTCTGTCTGCAAGATGGATCCACGCGTAGAACACAGCTAGAGTCCATTATCCACAGATTAATGGCAAACATGCATAATATGTGGAAGTTCTACTTTCCTCACTCACCCACTCACTCACCCACTCACTCACTCACTCACTCACTCACTCACTCACTCACTCACTCAATCAATCACTGACTCACTCACATGCTTTCCGATCGCATCCTATGACCATATCAGTCGACGTTAACCAGAGCTGGCTTGATGGGGTAGCTTAGTGGGTATTGCGTTCACCATCCAAACAGAAGACGCAGTTTCGATTCAACATTTGAGAACAAATTGTGAACCCTATTCTGAGAGTCCTCTCTAAAGTATTTCTAGAATACAAGCGACGTCCTGATGGAGGTCTTATCGCAAATCAAACCTGGAGCAGGCAAACCATTGGTTACAGGATGGTGCTAGGCTTGACCGGTCTCAGCACCAAAATATACCCATGAAGATATGAGTACAACACTAGGGAAGAATGCCCCTTTCTATGCCACTGTAAATGGTATGCGCAGCAGATTACCCTAGAAGACCAACCCCTTCCTGGAAGGTCTGTTACGTCAGCATCACCATAACAATGATCCAGAGAATCCACGCTATAGCGAATACCGACCGGAGAAAGTCTGAGCGTCATATTGCTAGTTCAGTAGGCATTTCCCAGGAGAGTGTACATTCCATTATCATAGAAACTTTGACAATGAAGAATGTGTAAGCCCGTTGGATTCCAAAGCTTCTGACATCTGACCTAAAACGCATCAGGCACAACAAGTGTCGTGATCATCTAGCTCTGTTTGAAGATGGTCCAGAAATGTTCTTGCAACGACTATCCAGATTCATCACTTCCATTCCAAACAACAATAAAACTGTGGAAGCATTTGACATCACCTTCACCAAAGAGGACAAAGCTGGAAAGGTTATGGCCTTCGTGTTCCAGGATGTCAAGAGTGCCATCATGGTGGATTATCTTCCAAAAGACCGCACAATAATTTGGGCATATTGAAGCAATTTCGGCATGAAATAAAGACGAAGAGACTTGTGTAACTGAGAAACGGCGTGCTCTTCTAGGACAATTCACCAGTGCACAAAAGAGTCCGCAATCCACGAGTGGCTTCTTCAGCACCAACCTCATTCTCCCGATCTGGCTCCGTCAGACTTGCATGTGTCCCCAAATAGGAAGAAAGCTGTAGCCGGTACCCATTTCAACTCGAACGATGACATCCTAGCAGCTGCGGAGAACGTTTGAGAAAACCAAGAGATGACTTCTTCGAAACTGGGATAACACCCCTCGAACATCGAGATATGCTCAGGTGTGTGTCAGTTTTCCGACTTATCTACACCTGGTGAGGTGTATGTCATTGTACCGACAGATCTACACCTGGTCAGGTGGGTGTCATAATCTACACCTGGTCAGGAGTGTGTCATAATCTACACCTGGTCAGGAGTGTGTCATAATCTACACCTGGTCAGGTGTGTGTCATTGTTCCGACCGATCTACACCTGGTCAGGTGACCTACATCGCCAGATTTAGCTTCCATGACGTCACAGCGTCAGACGACTTTAAAAGTAACACTTTATGCCTGGCACGTGAGGTATGTTATATATGCTCCTCGACACTGCGTGTATTGCGCGAACTGTGCAAGGAGCCGAACGGGAAACAGCAGTCTCGCGTGTCTTCACGACAGGAATGGGCGAGATACTTTACACAGAAATACCACAACGTTGAGATGCCATAGACAGTCAGCGCCCTTCACAAACTTCTGCACAACCTGCAGACGAACTGGGCCATGGCATTAGAGTATACTCTACGACTTACAGTCGTCGTGAAGGAGTCCCCTCTCTCGACAGCTCAACTCTTGTCCTGTGCTCCGAGGCGCCATAAATCGCTATGCAAAGGGGTGAGTGAGTATGGTTTTACGCCGCGTTTAACAATATCAATTCCAGCAATATCACGGCGGGCGACACCAGAAATGGGTTTCACATATTAGATCAATGTGGAGAATCGAACCCGGGTCTTTGGCGTGACGAGCGAACGCCTCAACCACAAGGCTACCCCACCGCCCGCTTTGTGTGGTACGACGAGGGCCCTTTCTGGGCCCACTGGAAATGCCAAGATTTAACGATGAGGAAAACTTGAAACATTGGTGTTAAACTTATCAGATATGTTCAAATTGATGACAAACAGCTGTATTTCTTTTTTACAGACCCGTGAAGATTCCGGGGTAGAATAGATCTTCAGAAACCCATACTAGCCGTAAAAGGCTACTATGCTTGTCGATAAAGGCGACTAACGGGATCGGGTGGTCAGGCTCGCTAACTTGGTTGATACATGTCATCAATCCCAATTGTATGGATCGATGCTCGTGATGTCAATCACTGCATTGTCTGGATCGATGCTCGTGATGTCAATCACTGCATTGTCTGGTCCAGACTCGATTATTTTACAGACCGTCGTCATAAAGCTTTAATATTGCTGAGTGCGGCGTTAAACAACAGGCCAAACCAACCAATCTTTTTTTTACATTTACAAGTACAAATCCACAAATATGACTAAAATAAATGATAAGATCAACATTTTTAGAACTTCGAATGGAAATCTATCTATGATTCGTCCGTGACCCAAGATGAATTCTTTATCATTTGTTTGTAATGGGTTTTTTTTATGTGTACATCTACTATGATTTTGTTTGTTTGTTTGTTGTTTAACGCCGCACCCAGTAATATTCCAGCCATATGACGGCGGTCGGTGAATAATCGAGTCTGGACCAAATATTACAGTGATTAACATCATGAGCATCAATCCACGCAATTGGGAGACGATGACATGCCTGAACCAAGTCAGCGAGCCTAACCACCCGATCCCGTTAGTCGCCTCTTACGGCAAGCATGTTTGGGTTGCTGAAGATCTATTCTAACCCGGATCTACTATAAAAATCAGCTGGATTCCAAGACTTATGTTTCTCATGTTTCAAATATAAGACATCTGCTTCATGAAACCTCTGAAATCAGTTTTGTCATGGTACTGAACATTAATGTTTTTCTCTCATTTATATGAAAATATCTGCAACTTTCAAAAACAATTTCTAAAAGTTTTCGTACATTCTTAAATTATGCAGATCCTGTTGTCAAAAAGGGCCGTAATTCTACACTGTTCATTTCACTGTCCACGTTTAATATATGCCCGCAATCGTTGGTTTCATCATGGGTTTCGCCTGTTGGCTTTCTGCAACATATAACTAACAAGCCGCGAAAATAGTGTTTATGGCGGCGTGAAACCCAATTCACTCACTCACTCATTAGACCTAAGGTGATGGAGAAATGGGTAAATACATTGAAGACTAGATAGTCGCTGGTTTTTGTGCACAGCGTAAAGGAAATGGCCCCGTTCCAGAAAGCGATCAGGGGCGGTAGGGTAGCCTAGTGGTTAAAGCTTTCGCTCGTCACGCCGAAGACCCGGGTTCGATTCCTCACATGGGTACAATGTGTGAAGACCATTTCTGATGTCCCCCGTCGTGATATTGCTGAAATTTTGCTTAAAGCGTCGTTAAACCATACTCACTCACACTCTAGAATGTCTATTGGAGTTACGATCGTCTTAGCGCTACGGTCGCTTTGTTCAACCGGGCCTAACATGTTCAGGTATTAATGTCCGCGCTCCCAAAACAACAGACTGCTATCACCATAATCTAAATCACCAAAGAATCTTTGGCACCGAAACATCGCAAACCAACACGAGTTTCAAATCTATTTGAACACTTTAAACCCGAGGGTGGTCGTGAAAACACTACATTGACTAAATCACTCAAATACTTTTCAGCTGTCGTAGTTAACAAACAACACTTATAGAGATGGCATAATGTAGAAACAGACGAGGTGAGTGGCTGGAAAAGATAAAAACCCTGATCGGAATACGATGCCTTCAGCCGTAATGGCGATGACAGCGTCATCTCCGGGTTGATGGACTCCGTAATGACTGCTGAAGGGGAAGAGCACTGCACTATTTACGCTGAAGAAGTCATCTTATTATTAAACATGTTGCCTCCGTTAAGTCAACACATTGTATAAATACAATTCGTGAGGTGACATGTGAAGCATGCGGTGTTTATGTCAGTCGGTGTAGGGGGTGACATGTGACGTCATGATCAGGTGCGGATATATCCTATATTGCCCTCTGTAAGTGTATTAGCTTGGAATGAGACCTGAAGGGACCTGCAATGTGGAACTTGTTCCTGTAGTCGGTCAGCGCCGTGTTTGTACTCCATGGCGCACTGGAAGCCGCGTTCTACAAGTAACTTGCGTACGAATTCCGGAGAGAATATCCATTTTTGTCCAATCAGAGCCGATGTCAACCGTAAGCCCAGACTAACATTTAGTCTCTGAAATCTTATATTACACAATATCCTTCTTGACTCTAAAAATAAAAATAAAAATTCCCTATGCTGATTTCAGAGTAGAGCTAGCTTGAGCTGGCTAGACTTGCTTTTGTATGCATTTCTAGATTATTATTTTTTCATAAAATAAATATATTCCACGGTCATGGTGCAGGACTACCGTAAGCCCAACAGTTCAACTTACTATTTCGTGGCCTAAAGGTTGTAACAAGTTATTGTTGTTGGTTTGTTGTTTAACGCCGCACTCAGCAATATTCCAGCTATATGACGGCGGTCTGTAAATAATCGAGTCTGGACCAGACAATCCAGTGATTGATATCATGAGCATCGATCCACGCAATTGGGATCGATGACATGCATGAACCAAGTCAGCGAACCTGACCACCCGATCCCGTTAGTCGCCTTTTACGACAAGCGCTAGCATAGTCACCTTTTACGGCAAGCATGGGTTGCTGAAGACCTATTCTACCCCGGAATCTTCACGGGTCTGTAACAAGACTATCGAAAGTCTATATTAGTAGGAGAGTTGGAACAGTTTGTTTTGTTTTTTTGTTCGTTGTTTCACTCTCCAGTCAGCAGTAGTCATCCTCGTCTGTATCAGACATACCAGTGATTGACTGCAACGCCAAAATCCAACGGGGTACATCACATGCAACCTGATTCTACAATTGAGTGAGTGAGTTCTATTTTAAGCCGCTTCGAACAGTATTTCAACTATATTGCGGCAAATCAACAGGCACAGAATCCGACCACCCGACGGCGGTTGGGTAGCCTAGTGGTTAAAGCGTTCACTCGTCACGCCGAAGACCCGAGTTCGATTCCCCACATTCATGTATGTACAATATATGAAGCCCCTGTCTGGTGCTCCCCGCCGTGATATTGATGGAATATTGCTATAAGCGACGTAAAACCATACACGCTCACTCACTCACTCCAACAATCCGATCTCTGACCAGGATGGGGATATTGGGATATTAATTCTATAACAGAATACCCAAGAGTTCAGTGTATGAAATTATTACAAGATCAATGTCTCCTATAAAAATACATTTAAATTATCTTAGGGGTACGGGTGGCCCAGTCGTCTAAGGCGCCCGATTCGCCGTGCAGAGTTGCTTCCCTTGGGCACTACAGAACCCTATGATCGAGGGTTCGAAACCCGGTTCGCACCGATTATGTTTCTTGGTTTGTTAGCACAATACTCCAGCTCATGGGTTACGCCAAAGTGGTAAACGTCTGAAAACTGCTTCACTTCGGGCATAACACCCAGATTAAACTACGGCGTCGTGATATACCTGGAAGTTGGTTTAAAGCAGCGTTGAACCAAACTCATTCACTCACGTTCTCAGCTCCCTGGGGGGTATACGTTAAACCAGTACTCAATAATAAAAAAAATCAGTGAAAAACAAGTCAGTTTCTTAAAAAGGTCCGAGAGAGATCAGAATGAAATTCTTTATAAGTGCCTTAAAAAGAAAGAGATAGAGGCTGATCTGAAAACACCATGTGTGAACTTCAGTCATATTCTCCCACGGGAGTCCTCGCTTTACCGTATGCACAAAACACGCAATCTCTTCGTGGAGTATTTCAAGCTTGTAGTTCCAACCTTCACGGTGCTGTCGTCGGTGCAGAGCGCCGGGGAGTCTTACCTTTCTCCCCATGAACTGTCGATCCTAATCTCAGTGACGCGATCGCTCTAAAAACTTGATGCGGCCATAAAATGCCTCCCCGAACGACCTATTCACCTTCGAAACGTTATCCTCGCCTTCGGAAGCCAAATGGAGCCACTTTGGCAACATAAATAGTATGATATTATTTTTAAATCGAAATTTCTCCTTATTTCAATTATTTGTATTGAGGTCATTTCGGTGTTTTAAAATAATATTGAAATAACGAGAAAATAATCGAAATGACGAGAAAATGATAGAAGAAACGAGACAAAAAACTCGTAATGTAAAAAATAAAACAAATAACTTATATAACTAGAAATTTCGATTTAAAAATAAAAAATATGCTACCAAATTGGCACAGTTAGGCTTTCGTACTCGCTGTCTTGACCCTGCACGAAGATAACTTGACTGCCAATATATACGTTGGGTGTAAAAGAAGATGGCATTTTTCCACATCAGTGCGATTTTTTAAAGAATTGACAGCAGGTGTTGTTACACTGCAAAACTGACAAAGGTTGAAAAATGAAAAAAAATCCTCTCCGCGTTTTATTGTATATTTTCTCTTTGATTGCCAAACCTGTTATTTGCCGATCCGGTTAAGGATATAGGTCTCCAGTTGAGCTGGTATGGGTAACTCGGGTACTCGGGTCGGGTGTGGACTGATAAGGACCCGGGAACCCACAGGACTACCCGGACCCGTGGATAGTCATGTGATATATTGTTTAATGACAAAAAATGATCTACAATTGTATATGGTTACATTACATGTCACTGATGTTCGAATTTCTTTCTGACTATGCACCCATTCCTTCTGACTTTTATGTTTGTTTCAGTCAACTTCCGTGTTTGCATGACCAGATCGTTTTATACGTGTATCTTAATACATTTTGTATACTGTGTCTGGGTATTCAGAACTGCGGCATGGTATCTCAGTAGGCCAGCACTATAGAATCGAATTATTCCGGACTGATACAAGCAAGCACACACACACGTGCATGCACGTCGCTATATAAGTGCAATGATCTTGAACGCGACGTTAAAACCCCATTTCACCTGCATGTTATCGTATATGAGGGGGAACGGGTGGCCCAGTCGTCTAAGGCGCCGCGATCCGCTGTGCAGAGTTGCGTCCCTTGGTCACGCCAGAAACCTTTGTTTGTGGGTTCGAATCCCGGGATGGACCCGTGCTCGTGGGTTTCACCGAAGTTGTAAACGTCTGAGACCTGCATCACTTCGGGCTTTCCTCCCACACTAAGCTGACACGCCGTGATATAACTGGTATACTGTTAAAAGCGGCGTTAAACCCAACTCACTCACTCACTCACTCACTCATCGTATCTGAATTGCGTTGATCGATGCTCATGATGTCGATCACTAGATTTGAGTTAAACACTAAACAAATACAC
The DNA here is from genome assembly GCF_022045235.1 of Haliotis cracherodii. Classification (NCBI taxonomy): domain Eukaryota; kingdom Metazoa; phylum Mollusca; class Gastropoda; order Lepetellida; family Haliotidae; genus Haliotis; species Haliotis cracherodii. Next base: position 9,934,131 of record NW_027266280.1, on the reverse strand, counting down.
ATACAATGCCGTGTGAATTATATATAGCTGGACGAGTAAGTGGTGCATGTAATCCATTAGTGACCTTCAGGCTGACCTCCAGTGACCTTGCAGAGTTCCCTCCCTTAGCCGATCGTTGGTTGGAATCCCTTATGAAACTCGGTGATAATCCTTGGTCTCTCAGCTGAACTGAAAAGCTTATCAACGCTGTGGTAATTGGAACTCGTACGAATTTCGGATTGGATGGAAAGTTTTTTCCGCGATAGTCAGCGTGCCACCGGGTCACCTTTTGCTCACCTACCAATTTGTTTATCATTGGCGTGGAAATGAAAAGCACCTGGATAACATAATAAACGGCCCACATCGACTAGGTAAGATCACAATCGGCAAGGCTACAAACAAATATCAAGTACCTCTGTTTAATATTCGAGTCGCACAAGCTAGATATAAACTGAGCATAAAAAGTAAGGGATCGTGAATATTTGGGGGATTTTTTTGAAGACCGAGCACAAAATATCCCTAAAAATATTAATGATCCCTTATTTTTCTTGTTGAGTATACTGGAAACCTATGATACCCTGTAGTCCCCAGTGGAGTGAGTGAGTGAGTGAGTATGGTTTTACGCCGCTTTTAGCAATATTCCAGCAATATCACGGCGGGGGACACCAGAAATTGGCTTCACACATTGTACCCATGTCGGGATTCGAACCCGGGTCTTCGGCGTGACGAGCCAACGCTTTAACCACTAGGCTACCCGACCGCCCCTTGGAGCCCCCAGTGGAACGCGCTTACACTGAGAGTGCAGCCTGACATGGCGTAAAAACACATTCATTTCATATCATGTATGCTCATGTCATCAAGCGGGTGCGCATGCGTGTGATCATGTGCGTGCACGTGCGTGTAAAGAGCGTGGTAATGCTCAACTTGAACACGACTCCAAGACTGCGCGTGTAGCAGCATGCGCGTCCCTCAGTTCCTCCCAGCAGACCCCGTCACGCCAGCAGTGCCCATAACACGCGCGCCATGGAAGGAAAGTAACTGGCTTGTCAGAACTGATCCTGAGATAGACTAAACCTTTTTACGTTTTGTAATTTAGTGTCAATTTATTTCGCATGCCTTAGAGCCATGAAAGCTAGCAGTCAACGCTCATCAATTCACCATACGTCCTGAAATACGCATGGAGCCTCTCATCCCGTCCAGCGTGCAAGAAACCATCTCTGATATATGCATTTAAAGAGATGCTTCCAGCAGGTTTTCGCCTCCCCATGAAAGTACTCCGTTATATGTTATACATATTTGATCCCTTCCTAGTTCCGCTTTTGAATGATAAGAATTTAACGATTTGTACATGATAAAAGGATGAACTTTGCCAACATTAAAGGAACTGGAGCTACAGTTTCATGTAATTCAGTAGAATTTAACAGTCTCTAATTTCAATTTAATAAAATGTATTTGTTACCGTAAACAATCAAACAAAAGTTAAATAATTAAAAAATGTTTTTAATAAAAGAGTATCTGTTTCAAAAGGTTTTAAATCATTGGGAACTCTACATTTATGTGAAATTAGACATTCTTCTTTTTTCAAATGAAATGATATTTTATTAATTTGTTTGAAAACAGCTAGTATTTCTGATTAATGAAAAAAATGAGCTGAACTAAAACGGAATGATTAGATTATCGCGTTTTACGACTTGAACTAATTTGAACTAGTTATCAAATTAGAGCCAGCGTCGGGGAGAGCTCTGTTGTATCACTGGCAGTATATTAGGAGTAAATCCCCCTGAGGATGCTCTTAAAGAGAAAGATGAAATAAAGGCAGCGGTAACCAAGACTGCATCGACGGCTTCACAGTCGGGTTAACAACCCATTATCTGTTAGCTGTTCGCAATGTGAGATATCGACTTCCAGGCAATCAGGAAGTACAGCCACGTAACGTCATCGTTATGAGAGGTCAAGGACCCGTTTGGAGGTGACACTAAAAGAGAAAATGTTAGAAAATAAACGAAATAGGAATTGACTTGTTGAGCAACTAATTTTGCTATTTGATTGTAGCAAAAACGTAAATATATGCTTGTAACGGGAGATCTTTCTACGTATTCATATCTAATGATAATAAAATATAAAAAAAGAAAAGGGCATTAAAATGTTTCCTTCAAATTAAAGAAAATGTAATGATCAACTAATTAATCACAAATAATTGATTTAACGTCTAGCGTTAATATTCGGGGAATCAATACAATTTAATAACCGGATTTGACATAAAACGGATATTTTGGTAATATATATTCATGGTGTGTGTGTGTCTTGGTGTTGCACCACAACACAATGTCGGTCCCGGGGTTGGGGAGTGTCTGCCGTCATAGTATAGCACCCCCACACGGTATAGCCGATGTCGGGAGTATATACCGCAATGGTATAGCACCCCCACACGATATAGCCCATGTTGGGGCCCGGGGGTGGGGAGTATATGCCATGTTGGTACAGTACCCCCACACGATATTACCGATGTTGGTGCCCGGGGGTGGAGAGGTAATGGAGAGGTGAATGTGAGATAATGGTCCGTGGAAGAGCAGTTTTTACCGTCTGGCGTTTGAGCTCTGACGCAACGTGTGCCTGTTGGGTGAGGTGCTTTTCTCCTCTTTCGATAGGGGGTGGGGCGAGGAGCGAGGAGCGAGGAGCGAGGGGTGCTACTTCTGCACTGAAGGTTAGCACTGATGTTTAGGAGAAGAGCAGAACCTTATGTTGGGCTAAACTCAATCCTAGCCTCAGTGTACAGTTTAAATGTCTTGTCGGGGTGACTGTTAGAACTGTGCTGTAGGATATGAAAGCAGCTGATACGTACCTAACTTTTCCAATACAGTTTTGCTTTTACTCGCTGTGATTGTTCGTCATGTAATTTCACAGTATGTAATTGTCCGTCATGTAATTTCACAGAATGTTATTGTCCGTCATGTAATTTTACTGTATGTAATTGTCCGTCATGTAATTTTACAGTATGTAATTGTCCGTCATGTAATTTCACAGTATGTAATTGTCCGTCATGTAATTTCACAGTATGTAATTGTCCGTCATGTAATTTTACAGTATGTAATTGTCCGTCATGTAATTTCACAGTATGTAATTGTCCGTCATGTAATTTTACAGTATGTAATTGTCCGTCATGTAATTTCACAGTATGTAATTGTCCGTCATGTAATTTTACAGTTTGTAAATGTCCGTCATGTAATTTCACAGTATGTAATTGTCCGTCATGTAATTTTACAGTATGTAATTGTCCGTCATGTAATTTTACAGTATGTAATTGTCCGTCATGTAATTTCACAGTATGTAATTGTCCGTCATGTAATTTTACAGTATGTAAATGTCCGTCATGTAATTTCACAGTATGTAATTGTCCGTCATGTAATTTTACAGTATGTAATTGTCCGTCGTGTAATTTCACAGTATGTAATTGTGCGTCATGTAATTTTACAGTATGTGATTGTCCGTCATGTAACTGTACAGTATGTAATTTGGCGTCTTGTAACTTACAGTATGTAATTGTGCGTCATGTAATTTACAATGTATAATTGTTCGTCATGTAATTGTTCGTCATGTAAACTGTACGGTGTGTAATTTTACGCCATGTGCAGTTGTAATTGTAAGAGTACAACAAAATAAAAAAATACAATTTACAGACGTTGATTTGATTATCCTTTTTCTCATAAAGAAGTTAATGTGCAATAATGGGAATTAGTTCATTTTAATAAAATAATAAAACTTTACGTACCTTTTTTTAATTAAGATATAGCTTAAATGTGGAATGTCACCAAATGTACGTTGCAACAATTTCAAAATTATTTAAACGTTCGAGGGTGGGCAAAAATGTAGACCCTATACTTTGCAGCTAAAACACTTTTGGGTGGAAAAACTCAATAAAAGCTGCATTTTACAATTCTAGACTTAATTGTTGGAACTCTTGGTACTGGCTTATCCACATATTGCTAATTAAATAAATTAACCATACACATGTGTTATATCCCACATGGGGAAACCGCATGTTTCTTCAAGGTCAAAGAAACATGAGCAGGTACCAAATTCTTTTAACATGGCACCATGCTCCTTAACCAAAGTCTTGGTACCACCCTGCATAAGGACAACGCCACAGGTGATATACATGCATAAGGTAGCCAAGCCGGCACCGACCCCTCAGTGCGCTAGAGTTAACACGATGTGGGCACGTGATCACGTGCGATGAGGTATAACGAACACGCTTGAGGCGGTTCTCCACTCTCTGCTGCATATACTCTTTCAGGAACAGTGCACCCATGCAGTAATGACCTTTGCACCATTCATTCGTTAAACTATATATCTGTTCTTCTCTCTGAACACGACCTCTACTTGGTGGGGTTAGTGTGTCAGCTCTTGTACTCTGGAGTCAGGTAATACACTGAGGATCAATACGTCCTAACAGATTAAAAAGACACATATCTATAAATGCCGACGTACATTTCTTCATTGTCTCGGCAGAGACGTTCTCAGGGTCGATGCTTACTGATGCGTAATTACTGCTTTTAAAAATAAGTGGAATGGAGTTTTCTGTTTTGATTTTAAACCCGATAAAACTGTTTTATTATTTCAAGATCCCAATCGGTTGTGATGACGCGCGCAACTGTAAGCAGCATTGAATGATACGCGAGATCACGAGAGCTTACGAGAACCCAACTCAACTCATCGCGATTTAAAACGAGCTTTGCAGCAGGTGCTTGTGAGATTCGTAATTTGTAAAACCCTTCTGCTTGAAAAACTACCAAAATTGCTTTTAAGGTTGGCAAAAATTCAACCAACATTCAACAACATACGATACGCCAGTCGATTTGAAAATGTCTCGAATAGTGATGATTGCGGTTTGATTGAATACAACAGGTGCAGGAGATACCTGAAGGCCTGCGGGCGTTATGGGTCGCCCCGTGACATAGCAACAAGACATCCTCTCTCTAGCTTCATCATGCAGGCTTCGGTACCGTTCATACCGCAGCCCAAGGTGTAGAAATGCGATGGAACAGATTCATGTTCCGTGGTGATGGGGAGCCGGGCGGAATATGCTGCCTTTTGTCTGGAATATGAATTTACAGAAAGCGTTTCTGAAACGTCGTGTGTGTAGAACGCAGGAGTTAGTGTTGATGGTTGTTGATGGTCGTTGTCCAGAGCGTATAAATAAGGTATGAATAAAAGCCACAAAAAACATTTAAAAAATTGTAAGATCCGGGTATAGGTGTTCAACAACCCCTGCTCACCTTAAGAGGCGAGTTTGCTTGTATTAAGAGGGGACTAAAGGGATCGGGTGGTCAGACTCGCTGACTTGGTTAATGCATGTCATTGTATCCCCATTGTGTAGATCGATGCTCATCATGTTAATCACTGGATTGTCTGATACAAACTCGATTATTTACAGACCGCCGTCATATACCTTAATATTGGTGAGTGCGGCGTTAACCACAAACGAACACTAACTCACTCTAAAGGTCCAATATGGGTAATATGACACCCATTTTCCGTTATATTGCAGGAATGTTGCTAAAAGCGGCATAAAACACAACTCACTCACTCACGGGTACTGGAGATGACAGCGCAAAAATGTGAAACATCCATCAAACTGCTTCCCACTGAAGAAGATAGACGAGATAGCACAGTCTGATACATCGGCTGCCAGTCAGACGCTGTTGGTTATCCACTAACCCCGCGCTTGCAGCTCATAGTCCTTGACGCGTGTGTTTACAATCTGCATGTACGTATGTTCTTTTATTGCCAGTTACCTATTGAAAATTCTTAGTGAAATAACGCTGGAATGTTCTCGCGGCTATCATGTTCAGCGTTTTTACGTCAGCCATTTATCACGAGTTCCTGAAATAACCTTTCTTAGTCATTAAGAAGCGTAGCTACAACAACTCATGCAGACTTTACAGAAAACACCATTCTCGCGTTTTCATAAAGACAACTGATTAAAGAATGATAAATATACTAAGCTGTTGTCAACTGACATGTTTGTGATATGTTACCATTCCGACATGGTGGTCCCATCAGAAGGAAGATATACGACAGTAAAACTGAATACCACACACAGCTCCACCCTCGATTATCCGGCGTATTATATTAGCTCTATTCCATTATGATATATGATAATCGAGAATACAGAGCTCTTCCGGGCTTACCCTAGGACGAGTATGGTACTGAAAAAGCATAGAGATTTCGAACCTAGGATCAGCGGATCCTGTAACGGGTAAGAGACGCAACTCTGTACTGCGGAATACGGCAACTTATACACTTCTCAGATATCCGTGCCCCTAACCAACTCCGGGATTGCGCGAGTAGAGGGATTAAACCATTAAATATGGGTTACTTTTTTCTCTAGAAATAACAGAATTGGTAACCTGGTTCAGAATTGCGCTCCATTGTGGCAAAACTAGTCTAACCTCACGCTAAGCGCTGGTGATAACCAGACATACAAACTGAGAAAAGTTATTTCCACAGCTGATAATATTACCACCAAGAAATCCACCCAAACAATTCAATGCGCTTTTATCCTTTGATTTCTTGTAATATTGCCTCGTGTTTGTTTTCAGAATGCGAAGATTAATCCTTATTTGTGTTCCTTGTGGCTAGAATCGAAAAGATGACAATGATTACGAATTTTTCCAAGATGGTCACCTGCTGAGATTTCTGAGAGTTCAGAAGACATGGACCCGGTCTATCCTACACGCAATAGTCTTCCTCGTGCACATTTATACTGCAGTGGTGTTTCATCACCGTCGGGGTAGTCGTAACAGACGCTGACTGAGTAAACACTACAAGAGAGGATCACGACCCTGGGTTTAGGCCATAGCCGAATCTTGTTATCAAAATCCAGACGTGTGTCGGGCATGCTACACGTTTCGTAACGCGAGACTCAAACAGTGTGGTTGTCTATACTACTGGCGGCTCCCTTAATTCGCGCCATCGTGTCAGCCCTTTGATATTATTGTCGTAGATATATACAGGATATAATATTACTCACATCGACGAGACATACTGATGGACGGAGTGTTTACAACGAGGAACAGTAAATTATTTTCTTTATTCGCCACTTTGAACATTATTTGATGTCCATCAATATATGTCAGCTTGATGTAGGATAAAATCCCATAGTAACGCAAGATGCAAAAAGTTTACGCTTTTGGTGAAACCCGCGAGCAAGGGTATCGTGCTGACAGACCACGGATAGTTCTTAGATCACGATGGTGCTGGTGAGAAGGGAGACAACTCAGCGCGGTGCGTTATTAAGAGGTTAAAACAAGGACTGGTCAGCTCGGAGTCGTATTATGCGTCTGAGTAGGGAATCCATGTTAAACTGTGGCATAGTATCTCAGTGGAAAAGCAGCAACACCAGCACCACCATTAGCCCGGTATAGCGCGTCCAAACACAGCCACACGGACACACAGACACACACATAAGCATGTCGCTATGTAAGTGCGTAACCTTTAACGCGGCGTTAAATGTCACCTCACCTCACCTGAGGTCTAACAGATCTACCCAAACCCTGCAATAGTAGTACTAGTGTACCAGTGTCTTTACACATAACTTCAAGAACAGGCAAATGTGTTCTATACTCCTTTAAATAAAAGACCGCCTCCGTGGTCTAGTGGTAGAGCGTCTGCCCGGAGAGCGGAAGGCCCGGGGTTTGATCCCAGGCCGCGTCTATCAAAAGACGTTAGAATATAGTACGTGTTGTTCCCCTATCTGTCGGCATAAAGCGGCTAAAACAAGGACAGGTCGGCTCGGAGTCAGTATAGTGTGTCTGAGTGGGGTATTCATGTTAAACTGCGGCATGGTATCTCAGTGAGCTAGCACTATAAATCGGCATCAGTCCACGCACACACACATGTACTTGCACGTCGCTATATAAGTGCAATAATCCTGGACGCGACGTTAAACCCCTTTACCTCACCTCCTTCAATTAAAAGCTTGTTTAGACAGTGTAAATGAAGCGAATTACGGAATTAAAGTTTTTTTCTGAATCCGTATGTACAGTTGTCATGGTGTTTCTGTGCACGCCAACACAAACCATGTGTTTATTTGGTTTCCGAGATTCACTACCCCTGTATGTGTGGCGTGTGCTTCTATTACCCCTTGTTTTGATATTCTCGGGGAGATTTACCTGGGGTGATGAAGATGTGAAGATAAGAGCCATGGTTTTCCTCTGTGGTTACCTCTCTGTACTACGCCTCAACGTCTTAATCCTATAATCTTAGAACACGAGAAAACTCGGTCTTGATGTAGTGTGAATGCACCGATCGCAGAGATGCAGGTTTCTCCTAGAATAGACAGACCCACAGACGGGGGCCATATGCTTCAAACCGGCCGAGCACCGAAAAAACGGCTGGCCATACACTTTCAAATCCCCCCACCTCGCAGGTATGCCATGTGGGCGAGTCTACAGAAGGCATACAGTGTTGAAGATGTATTGTTTTAGCTGACGATATTCTCCCTTAACGGTTAATGTTGCGGCACATGGTCTTCTGTGCAGCACACAGTTAATATATAACGTCAAGGCCGGATAATAATAAGTCTCGATTATCTGCCGAAACAGATTCCTTTGAGAGTAGATGACAAAGTAATGATAATATTATATAAATGGATTATAAAATGAGCGATGACACCAGGGCCCACTTGCACAAAGCGATCTTAGCTCTAAGATGATCGTTACTCCCATACTTTAACATAGGCTTACGATAGTCTTAGCGCTAAGATCGCTTTGTGCAAGTGAGCCCAGGTGTCCGCGGAAGGGTAAGCATGTCCTGTCCTACCGACAGAACCCGCCACTCACACAATCAATAAGTTATCAATTCGAGAAAGTGCAACGTTGGCCCCGGATGGTAAGCAGTGACCCAAAGAGGTTCTAGTGCTGTATATCGGACTGGTTTATCACATTGATAACTCTGTCCATTAAAATTATGACAAAACATATCAGTAAAGCACGTCTAGTGTCCTTACGGTGATTTTTACAATTAAACTGCCGGACAAAAGAAAGAATTAGTATACACTTGAAAATTTGACCAAAACATTTCAAACGTTATCAAAACGTTATTAGGCTGAAAACGATCGCCGAAACACTGCAGACTTAAGGTATGGTGAGCGTTTCAAATATAACGCAATGGAATATTTTTTGTGTTTTTTTTTATTTCGTTTTAGCCAACATCAAACATGGGTGTATAGTTTCTTTTGCCTGGCAGTTTAGATAACCTTTACATTTGACGGCCTATGATGTAAATCACCGGATTGTCTGGTCCAGACTCGATTATTTACAGACTGCCATCATATAGCTGGAATATTACTAATTGCGACGTTAAACAACAAACAAACAAACAAACAAAACAAAACATTTGACGGGCAAAATTGACTTAGGCGATACAGTGTTCACTCTGAATTAAATGGACTTATTTCTGAGTCTCTATCAGCTGAAACACTGGCGGTGCGGCGTAAAATTAAACTCGTTCACTAGTGATGCATAATGTATACGTCTAAGAAACCCTATAGACAGTGGCGTTCAAATTGCTCCACACTTACAGTTACTCACTGTAATGGAGTACAAAGTTCATGACAAATCAGTCGTCTGTTAACACGTTTTGCTAACTACTGCTACACCGTGAAGCTGGGAGATCTTGTCTGGATGTGTGGAAAGGAACGAAAGAGGCTAAATTTCAAATCCTGACTCCTTCCCAAAGGTCTGTTCTGCTATTTTTATACTTAATCCAAATATAATACAGAATATTTAGACAACTTCAAGCGTTAATTCTATTTTCATCATCGGATGTCGTAGTTTCTTGGACTGGTCCGTGCACCAGGGGTGTCCCCGTGGGTCAGACTGCACTAGATAACGCCCGCCCTTGCTCTGTGATACAAGGAAATAGCATCGCCCTGCCTTTAGCCCCCAGAACAGGAATGGGCATGACCCTCAGCAGTGACATCTGAAATTTGCCCATCCTTTCTTTTCTTTGGGTGGCGATATCGTTGTTAATACCCCCGTGACGTCATGGTTCACGCGCAGCCAGGTGGCGGAAAGACGAACAGACAGACGAACACGTGCAATGATCTGTTTTGCGCTTTTCGCTTTTTATCCCCTGCGGACTTGGCGTTGCCTTCAGAACCGGGATATATTCAGACAGGAACACCACAGAGTGGAATTTGAGAGTACAGTAAATTAAAAGCAGGGCTAGGCTTTCCGACTGTGTTGAAGAACCGACCACAATGTGTTTACCTGTGATCTCGCTAGTTGATTGAAAACATCATACTTGCGTTCTCGGCGTACGAGAGCTCGGTTCCAGATAAAAGAACGATATCAGACAGCGCACTTCGGTGAAAATATGTGTTCGAACAGAATATGAACATATATTTATTTACCTTTCATGTTGACCGTAATGATTTTGTTTAGGAGTAATAGGTTTCTTAAACCGAACGATAATTTACTCCGAAAACCAAAAGCTGCGATACGTATGTGCAACTAAACGTTGATGGGCTAAGTTGGCATGTTCTTATAATAGCGTTAACAAATTCTGAAAGATTCCTGACGTTGACCTACCCTTAGATTGGCACAGAGAGGGACCGCCTCCGTGGTCTAGTGGTAGAGCTTCAGCCTGGAGAGCGGAAGGTCCGGGTTTCAATCCCCGGCCGCGTCATACCAAAAGACGTTAAAAGATGGTACTTGTTGTTACCCTGTCTGGCGCTCGGCATTAAGGGGCTAAAACAAGGACTGGTCGGCTCGGAGTCAGTATACTGTGTCTGAGTGGGGTATTCATGTTAAACTGCGGCATGGTATCTCAGTGAGCTAGCACTGTAAATCGGCATCAGTCCGGACTAGTACAAGCAGACACACACACACGTACATGCACGTCGCTATATAAGTGCAATAATCTTGGACGCGACGTTAAACCCCATTTCACCTCACCGCACCTCACAGAGGGGTCTGATTCTATTGGAACTCGGATGCACGCATGTCTTATGTTGCTCCAGATGGCAAGAGTAGTCGTTCTTGAAGAATCCAACATTGAGTGCACGTAACCATATGACCTTAAGATGAGTCAGTGATCTACTGACCTCTGACCTCTGACCTGTAAGTAGATGACCTTTGACAGATCTGTTCGGATATGAATCACCGTGTTCGTAGTGGCCAATCATTTATGCAAGTTATAAAAAAATGTATTGACCCATGTATCCTACGAGGCCGAATTTTCTTTTTTTAACGTATTCTTAACAGAGGTTAAAAAGCTGTAAACTTAGTATCGTATAGTGAGTGAGTGAGTTGGTTTTAACGCCACTTTTAACACTATTCTTTATATCACGGCGTGTCAGCTTGATGAGGGAGGAAAGCCCGAAGTGATGCAGGTCTCAGACGTTTACCACTTCGGTGAAACCCACGAGCACGGGTATGGTGCTGACAAACCTAGAAACATAATCGGGGATGCAACTCTGCACAGCAAATCGCGGCGCCTTAGACAACTGGGCCACCCGTGCCCCTTAGTATCGAATAGTTTTAGTTGATAAACGTATATATAAAAAAGAACCAACTATGACAGTCAACACCTGAAGCAAATGTATTTGTGTACAATTCACTTAAAGGGCAAGTTCACACGGAAATGAACCTTTTTTCCTTTTACTTTTTCCACATTAAAAGTGTTAACATAGAAGTGTCATAGACAAAAATATAAAAACATCATATTTAATTAACATATTTTTTGCACTAAAACGATTTATATTTTTCACATTTTCCAAGTGTTCTATTTCCATAACAAAAACACCATGGCTTATGTCCCTTGCAATATGACGTCATTGGTGCCAATTGATAAACATTATGACGTCATCATGCTTTGTTAGAGCCGCTTCACGTGGTGTAGGTACAGTTTTGTGATTCTAGCATCTCAGATGCCAGCCAGAATTGTGTTATGCTGAGTCACCACTGCGCCGGAGTGTGTCGTAGACCATGTTGTTGTACCGCAAACTGGTCCTTGATATCTTTTGCGTTGAGAATAGACAGGGACCCAGTTGAATTGGCACCAATTACGTCATAATCTAAGGGGGATAACTCAGGCCTATTTCGCTCGTAAAACGAAGGCCTCATAACGGCATATCACTTTCACACTATTGTGAGCTTCCTACTTTCACTGTGAAAAAAAATGAGTGTATATTTTCAAACACAGAGACTAACTAATTCTAAAATTGCGTTTTGTTTAGAAAAAGAAAGAAAGTGATTTTTGCGTGTACACTTCCCCTTTAAGAAACTTGTGATTTGTTTCTTTAATCCAGTAACGACAATAATCTCTGTGAAACAGACGAAGGGTGTCAAAACGAAGATGGAAACCTACCCTCCTGCTGAACTGACAGTTTTGTACTTAAATCTGTTCCTCTACGTCCACCTGCAGCCCATCGTCAAGCTATTAAGCTGTAGAACTACATAATTATGCATTCATATGTTCCCGATCCAGAAAAGAAAGATGTATCCTTTTTGTTACAGTGCGTTGGATCGTTTCAGGTGGTACAACTTTTGAAGGTTGTTTTCGTTTACACAGCGCGTGCAACATCAAAGATTTCACGGAGATATATTGAGAGTAGGTATACATAATGATACTCTACCACGTGTCTTCGGGAGTTTATTGATGAAATAAATATGAAAGCATTCTCAGCCTGTTAGCATGTCTTAAACGCAGAGTTAAATCCCCATAGTCCTGTAATCTTTTCTTATAATATATAAAATATGCGCATCATATTTCCAGTGAGTTATTATGAATACCCCTCTCATCTTGGAGAAAACCTGTCGATATCGCCACTCGATTGGTTCCACGTGCAGGACAATGACCTAATGACGTCACAAGTGCCAGAGTATCGAGCACGTGCAGCTCGTGATTATAACCAGACGGGAAGAGGCGCATTATCGCGGAACCGTGGATCTGCAAACTAACAGAAGAGGGTTAACTTCGGCTGTGATAAGAGCAACGCAACATTGACATGCTAATGCGCTATTCCCGAGAAGAGAATGTTCAAAATGCCGTGTGCCCAAAGGGCAGATAACTCCAATGACCCGAATGTTCGGGGCGGTCATTATAAGCGTGATGACGTCATCAGTAAGTTGTTGTTCTCTTGTTTTATCATGGGGAGAAGTATAAATATACCTTTATCTCGACTCTGACTGGACATGAAACACTCACAATGCCCTCTTTGCTTTGTCCTTGAGTAACACACGTCTGACGTGTGGGACTATTTTCACATTGCCCCGTATTACTAATCGTACATTTCCTTATCGTAAAGTATATGTAGATATTTCGTAGACGAGTGGATTGATGATGCTAAAGGTTGTTCAAGGTCACAACTGCTGTAGTCTTTCACAGTCGCCAAAGGAACATACGGAGCTGCTGGTTGCAGTGGTTAGAGGTAATATGAGTGAGTGAGTGAGTGAGTTTGGTGTAACGCCGATTTCCGTGTGATAAAAAGCCACAAAATACTTATTTATCAATAATGCAGGTTTACGGAGATGCCTGACAAAGCTACGTTGTAATATTCATGGTTTCAGTGTAAATTCTTATAGAAAGTACCAAACACCAGATACATCTTGTCATTATTGTAACGAACAAGTTGAAGATGAATTCCATGTCGTGTTGGTATGTCCGGCTTATAAACATTTACGTGTTAAATATCTTCCAACTTATTATTATTATCAACCAAATATGTACAAATTTATCAACTTGTTGAACATGGTTGATTATGATAAGTTACTTAAGCTCTGTATTTTCCTTGTTAAAGTCTTTAAAATAAGAAATTATATGAATGTATTGTGAAAGAAAATAGAATCATGTTAGTGGCGCCTTATCATTATATTGTCCCATATTTTACACATGTTGTACTGTTGGCCTCATGGCCATTTATACGGAATAGATGACTTGACAAAAAGCCACAAAACCCTATCCATAATCAAAACCCTTTCTATTTCCATAAAGACTTTCTGCATAAAGCAGAGTCCATTGTATGATTCCGTCTGTATCTTTAGCATGTGTTTATGAATCACTATCAAATAGCAATGATACCAGGTGTTCGCGAATAGGTGAGCGTGTCCTATCACTACCGGTAGCACCAGCCACATCTACGAGCACGTGAGGGTAATTTTAATAATTTTGCAAAAGAAATCGAAAGAAAATTACTAATCCAAATAAGATGAGAGCATATTCTGTTTTTATAGGTGAAGCGCGATGCTTAGAATACTCATCTGCACAGCAATTGGATTTAGATATTAAACTCTGTGTCCATTCAAGTGATTTCAGGAGCGTGTTCAGTGTTTGGTATAGATGAAATGCTCAGTGTTAGGTACAGATGAATCTGCCCAAGAAACACAAGTATGCCATTCCATTCCCCAGAATTGTCAGGTCAGGAAAACAACTGATAAGCATTGTCTGTGATTCTGTGAATTCTGTTGTTTTCTCGATCTAAGATAGTAATCTACATTCGAGCTAGGAATGCTGCTACTGGACCGGTATGGTCTGGCTGAACCTTGGCATATTCCATCATCTCGCAAGAATCCACTACAAGCGTCAATGCTCTTTCTCCCAGCCATATGGCAACACCGACGAGCGCCATCTTGATTCGCGCTAGCCTCTTTCTGAGATTAGCTCTTGCGCCCCGCACGTGACAAGTAGACGATGAAGCCAGAGGGCTATCGCGTGGAAGCGAAGTGATATGGGGACTGCGGGCCAGAAATAGTGCCAGGGAACAGATGGTAAAGCGTGATACCTGGCCTCCAATTCAGAAGCTGTTTTATTCTGACTATTGTTACAGTGCCGCCGTAACGTCATGTTCGGGGCGTTTCCCACTTGCAATGTGTGACGTCACAGCCTCGAATGTATAGTGTTAAGTCAGCTATTCTTATATGAAAATACATGCCCCTGGAGTTTCCTACCCTACCTTATTTTCTCTTTTAAACGGCAGAGACTTTTCTTTTCATAATCCCGACCTCGTAATTGTCACTAAAGATATATTCTAACCCGGAGTCTCTACCTCTTACAAGTACAGGATACTGGGGACCAATTCTAGCCGGGATTCCAACCTCTTACAAGTACAGAATACTGGGGACCGATTCTAACCCGGAATGCTTATAGCGCGTACCAGTTCTGATTATATAACCCGGAATCCCAACCTCTTACAAGTACAGAATACTGGGGACCAATTCTAACCCAGAATGCATATAGCGCGTACCAGTACTGATTATATAACCCGGAATCCCAACCTCTTACAAGTATAGAATACTGGGGACCAATTCTAACCCGGAATGCTTATAGCGCGTACAAGTACTGATTATATTACCCGGAATCCCGACGGAGGAATATGATAAACGAAATTATTCAAAAGCACCTTTCTTTGTAATCTATAGCAAGGCAGCGAGGTAGCTGAGTAGTTAAAGACTAAGGGTTCATTTTTTCATATGTCTGCAGACAATTCCTAGTTCCCCTGTCGTTAGGGATATTGAAAGTTGAGACAAAACTGACACATTTTTCTACCCTCCCTTCCATATGGACACGTTTCCAGCTGACCATACAGGCAAAGCGACACAAGCATGTTGTCAGTTGGGGAACGAGGAATGAAATCGTTCTTGTATATATTCCAGACTTGTTTAGGAAGGTGGATGGGTAAGTCCGTGCTACTAGAACACGTGCTAGTCTTCAGCTGTGAACAGGCGATATCAAACAATCACCGGATGGCTTATGACAATAAATAAAATAATTAATCTGGTACATCTATCTTCGTAAATCCGGGAAGGAGATTTATATATGTAATTTTGTTCAAGACCTTAATTTAGATGCTGAACCGTCATGTTTTTGCAAAGACACAGTTCGATTCCCCACAATGGTATAAGTCTGGTTTCCTCTCCCTGTCTCCCATCCCGCCACGATATTGCTGGATCACTGCTTAAAGCGGCGTAAAACTATATTCACTCTCTCACAAAGTGCTGGTCATGTAGCTACGTATGTGAGACCAAGCTTATTATAAACCTCCTCCGTGCTATTGTGGATAGAGCGTCTGCCAGGAGAGTCGGAGGTCGGTGGGTCGATCCCCGGCCGCGACATACCAAAATGATGTACTTGTCGTTACCCTGCTTGGCGATCATAATAATCGTGAACATAACGGTATGCCCCTTTTCAACACTCGTCACCTCAACCATATTAATTGTGTGTCCACGTTTCTCGATGGGTCGTTCCACCCACGCTGGTTGGTTGTAGATGTAGGTAACTAAAGTACCACACCCAACCCCCCCCCCCCCCCCTCCTCACCTACTTGCACCAATAATTCTCTGACACTAGATAAATAGCACACAATAACTAGCATTCCAAACGCCTGATGAACAAGCATGTGATATTTGTGTACTCGAGTCAGTGGTAACATATACCGGCATATTTCATAGGCTTGCATCTGCGCTGGTTGCTTTGTCTACACAGTTTCAACAGCATGTGCAATTTGGCATACAGAATATGCAAAATGGTCTAAATGGCAGGTTGAATACAAGACAAGACCACTGCCAAGGTACGATTTGTTCTTTGCCTCCAATGAGTGAGTGAGTGAGTGAATGAGTGAGTGAGTGAGGCTTTTCGCTGCTTTTAGCAATATTCCAGAAATATCACGGCGGGGGACACCACAAATGGGCTTCACACATTGTACCCATGGCGTGACGAGCGAACGCTTTAACCACTAGGCTTCCCGACCGCCCCTTGCCACCAATGAGGTGTTGTGTTGTCGAACTATCAAAATAACTTCGGCCCAATTATTTGAAAAAACCCAAATTGAATCCTTTTGTTTGATGCAAGCATGGTCAAATTCATGGTAAAATACTGTAAGTGATAACCTTTATAGCACTGCCCATCGCCTGGCATTCAAAGTTGCAGAAGACCACCTCCGTGGTCTAGTGGTAGAGCGTCCGCCCGGAGAGCGGAAGGTCCGGGTTCGATCCCCGGCCGCGTCATACCAATGGACGTTAAAATATGGTACTTGTTGTTACCCTGTCTGCCGCTCGGCATTAAGAGGCTAAAACAAGGACTGGTCGGCTCGGAGTCAGTATACTGTGTCTGAGTGGGGTATTCATGTTCAACCGCGGCATGGTATCTCAGTGAGCTAGCACTATAAATCGGCATCAGTCCGGACTAGTACAAGCAGCCACACACACACACACACACACACACGTACATGCACGTCGCTAAATAAGTGCAATAATCTGGGACGCGACGTTAAACCCTATTTCACCTCACCTCAAAGTGGCAGAGTATTTCTGTGTGATTCATGTTTTCGGTGCAGGTTTCTGTTTTTAAACAGCCGACATAAACAAGTTTATTACCCAAAGGGTTAGAATAGCCAAGTTCATAAAAGTCGTATGTGCTAAAGTGCCAGCACTTAACTATAAGAGCTATTTTCTGTAAACAAATTGTTTGCGTACTCCAAAAAGAAATAAAATCATAAAAAAAGTTTATTACCCATAGAGTTAGAATAACGAAGTTCATAAAAGTCGTATGTGCTCCAGTGCAAATATCGCTTCTCGTGCACCAGTGTATTGTTTCCGTCATCCGAACGGCATTGTTGACGTCATTCGAATCTACACCAGAAATGACGTCATAGCTGAAGATTGTTGACGTCATTTGACAAATTGTGGTTCTCTATGACAGCGGTGGTGATCAGTGTATTTTTCTAAAGGGGAGCTCACAGGTATTAAGCAATACCGGGTAATAAAGAAAGTATTGCATCCATGTAAGTATTCATGTATTAGCCTAACGGTGAAGATCCGGGGTAGAATAGGTCTTCAGCAGCCCATATTGCCGTAAAAGGCGACTATGCTTGTCGTAAGAGGCGACTAACGGGATCGGGTGGTCAGGCTCGCTGACTTGGTTGAAGCATGCCATCGTATGCCAATTGCGTAGATCGATGCTCATGATGTTAATAACTGTATTGTCTGGTCCAGACTCGATTATTTACAGACCGCCGTCATATAGCTGGAATATTGCTGAGTGCGGCGTAAAACAACAAACCAACAACCAACAACTATGTATTACCCTCGCTCTCGCTCGGGAAATACAAGAATTCTGAAACTCGTTTCGTAAAATCAGCATGACACACATGCTCATATAATATTCTCTATTTATATTCTTGCTGACTTGAGCTCGAACTAACCTTGAAAAAACAGCCAAGAATTAAGAGCTGCGTCTTTTGAAAAGAGAATCGGTTTCTCCTCGATAAACGCAAACATCCATTGTGACCAAACGATATCCATTTAAGACTGGACGCGTGAAGATCCGTGATGGAATAGGTCTTCAGCAACCCATGCTTGCTGTGAAAGGGGAAGCGCTGAATGTAAAGTGAAAGTAAGGTTGAAAGTCAGGTCATATTTCCACCGTTTCACTGTTATCAATTTGAAGCTGTAGAAACCGGTGAGCCAACTTTAAAAACTACATGCGCTTCTTGCAGTGCAGTCGATTCTACATGAACACCATCAGCTGTTGCTGGAGAAGATCATACTATCTAACTAGCTCTCTCTCACCTACTTACGTTTCGCTATCTTAGCTTTTATAATACGCGAAGTACTGACACATGGCCCAGCCGTGAAAATTGATAGTCTGTCATTAGTTGCAGTAGATGTGGTAATAACTGTTTGTGTGTTGAGATGATCCCCAAAGCCCCATAAACTATTCATCGTCGTAGCCGAGAAATTCCTTTACGAATCAGTGAATTTTATGTGCTTTATATTGATAACATTCTCTTTCCGCTAAATTAAGTTTAGGTCTTTCACCCTAAAACTAATATCTTCATAACAACACAAGGGTATTTGGAAGCTTTTAGACAACTTTCATTGAATCTGAATTTGATTTATAATAGTCACAAAGAATGCTTTATGTGTGTGACAACTGGTTTTTATGTATTGCTGAAATACATATACCACTAATCTCCGTGAAGATCCGGGTTAGAATAGTTCTTCAGCAACCTATGCTTGTCGTAAATACGACAAACGGGATAGGGTGGTCAGGCTCGCTGACTTGGTTGATGCATGTCATCATATTCCAATTGCGTAGATAGAGGCTCATGATATCAACCACAGGATTGTGTGGTCCATACACGATTACTTCAAACCGCCGCCAGCGTTAAACCACAAATAAGCAAGTAAGTTGTTCACCAATACCTCGGGTGGATCGAAAATGATAACACCGCTGCTGGTTCGAGTGAGTGAGTGAGTTGGGTTTAACGCCGCTTTTAACAGAATCCCACTAAATCACGGCGTGTCAGCTTAATGTGGGAGGAAAGACCGATGTGATGCAGGTCTCAGACGTTTACCACTTCAGTGAAACCCACGAGCACGGGCACGGGTATGACATACCTAGAAACATAATCGGGGCGAATCGGGATTCGAACCCACAATCATAGGTTTCTGGCGTCCCTAAGGGACGCAACTCTGCACAGCGAATCGCGGCGCCTTAGATCACTGGGCCACCCGTGCCCCCTGCTGGTTCGAGGTTCACGCGATTTCAGCTGCCAGCTTTCTGACTAGTACCACCTTGTGAGGCATACCCAGCCTCCACGGTAAGATCATGACATCTCCAAATGCTTAAGTGCAGATACCTCGCTCGTCGGCTGCATCATGAAGACAACAGTTACAAGCTGACGACGTAATCCATATGCTCTTCTTCGTGTTTATTTTTGAAATATTTACACACCTCAAGGAGATATACACTCAATCTGACATCGCAGCTCTCAATGCCTTATCTTTCTTTGTCAACAACCATAATTTATAACTTCATGATCCGCTATGGGAGAGAGAGACATTCTAACGGTTTCCACTTGTTACGTATTGATGTACACGATAGGCATGTGGCTGTCGGAGCACCAGGTACTGCTCACTAGATGGCGTTTAGGCCACACACTGCGTCGATCTGCGCATGACCGGATGAGGTTTTCCTCTTGGAACATTCATGAAGATTGTGTGAGCAGAATGTTCTTTTGAATATGACACTTTTTCGTCTTGACAAAAGTAGTTAATTAAATTAGTTAAATGAAGTATTCACTTTATGTTACTGCAATCTAAACTCTATTCGTTCATGGGAACATTTTAAATCCTGAAAAATGCTTTGGTCACATTTGTTTTTAATAAATATTCTTAGGATTGCTTCTGACCGAAAAATATCATTCTGTTTCTACAACAGCTCCCAAAGGTTCGTAATGTAACGGGCGGGCGGGTAGCCTGGTGGTTAAAGCGTTCGCTCGTCACGCCGAAGACCCGGGTTCGATTCCCGACATGGGTACAATGTGTGAAGCACATTTCTGGTGTCCCCCGCCGTGATATTGCTGGAATATTGCTAAAAGCGGCGTAAAACCATACTCAATCACTCACTCACGTAATGTAACGTTCTCGACGTTCCGCTTATGTTACATCTACCTTTCACATTGCAACAACATCAGTTAAATAGCCTGTGAAGATCCGGGGTAGAATAGGTCTTCAGCAACCCATGCTTGCCGTAACAGGCGACTATGCTTGTCGTAAGAGGCGACTAACGGGATCGGGTGCTCAGACTCGCTGACTTGGTTGATGCATGTCATCGTATCCCAATTGCGTGGATCGATGTTCATGATGTCAAACTGGATTGTCTGGTTCAGACTCCATTATTTACAGACCTCTGTGATATAGCAGGAATATTGCTGAGTGCGGCGTTAAACAACAAACAAACAAACAAATAGCCGATGGTAACAGTAATAAATAGGGGACACGGGTGGCCCAGAGTCTATTGGGCACGAAACCCATGATTCGCGATTATTAGTTTGTAAGCTCTGTGCTCGTGGGTTTCTCCAAAGTGGTAAAGGTCTAAAACCAGCAACACTTCGGGCTTTCCTCCCTAATTCAGCAGCCCGGGTCCTGGGAATAGGGTGCTATTGGTGATATTGTACTGGACGCTAATTTGTGCGTCGAGTTCGCAAATAATATTCACTATTGGTATCATTTAAATATATGCAATTAGAGAATGCACACTAGATTGAATAGATATTTCTTGTTTAAGGAATATGAGTGAGTGAGTGAGTATAATATTACGCCGCATTTAGTGATATTTCAGCAATATCACGGCGTGGTACACCAGAAATGGGTCGTTCGCGTGTCATTTTTACGAACCATTGTGGGTTCTGCTTTACGATCTCACTTTTACACGTTCCTCCGCTTCTCCGTTATACCGTTACTGCCGACAATTTGATAAATTCTTCTGCCTACATAACACCACAAGACAGTCAGGGTTCTTCAAAACGTGACAATTGGAGCAGAGTATGTCTCAATTCAGAAGAACCATGCCAATCGACATTCCAATCGACAAAACCACCGTTTGTAAACGTTGTGACGTGGTTGTTTCTGATTGGTCCCAATGATCCATCAGATGTCAAACATGACCTCCTTGTCATTTATCCTAAACAAACAGCCTTATAAAAACATTCTCGACATCAGCACGTGGAGCTCGTGCTCGGACAGAGTATACGTCATGGAGCATCGTTGGTTATCCTTCATTAGTTTGTTCATTACTATCTGACGCTATTAGGCTCACCAAAGACAACAAAGGCAGAGGCTATCAAATGTCCTACTGCTCAACTTTTAATAGGAATAGTGAATGAGTGAGTGAGTGAGTTGGGTTTAACGCCGCTTTTAATAGTATTCCAGTTATATCACGGCGTGTCAGCTCAATGTGGGAGGAAAGCCCGAAGTGATGAAGGTCTTAGACGTTTACCACTTCGGTGAAACCCACGAGCACGGGTATGGTGCTGACAAACCTAGAAACACAATCGGGGCGAAGCAGGATTCGAACCCACAGTCATAAGTTTCTGGCGTGACCAAGGGACGCGGCGCCTTAGATGACTGGGCCCCCGTGCCCCCGAGTGTTCGAGAATAAGGACTAAATGGACTGATTGTTTGAATATGTTGTCATACGAATAGTATTTGATATTGTCATGGAAACGGTCCATTTGCATCTTAATGTCAAGTTAATACAAACCTCAGTTGTTGAATTGTGTATAACTCCCTTGTAATAAGTCAGTAAGATAATTATATTGACTGTTGCGCGTCTCGTTGATCTGAGCGAGTATGGTTTAATCCCACTTTTAAAATAGTCCAGCGATATCACTATGATATAATATGTAATAATTTGAATAATGTAATATATGAGTGAGTGAGTTAAACGCCGCTTTGAACAGTATTCCAGTTATATCACGGCGTGACAGCTTTATGTGGGAGGAAAGCCCGAAGTGATGCACGTCTCAGACGTTTACCACTTCAGTGAAACCCACGAGTACGGGTATGGTGCTGACTGCTTGGAAACATAAATTATAACATGTAATAATTTGAATATGTATGTAATAATTTCAATAATATACTATTTAATAATGTGAATAAAATAATATGTATTCCTTTAAATAATATAATACGTAAAAATCTGAAAAATATAATATGTAATAAGTTTATAAGATATATTAATTTGAAAAAAATTGAATAATGTAATATGGAATACTGTTGACCGACCATGTCCTCCGTTGAAACATAAACATATTAACGACTAACGTACAGAAAGTTTATAAGTAAATTATTTTGTG
The DNA here is from genome assembly GCF_022045235.1 of Haliotis cracherodii. Classification (NCBI taxonomy): domain Eukaryota; kingdom Metazoa; phylum Mollusca; class Gastropoda; order Lepetellida; family Haliotidae; genus Haliotis; species Haliotis cracherodii. The sequence goes on along the minus strand of NW_027266280.1, from coordinate 9,911,507 downwards.
TGCTATGATTGTTTGTTTAACGCCGCACTCAGCAATATTCCAGCTATATGACGGCGGTCTGTAAATAATCGAGTCTGGACCAGACAATCCAGTGGTTGATATCATGAGTATCGATCCACGCATTTGGGATACAATGACAAGCATCAACCAAGTCAGCGAGTCTGAGCATCTGATCCCGTTAGTCGCCTTTTACGACAAGCATAGTCACCTTTTACGGCAAGTATGGGTTGCTGAAGACCTGTTCTACCCGGGTCCTCACGGGTCATGTGTGCCATGACTTCAACAAGACTAGTATAACCAGCAGATCGTTTCACGAATGAATGCCATTATTCGTGCATGTTGCATGTTGAGTAAACCCGACGTTTCCAAAAGCGGTACCACGCTTGCAGACACAGGGACGGGAGGAACTGGGGGGAAAGTCTGATGCTCTGGAAATCAGACACTCGCGCCCTGACTTCTATGTATAAGAAACCGACACTGGGAAAAGTCAGACTGTCCTGATATCTGCGAGTCTGCGACTGTGTAGCGGGCCACTGACTGATAATAGTGGACGTGGCTGTGAAGAAGCCATGTTTGACCCGCCAACTAACGGTACTGTAACCCTGTCTGAGATAACTGTAAACTGACCGAACCGGGGATCGAAACAACTAAAGTACGTAAAAGGCGTAGGTCACTGCTATCAATTAACCGAAGGTATTGGAGCATTGCGCTAGAAAGGAATGGTAGAAATGCATGTCCTGACGTGATTAATTGTATCACTGGTGTCGTTGAGGGCTGTCATTTTGCCGCCCCCCCCCCCCCCCCCCCCTCATTTAATTAAAACATTCCCCCACCCCTGCCCACTGCTTACAGAACAAATGACCAATCCCCAAATAATGTTCAAATTTTTATTTTTAAATTTTCACATTTTTACATATTTCTATAACTAATATGTCTATCAGGTAAAGCACACCCGATTCATTCATGTAGCCATAGTTAACCTGCCATGCCATTAAAGAATCGGATGTTCTTTAACTTCTTTTGAGTAGTATATATTCGTGGTACTAAACTTTCAATTTTACCCTAAAAAAAAATCAAATTATGAATATATTCCAGAAGCTGTGTCTTGTTCTTCTGGGCAGAGTAGTTGATGGTAAGCTTTTCTGATCATAATTTATAAATATTTACAAACATGCCATGGCACGGTTACTTACTCTGTCCAAACTCAGAGTGCCCGTATATGCTTACTGGACCTTGAGGTCACTACGTCATTATGGAACAGTTTAAAACTAAAAGAAGGGCTTTGATGTTCTCTAAATTATCGGTTGTTTAGATAAGGTAGGATGTAGTTAAAGCCTACGTTGGAGTTCCAGTTGACTATTCGTTCACTCACTCACTCACTCACTCACTCAGCTTGATGTGGGTCATAGGAGAAACCCAGATCCTTACAAATCTTCAAACATAATATGCCCGAATCTAGAATTTGAAGCCACGATCATAAGTTTCACGCCCAAAATGGACGCAAATCTGCAAACTGTGGCGCTGTAGACTACTGTGCTACCCGTGCCCCATATATATTGCTGTAACCATGATCTCTATGTAACCGGTGTGATGCACCACCTATAGCTCTCACATCGCTATCACATAGCTATCACTCCATACCAGGTGCTCGTTACAATGCTGAACATCTCTCCAGGCGATGACTTGTTGGTATATATATACGTCTTCCATATCCCCATATTTCTCCCACCGTGTCATCTCCTTCATACAGCGCCTATACCCACCCGGACCAAAGACGTATCTCCTGGTAAAAATATGTTGTCTAAGCGGAGCTTCACTCATATCACGCAGTAACGTTAGATTCAGAAAATAATCACATTGCTTGAAATAATGCTTCGAGATCGCCAGGTCACGTTGAACTCTCGCGATGGCGACAGGTGTACACTGTCATCACGCAGACAACGGAAGTAGCCGGATATTCGGCTATGTGAAATTCCGACTTCCGCGGATATTTTTTCACGGGTGTTTATTTTCGCTGGAGCCGGTGTGCTGCCTCCAACCATCATCTACCCAGCTGTTTCTTGCTGCCTTTTCGGCTGCTGATGCCGCCGTTGGGCACTCGATGCTTCCAGGTATAACTCCATCAAGGCGAGGGGGCATATTTTCATAGTGAAAATATCTGACCCTTCACCGGTACCTGAAGGTTTGAAGCTAATCAAACGAAACCTAATTCGACAGACAGTGGAGCGTTTCCTTGCACATGTGAAATCACCGTGCTCTTTGGTCCCCCTTCTTCTGTTGTTTCACGGGTAAAGGTTTAATGGGAAAACATTTGAACTTCTAAATATCAGAAATCATTTTCCGTCAAAACAAATATACACATGTTAAGCACACGTTTGGTTTGTATCTTGGCAACACGCTTAATTGGGTTATGAATAGTCTTGTAATTTGGTTAGTTTCTAGGCGGTACGCTTAACTTTGCAAGGACGAGTCCTGCTGCTTGGTTTTTGTGATGACAATTCGCTTAAACGGACACGGTCTTGTAGTTTGGTTAGTATGTTGGCAATAAGCTAACTTTGTTAGGACTAGTCTTGTAGTTTGGTTTGTGTGTTGGCAATAAGCTAACTTTGCTAGGACTGGTCTTGTAGTTTGGTTTGTATGTTGGCAATAAGCTAACTTTGTTAGGACTGGTCTTGTAGTTTGGTTTGTATGTTGGCAATAAGCTAATTTTGTTAGGACTAGTCTTGTAGTTTGGTTAGTATGTTGGCATTAAGCTCAACTTGGCGAGGACTGGTCTTGTAGTTTGGTTTGTGTGTTGGCAATAAGCTAACTTTGTTAGGACTAGTCTTGTAGTTTGGTTAGTATGTTGGCAATAAGCTAACTTTGTTAGGACTAGTCTTGTAGTTTGGTTAGTATGTTGGCAATAAGCTCAACTTGGCGAGGACTAGTCTTGTAGTTTGGTTTGTGTGTTGGCATTAAGCTTAACTTTGCTAGGACTATTCTTGTAGTTTGGTTAGTATGTTGGCAATAAGCTAACTTTGTTAGGACTAGTCTTGTAGTTTGGTTTGTGTGTTGACAATAAGCTTAACTTTGCTAGGACTAGTCTTGTAGTTTGGATTGTATGTTGGCAATAAGCTTAACTTTGCTCAAACAATTTAATACCGAAGTGGCAAGTTTCCTGGAAACCCCTATACATGACATTTTGATAACATCATTAGTTATTGCCCTTGTATAGTTTTTTGTTTATTTGCTCAAATGTGGGTAGGATTCATTTCAAGAGCATAATCCCTGAACCATTTAATATATTTTCATGAAGCTTGGCATACATTTCAAGCTTTGAACTGGTGCCTTTTGATGTCCTGGAATCATCTTCTGCTTGTCCACGGCAACGACTGAAAAGAGCGTCTGGTGTGTTTTTGGTGCCATGTCTTTCATTTATATTCCTTGGATATTTGCTGATGTATTAGGTTATCAAGGACAGGTGCCTGAGATTATTTATCGACAACTGAAAGTTGCAATGATGGCGGTTGCTGAGACAATCAGGAAAAGAGGGACCAGAATTGAAGAAAACCCTCCATGGTTACAAATATTGTAAAACAGGTAGTCAACTACGGTAATAACAAACTCAAAGAGACCACTTATTTTAATTCGTTATTATAATTCGACAGACATTGGAGCGTTTCCTTTTTTTAATTCGTTATAACCGTAGTTCGATATAAGCATATGTACAACACATATACACAAAATGGACGGAACCAAGGAACAGTTCGTTATATCCGGAAGTTTTTTTATAAGCGTGTTCGTTACAAACGTAGTACTGTATTCATGAAGTCATTCTTGGAATAAGTGGCTTTATATTGGTATTATGTATCATTGTCTGGCACCAATGGATATGTATCGTGTTTATGTACGGGTATAACTTCTGCTTTTAATGAATATATACTATTCCAGTGTCATTGTATTGGTAATTTTGTCTTTTCATCATGGTATATGCAGGTATTATTGTATTTGTATAATGTCTACCATGAATGGTTATATGTATCATGCAGGTAATATATTGTAGGTTATATCATGGCGAAGTACATTATACAAGGCCCTCTCGTCAGAGTACGTTGTTATTCCGCAAAATTTGATTGATATCGTTGCCACGATTACGGTACTACGAATTAGTAGCAATGACAAAGATGATTCTTTGATTAAAGATGAAACCGTTGCAGGAACATCTTACACCTAATACGTAAAGAAATATAGAAACCGGATTTAACTGAAACAAAAATCATCACCTACATTCATGATAATTCTCTCTGCTGAATACTAGCACCTTACACAACTCACAGGAAACGGGTTTATTTACCAAACCTACAACAGCCAAACCAAACAAAGAGAAAATGTGCGAAAGTTGCCTCATTTACAAAAACGAGATTGAGCTCTTTAGAAAGGAAATAAACAAATACTCCTCCACGGTGTGTGTTTTGTTGCAATCGTGCTTCTGTTCACCTCAGCGGCTGTGGGTGAGGGGAATGCGTCTGGCAGGGCAACACGTGCCCGAGCTGCCCCACGGGGTTTGTATACTTGGCCAAATGTTGGACATTGCCCCATAGTTATACATTTGTGGGCGTGGCCGTCGGGAGGCGTGGGCATGGGCGTGGGCGCGGGCGTGGGCGTGGGCGTGGACGTCGGTGCTTTCGCGGGACCCAGGGACCTATGGTTACTATTTATATATTTACTATTTATTATATCTATTATATCTATCTATCCATCAAATTTACACACCTATCTATCTAATATATGCCTATAACAGTCTATGATTAATGTCATTACTATCTCTCTTGCATATTCAATATAACTAGCTATCTAGACGCTCAAACATTATTATCATATTTATGTTTTCGTCGTATTTTTTTAATAAACATCTTCTCAGCATACCTATTATAACTATCTATTTAGTATACATATTATAACTATCTATCCCGTATACAAATTATAACTATCTATTTCAATATAGTTATATTCAGGATACATATTGTAACATATCAAATCTGACTTTCCAGCGTGTCGAAAGCGTTTGTCAGGTGATGCTTGATTTGATAAGATCATCAACCGTTAGTGTTATCCTACTAGAAGCCTATACCAGCTAAATACACACAAAAACACTGTATGACCTTGTGTAACCTTCCTTCATGCATCGGTGTTTCAGATCTACAAACATACTCACTAGGTGCTTGAAGCATGAGTTGAGAGACATTGCAGACTAACCAATATGTCAAGATGACAAAGACGAAAGAGATGTTGCCCGCAAGTCTAACACAAATATCATCACAGCATGGAGGTTTCTCCGTCGATCACTGGTCATAGCAAACACAGTATCTTCTTGATAAATACCATTTCCCATAGCAGACAGTCTCTACTTGATAAGTACCATTGGCCATAACAGACAGTCTCTTCTTGGAACCATTGGCCACAGCAAACCCCGAGGCGCTTCCTGACAAGTACCATTGGCCATAACAGACAGTCTCGTCTTGGAACCATTGGCCACAGCAAACCCCGAGGCGCTTCCTGACAAGTACCATTGGCCATAACTGACAGTCTCTTCTTGACAAGTACCATTAGCCATAACAGACAATCTCTTCTTGACAAGTACCATTGGCCATAACAGACAGTCTCTTCTTGACAAGTACCATTAGCCACAACAGACAATCTCTTCTTGACAAGTACCATTGGCCATAACAGACAGTCTCTCCTTGACATGTACCATTGGCCATAACAGACAGTCTCTTCTTGACAAGTACCATTGGCCATAACAGACAGTCTCTTCTTGACAAGGATCATTTGCCATAACAGACAGTCTCTTCTTGACAAGTACCATTGGCCATAACAGACAGTCTCTTCTTGACAAGTACCATTGGCCATAACAGACAGTCTCTTCTTGACAAGTACCATTGGCCATAACAGACAGTCTCTTCTTGACAAGGATCATTTGCCATAACAAAGACCGAGTCTCTTCTTGACAAGTTATCTATCCTGGGGACTCCCGGTAATAATTGGGAGGGGCGGGGGCATCGGCAGGGAAATGGGTGTCCCGAGTGACTGCTGTACCAAAAATAAATAGTACAGAGTACAGTACTGAGACCAAGTGTTGCAGCCAGTTGTGCTTCAGTTCTTACAAAACCAACAGCAGGGGACATTGTTTCAACACGACAATGCCAGGCCCCATACTGCAAGACTGACTCAGAACTTTCTAAACCAGCAGAACGTTGACGTTTTGCCCTGGCCTGCCCACTCACCCGATATGAATCCTATTGGGTGTCCTGAGTGACTGCTGTACCAACAATAAATAAACGCGGCAAAAGAAAGTATAGGTTGGCAATTTGTAATTTTCCCCAAAACAGCGATAACTAGTGGAAAGTGGGTATTGGAAATATGACTGTACCAAAAACACCTCACCCCAACGCGCCACCTTTGACGGCGCTCGTGCGGTGACAAACCGCATGCCTATGGCATAAACTGCACGTGCATGTTAGCTGTATAAATGCGTTCGTCTGCAGGGTATAACCACACGTGATGAAAGCACACAAAAGAAATGCCACGACTGTCACAGGAGCAGAGAGAGAGATGGTATGGCCGAAATGGGTGCAACACAGGTCCAAATTGCCAGAAGGTTTGGTTGTACACCATTGACAGTAGCCAGGCTGATTCAACGGTACAGGTAGACAGGGGGGACACAGGACAGGCCTAGAACCGGACGACCCCGAGTGACAACACCACTGGAAGGCGGTCAGATACGGCTCGTTTACTTGCGAAACAGATTCGTAACGGCGACGCCGACGGCAGCAACAGCGTTGGGACATCCCATTAGCCAACGTACAGTACTACCACGACTTCGTGCTGCTGGACTCCGAGCGTATCGTCCTTTCCGAGGAATGGTACTGACTACTCAACACCGACGCCTGAGACTGCGATGGGCGAGGCAGTTTCTACGCTGGCAAGTGAGAAATTGGCGTCGAGTGCTGATTACTGATGAAGGTCGCTTTAACTTGTTTCGAAATGACGACAGAGAACGATTTTATCGGCGCAGAGGGGAACGTTTAGCTCCGGCGTGTATTCGAGAGGTTCATCCATTCGGCGGGGGAGGTATCATGGTGTGGGGCGGTATTTGAGGAGATCAGAAGATTATACAGGGAAACCTGTACGCTGTGCAGTACAGAGACCAAGTGTTGCAGCCAGTTGTGCTTCCGTTCTTACAAAACCAAAAGCAGGGGACATTGTTTCAACACGACAATGCCAGGCCCCATACTGCAAGACTGACTCAGAACTTTCTAAACCAGCAGAACGTTGACGTTTTGCCCTGGCCTGCCCACTCACCCGATATGAATCCTATTGAACATCTGTGGGACCATCTTGACAGACAGATTAGAGCACGCCATCAGCCTCCCGTCAACAGACAAGAATTGCAGCAGGCCCTGAGAGACGAGTGTCAACGGATTCCAGTCCACGTCATCAGAAGACTGACGTCATCGATGAGGCGGCGTATCACAGCATGCATTGAGGCAGCTGGACGTCATACACGCTATTGAAGGCAACTGTGTCGACAATGAACTTGTAGTGTGTCTGACAATTTTTTGGTGACATTTCAGACAACTTTTGAACTTGAGCTTACACTACCTGTGGTTGGTCAATCATTTGTTACCCCTCCCTAGGTTATATTATAATTCACAACAAAACCTCTTCTTGTTATTTTTTATCGATCATGGAACTCGACCTATACTTTCTTTTGCCGCCCAGTTTATTTCCTCACATGGCTTGAACTGTCTTTGATTTAATTTTACACTTAGTGGTTATATTTCTACTTTCATCCCATATCAAGCCGACACACCGTGATATAACTGAAATACTGTTCAAAGTGGCATTAAACCAAACTCACTCACTTGGTTCATTTATTCCTCAGAATGGAAATATCAGTAAAATCTGTTATGTATTCTACAATTGAATAGGTTTCAATGCTTCAAATAGTGCATATTATTTGCGACAGTTCTAATGAATATGATCCGGTAAATAACGATATGTTTGAGCGGTTTTCATTCGGAACACTCAACGTAAGAGAACAATATATACTACTCAAAAGAAGTTAAGGATCACCTGATTTTTTCATATTACAATAGTTAATCTCTCATGCCACGACAGATTAACATTACCAATATGAAATAATCGGGTGATCCTTAACTTCTTTTGAGTAGTATATTATACTTCGTATTCATTTGAAAAAAATCTTGTTGAACACAGTGACTGCTTCAAGTCTGTATATTTCTAGGACCCTGGTGTTTGTTGGACAACCTATCTGTGCGTGTTTGGTGGCTATGACGTCAGTCTGGCATGCTCAGTTAGCAAACAGCTGATGCGTGAAAGAAAATCTCCCACTACTCTGGCTTAAACGTTCCAACGTGTTAAATCAATGGCAGCCAGACACCTTTCTCCTCCCTCTGACGTCGACAGGAGAGGGGTCAGTAAGTCTTCAATATGACACACATTTCAATACGTGTGCTCAGCAAGCTGTGACGTCACTGCTGAGATAACAAAGACTTATTTATGCCCTCCGCGTAATCCTTCAGTAACGCACGCTCATCATATATGCCATAATCACCTCTCTATGAAAGCTTAAAGAGCGGTACAGATGGAAATGTTTATTTTCATTCGCACGGAGCCGTCATGCTATTTCCCGTGTATCTATCTTTCTTAAAATACACCTTTATCGTAAAGTATATTACGCCCTTTATGAAGGTGGACAAATAACGTTATTGTTAATGGATGCATGGTGTTTATTGTATCTATACTTATGAATTTTGTTCGACATATTCCTGAAACTGGAACACAGCTGGCGTTCAACCCTTTTTGTTCACTGTTTTCCGTTATCATAAGGTGAGCTACTCGATAATAACCGATAGTGTAGAAATGAATGAATTAATGTTTCAAACACGGTCTTGATGCTAAAACGGAACAGATAGACACGTACATCATCAGCCGTATGAAAATTTAGGGTTCGCCAGTTTAAATTTTTGTTAGGGAAGGGATATTTTGGGGGTCACTACTTCAAAACTTGCATCGTTCTTTTTTCTGTTTAAGGAAAGGAATTTGAAAACTGTTCACAATACACTTTAGTTGTCACTGTTTAACACGTTCGCTCTTCATGTAAGGCAGTTATTGTTTGATTATTAAAATTTAAGTCAACCGAGGTTACCGCATTTTTAGCAAAGATGGTTGACTAGATGAAACCTCGTTAAACCGTTGAAATCAAGGATAACTTAGGGCAGTACCCGAAATAGACGCGCAAAATGCAACCTTAGTTGTCATAATGGCTGCCTAGAGAAGGAGTGAGTGAGTGAGTTGGGTTTAACGCCGCTTTTAACAGCATTCCAGTTATATCACGGCGTGTCAGCTTAATGTGAGAGGTAAGCCCGAAGTGATGCAGGTCTAAGACGTTTATCACTTCGGTGAAACCCACGAACACGGGTATGGTGCTGACAAACCTAGAAACATAATTTGGGCGAACCGGGATTCAAACCCACAATCATAGGTTTCTGGCGTACCCAAGGGACGCAACTCTGCACAGCGAATCGCAGCGCCTTAGACGACTGGGCCACCCGTGCCCTCGCCTAGAGAAGGAGAAACACAACGGCCAGGTGTATTGCTATAACACAAAACTATGAGAGGTAAATACGTTTTTCATTGCTTCAAAAATGCTGCCAGGATACTTTTTCTATTTAATGTATGTAAAACGACAAGAAAATACAACCTAATATCAAACGAAATGCGAAATCATCATAAAAGTTGCATTATTAATTCTAAAGTATATGACAACAATCGAAAGTTGAATTATACTGACGCATATCTCAATACATATATACAATCAGTACCTACATAAGAGTATTCATTAAAACGCCTTTGGATCATTAATGAAATTTTTTACTTCAGCGATGACGCCACTTGGACGCTGGAGTACCGCACACAAGGAAACCAGCAGGTATGGGGAAGTATGGTCTGTCGTACTGACCCTGATACAAATATATCCAATACAGCCCATGCAAATCTAGTGTTTGGCAAGTCTAGATTACTTCAGTATCAGTATGAAGAGAATCTCTGGGCTCCTTTTTATTATATTTAAATAAAGATAATTTAACAACTATTTTTTTCCGTAAGAAGACATTTCAGAGATTAGATGTTAGTCTAGGGCAACGAAGGTTGACCGAAGTATGACGTAAATCATTTAACATGAACTAACATTGGTTAACCAAGGTTAACTTGGGTTATACCTTGGTAAAGACAGGCTCACCAGGGTTGCTAGTCCTGCACCATGACCGTGGAATATATTTATTTTATGAAAAAAAATAAATCTAGAAATGCATACAAAAGCAAGTCTAGCCAGCTCAAGCTAGCTCTATTCTGAAATCAGCATAGGAATTTTTTTTATTTTTAGAGTCAAGAAGGATATTGTGTAATGTAAGATTTCAGAGACTAAATGTTAGTCTACAGGGTTGCATGATGGTTAAATGCCAACAGTCGCAGCAAGTCCCAACATGTAGGAATATGCCGTGTATTGGTAACAAATCAAAATGTAACTATTCACCAACTTGACACAACTGGAGGCAGGAGACTGTATTTTTCCAGTTCTCGTGATATTACACAACCTGCTATAGCTACTGAGATTGCGTCCAGAGTCACTGCCCCAGAGACATGGAATAATTTGTGTGTCGTAATGTGTGGCAAAATGTTTCAACAGACTGTCCAGTGTTACTAAATGCACTTTAAGGTCTAATGGCTGTTACCGTGTTCATCACAATGCATCAGGTGACCACAGCAAATGTACGGAGACCCACCAGGGACATATCCTATGAGGATACATCTCCACCCTCCCTGCCTACATGTACATCAGAGGTTGAGTCAGGAAGGTGGTTACTAGCAGTGATTATATTCTTACAATAAATGGGCCAAGGGAGTTACAATCAGAAATGATGGGTTGAAGTGCAGATGTCCATCGTGATCGCATAATGACTTCCTACGCGGATCGATAATGGTAGGGCCGCCTTATACCAGCGCTCAATCTGATTAGGTGTTATTAAGTCAGCCAAGATCCCGGGAGGAGCATTGTCACCCATTTCATTAACGGACAGATGTGGCTGATCCCGAAGAGAATTAGCGACAGATCAGTCTGCCCCGGAGACGCAGAGTTATATATAGGGCGAGGACGATATACACATACACGAACACCGGGAGAGGGTGATTGACGCAATCTCGTTCAAAACGAGGATAAGCGTCGCTTTACTGAAACATATCGTAGGCCTTATGGGAATCAGTTCATGATGGACATACGTTTATGTGAGATGATTTAGCGATAGTGTTTAAAAGCGGTGTCAATATGTGACCAATGTACACCATTACACTACATAAAATGTAGTTACATAAAATAGTTCAAAGACACGAACGTAGGCGTTCACTTAGATAACAACACCAGATCTAAATTGGTATATCACATATCCATCCGCTGTCGCGACCTGCACGGATAAAGACATTCAGTTATTGTTGAGGTTGGTGTCGTCTGGTCTCTTCCCAAATAATGGACCTGAAACAAAAAACGAAGTCTTTCATGACGTCTGCCACCTCGCCCTCAAACCGGAAATGACGTAACTCTCTGCTACGTTTTTTTTAATATCACACTGAATGTTTGTTATTTTGGGCATGGATCTTCAAATACTTTATCAATGAATTCTTAATCAAGTGGGTTTGTTTGTCTGGAAAGCATCTTGTTGATCAAACTAAAGTCTGGCGCCCTTGGAAATCGTAGTCCATCAGTGCATGGTGCCAAATTCAGGAAGTTCAAGCATTCAATACCTTTTAGCAAAGTGAAATTCTCCACCGAGAGCACAAGTATTTTTGCCGGAGACATTATCTTAGCCCATTTCGGCCCTGCTTATATGTAAGGGTTGTGCGGTTGGTGGATGAGAGGTTTTGAAGCCTATATAAGACAAGGCTTTTATAACCTCACGAAACAAATATACACCGATTATGAATGAGGTAGGATAGGGTTCCCTTTGACCCAATGCAAATGTCAAACTTTGCAGAACTTTTTTAAATATTGGTATAGATATGGGTATAAACATTATGAGATAAAAACTGGCGGTTTTTTCTTTCCTACACTTGCAGGTGTTGGACATTTATAGATAAACCTACTGTACTTTGAAACTTGAGGTAGTCCCACTATCGATTAGACACCCCTTATTTAAATGTGGAAACATGAGCATAGGTACAAAGGTCAGTGATTTTAGAACGTTCCGAAAACGGGTCACAGATTGTAATAAATGTGACCACTATTCAAATACTCATAGTTTTGACTAGTTCAGAATAACGGTTCAAGACACATAGTGTGTTTTCTTTTTTAAAGTTGTCAAATAACCCTAAAAAAGATGTATGTTTATCTCATGCCATCGATCTCAATTGCGTAGATCGATGGTCATGATGTCAATCACTAGATTGTCTGGTCTAAACTCGATTATTTACAGACCGCCGTCATATAGCTTGAATATTGCGGCGTTAAACAACAAACAAACAAACAAATATAATATAATATCAGCTGAGTAGACATATACCCTAGAACGTGCAGATGAGTTCCATACAATGAGCTTACCGACGCATGTATGGACTTCGAGGATTTGAGTTGTAAAGGCATTGTAAAATTAACGGGTGTAAAGAATATAAAATTTCAAACATGTTTCAGTTGTCAACAAGATGACAGTCCTTTTTTGCAAACTATTTCTCATTCGCAACATTAGATATAAATAGTGTTCATGGAATCAACTATTTAAAAAAACTCTTTCGGTCTTCTGAAGAAACCATGTTGTACTTCAACCTCCAGTAATGTTAAAAAGTGACGATGCGTCCCCATGGATACAGTTCGACGACGTCCACAACGCCGTCGCCAACATCTGCCCCGACAAGGCCCCTCACACTTGTCTTTTCAGTTCACTTAAGCACAATCACTTGTATTGAACGTGTAACCTCCTTACAGCGTCTCTGTCTGTTACCTCCACAGGTGACCAACGTAAACTCCGTGCACTGCCTGTGTCAGTTCCGTTTTTATTGAACGCATTTTCTTTGAAACGCTTTCTTTTTCATTCGTGATTCCGATAAGTGTATTGGACTGCAAGCTCCCCACAGTGTCTGGTTTCCGCTGAAGTTGGTCAGCGAGACTGTGTGCCCCGGAGTATCTCCATATTGGTTCATATTTCTAAATAACGTTGTTGTTGTTGTCGATGATGCCGTGGGCTGCAGAGGACGAACGTAGCTGCCGTGGCGCGAAGAGGGTTAGCTCAACTAGTTTTGACTGTATGGCGCCCAGACCAACCTCTTGCTGGTGGCGAACAGAACATCCAGAAATTGACTTATCAATGCGTTTTGTCATGTGCTTCAACGAATCATGTAACGTAGTTTCATATAATGTAACTCTTTTTCAACCAAGCTTGTGTTTACATTGAAATCACGTGATTCTTTTTTCGGCCTATGATCTGTGTACTTCCGATCACGTAACTCAAAGGAAAAAAATAAATTAGTCACTTCAAGCTCGGTATAGCTGTTTTGAGAAGGAGGAGTCGTTGAGTACGAGAAGGAGGTGTCGCTGTAGAGAACATAGAAGAGAACGCTGGATTTTGTATCGGAAAACAAAAACATACCAAAATCACCATGCACGTGACAACTCTGATACTGCTCATTAAGGGTTATCCTGAAGGGCTATCCAATAACCAATAATCCCGATGTTCAACACTAATATTGTGTTATATAAGTCTCGTTAGCTAAATGAATGATAAACACATGCCTCAGAATAGGATCAACCATTAATGAACGTATTCACGTGTAATACAATTATGCACGTGTATGACATGATTCAGAACCAATTCAATTATACATTGCATATACTCACAATGAGGGATTCGGGTATTTTAGAGGTTTTCGAGACAGTCTGGCTTGGAATAAAGTTTTGATGGATTGGGAGTCTTACATTCTTGTTCATGTTTGACGCAGATTTGGAGTTTTGGGGTTATGTTTGGTACAGGTGTGTTGCGTATGACTGATGAGCTGTCTTCAGTTGGCAAGTGCTGAACCGTCTCTGGTTAAGTTCAGTTCTCACTGCGTCCTTCATACCTACTGTCGTGATAGCAAGGAACCAAGATGCGTTTTACCTCTAGCGATCCTGGAGAATTGTATTGACTGTGTAGGACTATTTCCAATGTTTGCCTTTATTTATATCCGGGGAGCTTTTATAAGAATATAAACAAAATCGATCAGGCGACAGCCCAGAAGATAATACTTTGGCCCCATGTTTTGTAAAATAAACACATTCTCACTGAATGCAAGGAGTCTAAACCCATACTACGGGTGTCAGAACACACTTACCTTCGGTAATGCAGATGCCATAGGTAGAAAAGATCTGTCTACCAGCGTTCTATAACTTTTCCCATCTTGGATTCAGGTTCCAATTCGTCCTCAGTACCCCGTGTTTGTCCTTTTAGAAACTCAAAAGAGGATTGTGTAGTCACTTTGAAACTTGATGTGTGGCGTGGATTGGCGCCCATATCAGCAGCTTTCGATTTGCCTGTCGAGATATAGAATACTGATGAATAATGTATATATACATAAAGAATACATATCACTGATGTATAATGAATACATACATATACAATACATGGCCCTTTTAAATGATGTATATATTTACATATTGAATACATTGATCTGATGTGTAAACGTATATATACATATAGAATACATGGCTCTGATATATAATGTAAAAATACATATAGAATACATGATCCTGATGTATAATGTATATATACATATACAATACATGGCCTTTTAAGTGATGTATATAGTAACTGTTACATATTGAATACATTGATCAGATGTGTAAATGTATATATACATATAGAATACATGGTTCTGGTGTATAATGTAAAAATACATATAGAATACATGATCCTGTTGTATAATGTATACACATATATAGAATATATGGCCCTGAAGAATGATGTTTTTCTATATTAGCTTCATACTACACAAGGTAACGTGTTGAACACTACCTCATTTTATGTGTGACAATCATCATATCATTGTCACGTGATGGTTAAATGCCAACAGTCGCAGAAAGTCCCAACATGTAGGTGTGTGCCATATATTTCTAACCATTACAAGCCACCAACCTGACTCAGGCACAATTAGAGGCAGGATGGTGTTTTTTCCATTTCTCGTGGTGTTTCACAACCTGCTATAGCTACTGAGATTGCGTCCAGATCACTGCCCCAGACACATCGGGTCATTTGTGTGTCGTAATGTGTGGCAAAATGTTTCAACAGACTGTCCAGTGTTACTAAATCTACTTTAAGGTGAGTCTAATGGCTGTTATCGTGTTCATCACAATGCATCAATTGACCACAGCAAATGTACGGAAACCCAACGGGGACATATCCTATGAGGAACCATCTTAACCTTCCACTTTGCCTAAATGCACAGCACCTTTTTTGATAGACAGGTCGTTTCTTGCAGAGATTTTATTCTTTCAATAAACGGGCCAAGGGAGTTAAGATCAGAAACGATTTTGATGTGTTTCAGTTGAAGTGCAGACGTCCCAAATCGTTGATCGTGATCGCCATATCGATCTCCTAATGGATCGATAATGGTAGGGCCGCCTTATACTAGCGCTCAATCTGATTAGGTGTTTATGAAGTCAGCCCAGATCCCGGGAGAAACATTGTCACCCATTTCATTAACGGACAGATGTGGCTGATCCCGAAGAGAGTTAGCGACAGATCAGTCTGCCCCGGAGACGCGGAGTTATATATAGGGCGAGGACGATATACACATACACGGACGCCAGGAGAGGGTGATTGACGCAATCTCGTCAAAATGAGGATAAACATTTTATTGAAACATGTGAAAGGTGTTTCAGCGATAGTTTTTACCAGCAGTGTCAATATGTGATCAATGTACACCATTACACGAAAATAAGATGCTTTATCAGTGACGCCTGACAGGAAACGCTGAAGTTATTTGAAGAGTTGCATAAAATTGTTCAAAGACACGAACTTAAGAGCTCACTTAGATAACAACATCAGATCTAAATCGGTATATCAGATATCTATTTGTGTATCAGTAAACGACCTCTGGATTCATCCGTTGTCGTGATAAAGACGTTCAGTTATTGTTCAGGAGAGTGTCTTTCGTGTCGTCTGCTACCTCAACATCAAACCGGAAATGACGCAACGCTGTGCTACGTTTTTTTAAACATCACAAAGAATGTGTTTTGTGTAAGAATCTTCAAATACTTTATCAATGAATTCTTATTCAAGTGCGTTAGTTTGTCTGGAAAGAAGCTACTAAACCTAAAGCTTGGCGCCATTGGAAAGGATGGTACATCACTGCATATATTAAACTCCAGACGTTAAACCCCATTTGAAAAGATTAAAGTTAAATTTACTTTCATCCAAGTGAAAGACATGAACGTATTTAAATGTCAATAATTACTCCACCAAGATCACAAAATGATGGACCTCTTTGTGCCCGAGGCGTTATGTCAATCCTTTGTAAATGTCAAACCTTTGAAATATTCATTATTTGAATTACTGACAATTAGCCTTCTTTCTTTCTTACGTTGCCACCGTTTGCACATTCAGACATGACCAATGGGTGAAAATGTAGATTTTTGGTACTTCAAAATATAAGTTTAAGTGTGAACAAGTCCATAAATCAAGATTATGCATAAATATTTTTGTATTGTTTTTATCTACGTCTCTTGTGGAAATGAAATTTTCCAATACCTGCTCATGTTAACAGAATAAGCCTTTCTGACACGTTTTATCCTTACCTTAATTTCTGAAATAACAAAACGTCTAGTTTGATAACATTCATAACAATTTCTAAACGTTTTGCTCATTTCTCAATTTTGCAGACCCTGGGGGTCAGAAAGTGCCCTCGTCCTTTTCTTGAATGTCGGTGGTTCGATCCTCTGGTGTAGTAAGGGACACAAAACATGTTAAAAGCCGCCATATATATGTAAGGGCAATAACCTTGAACCAGACCTTAAACACCATTTCACTTCACCTCAAAATAACGTGTGTATATCCATTACATAATGTCAGGTTAACCTGTGTGTATGAACATCTAGAAGTTGAGTTGAGTTGTAAAGTGGTGTTTAATGATAAAGTGTTAAGTATATGAAATACTCTTTCAAACATGTTTCAGTTGTCAATATGATGAAACTCAGAGCGTTCCAATGGATTTTGTCTCGACGAGGCCCCTCGCACTGGTCTGTTCAGTTCGGTGAAGCACAATCACTTGTATTGAACGTGTAAGCTCCTTACAGCGTATGTTTCTGTTACCGCCACAGGTGACCAATGTGAACTCAGTGCAGTGCCTATCTCAGGTCCGTTAGAACGTAATATTGTCTTTTTCATTCGTCAGTCAGATGACTGTATTGGACTGCAAGCTCCCCACAGTGTCTGGTTCCCACTGTGTGCCCCGGAGTTGCTCCCTATTGGTTCATATTTCTAAATAACGTTGTTGCTGTTGTTGTCGATGATGCCGTAGGCTGCTGAGGACAAACGTAGGCGTCGTTTTCTAAAGAGGGTTAGCTCAAATGGTTGTTATTATATGGCCCCCAGATCACGTGACCAGCCGCTGCAGGTGACGAACGGTGACTTCTAGAAAATACGTCTCATCAATGTCTAATCAGTTTGATCATGGGCTGCAACGAACCATTTAACGTATTTTCACATAATGTGACTCTTATTTAACAAAGGAAGTTTTCAGATTAAAATCACGTGATTCTTCATTCAACTGGTGATTGGTGTACTTCCGATCATGTGACTACAATGAACTTCAAACAATTAGTCACTTACAGATCACGTGACTCTTTTCCATCCAGCCATATGCAGCGCAAGAGAACAGTGAACCAACTTAAATAGACATCACTCTTTAAGGGTTATCCCTTAGGGTTATCCGACAACAAATACTAGTATTCGGAATGTTCTCCAAGAAGATGAAAGCTAAACGTATGGAGCGGGTCGTCAATATTGTGTTATATAAGTCTCATTAGCTCAATGAATGATAAACACATGCCTCAGAATAGGATCAGCCACCAAAGATCGTATGCACGTGAATTATATTTATGCACGTGCACAAACTGATTCCGAACCAATTCAGTTATACATTGTATATATACACACACAATAACGGACACACGTCTTTGGTTGTTGTTTTTCTGTATTGACAGTTTGCTTGGAATAAAGTGTTTATGGAATGGGGTTCTCACATTCTTGTTCAAGTTTGACGCAGGTTTGGAGTTTCTGGGTTATGTTTGGTACAGGTGTGTTGCGTATGACTGATGAGCTGTCTTCGGTTGGTCCCCGATGAATAAAGTATATATACATACATAATACATGCCCCTGATGAATGAAGTAGATATACATTATGATACATAATACATGCCCATGATGAATAAAGTATATATACATACATAATACATGCCCATGATGAATAAAGTGTATGTACATACATAATACCTGCCCCTGATGAATTAAGTATATATACATACATAATACCTGCCCCTGATGAATAAAGTATGTATACATATATAATACATGCCCCTGATGAATAAAGTATATATACATACATAATACATGCCCCTGATGAATAAAGTATATATACATACATAATACCTGCCCCTGATGAATAAAGTATATTTACATACATAATAGATGCCCCTGATGAATAAAGTATATATACATACATGATACATGCCCCTGATGAATAATGTATATACGAGGGCACTTATCCCCATACACTTGTGACATACGATTAGGCATTTCTTGGTGAGTAGTTTTCTCTAAAGTCAAACACTTGACCGCTCGGTACTGGTTCTTTTCCATTTCTGTGTTCATTTGGGCCCCTATCACGTTCAACTGGCTTTCACTAAGATACAAACGGCCTAACAGACCAATACACTTGCAATGACCTACTCAAACAATGTACCACATTGACTAGTTCTCTTTGTTATGGCCCATAGTTAAACTTTAGTCAGGCTTAGAACTGTTTAACCAGCTCTCGTATACATATAGAATACATGGCCCTGTTAAATAATGTAAATATACATATAGAATACATGGCTAAGTTTGTTTGTTGTTTAACGCCACTCTGAGCAATATTCCAGCTATATGACGGGGGTCTGTAAATAATCAAGGTCTTGAACATACAGTTCATGGGTTGATATCATGAGCATTGATCCACGTAATTGGGATACGATGACATGCATCAAGCAAGTCAGCGAACCTGACCACCAGATGCCGTTAGTCGCCAGTAACGACAAGCATGGGCCGCTGAAGACCTATTCTATCCTGGATCTTCACATGGCTCTGATGTATCATGTAGACATACAAATAGCATACATGACCTTGAGGTATAACGTATATACACATATAGAATACATGGCTCTGGTGTGTAATGTAAAAATAAATACAGAATACATGGCTCTGGTGTATAATGTAAAAATACATATAGAATGCATGGCTCTGGTGTGTAATGTAAAACTACATATAGAATACATGGCTCTGGTGTACAATGTAAAACTACATATAGAATGCATGGCTCTGGTGTGTAATGTAAAACTACATATAAAATACATAGCTCTGGTGTATAATGTAAAAATACATATAGAATACATGGCTTTGGTGTGTAATGTAATCATACATATAGAATACATGGCTCTGGTGTATAATGTAAAAATAAATATAGAATAAATGGCTCTGGTGTATAATGTAAAAATACATATAGAATACACGGCTCTGGTGTATAATGTAAAAATACATATAGAATACATGGCTCTGGTGTGTAATGTAAAAGTACATACAGAATACATGGCTCTGGTGTATGATGTAAAAATAAATATAGAAAACATGGCTCTGGTGTATAATGTAAAAATACATACAGAATACATGGCTCTGGTGTATAATGTAAAAATTAATATAGAATACATGGCTCTGGTGTGTGATGTAAAACTAGATATAGAATACATGGCTCTGGTGTATAATGTAAAAATACATTAAGAATACATGGCTCTGGTGTGTAATGTAAAAATGCATATAGAATACATGGCTCTCGTGTATAATGTCAACATACATATAGAATACATGGCTCTGGTGTATAATGTAAAAAAACAATACATGGCTCTGGTGTATAATGTAAAAATTAATATAGAATACATGGCTCTGGTGTGTAATGTAAAACTAGATATAGAATACATGGCTCTGGTGTATAATGTAAAAATACATATAGAATACATGGCTCTGGTGTATAACGTAAAAATGCATATAGAATACATTGACGAGGATGTATACATATAGAATACATGGCCCTGAAGAATAATGACGTTGTTCCATCAGCTTCATTCCACACTAGGTAACGCTACCTCATTGTATGTGTGGCAGTCATCGTATCATTGTCACATGATGGATAAATGCTAAGTGGTAGAAAGTAGATACGTGTATTTGTATCCATTCAGAATAATTCACAGCAAATGTATGGAAACCCATCAGGGACATATCCTATGAGGAAACATCCACTATGCCTAAATGTGCAGCAGCTGCTGTGATAGTTAACTAGTTCTTACAATAAATGGGCCAAGGGAGTTAAGATAAAAAATGATCTAGATGTGTTTGAGTTGAAGTGCAGACGTCCCAAATCGTTGATCGTGATCGCCATGTCGAGTTTCTCCACGGATCGATAATGGTAGGGCCGCCTTATACCTGCGCTCAATCTGATTAGCTGTTTATGAAGTCAGCCCAGATCCCGGGAGGAACATTGTCACCCATTTCATTAACGGACAGATGTGGCTGATCCCGAAGAGAATTAGCGACAGATCAGTCTTCCCCGGAGACGCGGAGTTATGTATAGGGCGAGGACGATATACACACACACGGACGCCAGGAGAGGCTGATTGACGCAATCTCGTCAAAATGCGGATAAACGTCGCTTTATTGAAACATATCGTAGGCCTAAGGGAATCAGTTCATGATGGACATACGTTTATGTGAGATGATTTAGCGATAGTGTTTAAAAGTGGTGTCAATATGTGACCAAAGTACACCAGGAACCAAATTAAAGTGTTTTATCAGTGGGGTCTGTCAGGAAACGCTGAAGTTATTTGGAGAGTTACATAAAATAGTTCACAAACAAACTTCACTCCAATAACAACACCAGATCTAAATTGGTATGTCACATTTCTACTATCGGTTCACCAGCGCTGAATCCATCCGCTGTCGCGATCTGCACGGATAAAGACATTCAGTTATTGTTGAGGTGGGTGTCGTCTGGTCTCTGCCAAAATGATGGACCTGAAACAAAAAAGGGAACTTTCATGTCGTCTGCTACCTCGCCCTAAAACCGGAAATGACGTAACGCTGTGCTACGTTTTTTGGAAACATCGCACATAATGTCTTTTCGTGAATCTTCAAATACGTTAACAATCTGTCCATAATCAAGTGCGTTTGTTTGTCTACAAAAAAGCTAGTCAAGCTTGTTTTTGAAAAGCATGGAGAAGTTAAATCGTTTTGAATCGTACATCCATTCTCTTTTATCAACGTGAAAGACATGAAAGTATATTAATGTCGATAATTACTCAACGGAAATCACAAAAGTGATGGGAGGTTTTGTACCCATTGCATTATATTACCCCTTTCGGCACTGCGCCTAAATGTAAAGGTTGTACGACTTACGGTTGAGAATTTTGGGAGTGAGTGAGTTAGTGAGTGAGTGGGATTTAACGCCGCTTTTAACAGTATTCCAGTTATTTCACGGCGTGTCAGCTCAATGACGGAGGAAAGCCCGAAGTGACGCAGGTCTCAGACGTTCGGTGAAACCCTCGAGCACGGGTATGGTGCTGACAACCCTAGAAACATAATCGGGGCAAACCGGGATTCGAACCCACAATCATAGGTTTCTGGCGTGCCAAAGGGACGCAACTCTGCACAGCGAATCGCGGCGCCTTAGACGACTGGGCCACCTGTGCCCCCGAGAGTTTTGGAAGTCTATGTACATGTGTACCTAAGGCATTCATAAGTTCTCCACTCCGGTAAACCGACTTTATTTCAACAATTGCATGTTTGGGACTTATTACAACAGGCACTGCATAGCTAAGGATGAAATATTTTACAAAGGTTGAATTGAGAGGTTTTCATGAAGCGTTTATCTTATATGTGAATTGAAAAAGTCTTGGAAAAGCTGATTTTGACAGGAGGGAGTTGATAAAATTTAAAACAATGCAAAAACATGTTTTAGAGTCACGGACTTATTCATACTTAAATTTACTTTTTTCACTCATTTTAGGCATACTTGCATGTTTGGTAATGTCAGAATGTTCAACACCTTCAAGTGTGAAAACGCGTGAGTTCCGGGTTAGAATTGGTCTTCAGCAACCCTTGCTTGCCATAACAGGCGCCTATGCTTGTCGTAAGAGGCGACTAACGGGATCGGGTGGTTGATGCCTGTCATCGTATCCAATTTGGGTAGATCGATGCTCATGATATAAATCACTGGATTGTCTGGTCCAGACTCGATTATTTACAGGCCGCCTTTATATAGCTGGAATTATTGCTGGGTGTGGAGATACACAACAAACTAAGAAAATAGCTGCATATCTTCTTCATAAAATTATGGATGCTTATGTATTTGCTTTAAAAGGGTTTCCAAGACTCTCACCCGCAACTTCTAAAATCTTTACATATAAACGCAAAGGAGAAAAGAATATTTAATGTTTGTGGCACAAACTGTTCCGTCATTTCGGTTCAGTAATTATTTACATTTAAATAGTTTAGGGGCAGCCAAGAACGAATAGCCCTGATGTTCTCTGAAAAAAAGATGAAAGCTATGAATTAGATCGTCAAAACAACGTCACTTTATATGCCTATGCTGGTGGCCATGACAACATCAATATGGGGTTATATAAGTCTCCTTATGAAAATGAATGATAAACACACGCCCCAAATCGGATTAACTAACACTGACTTTAAAGACGTACAAACACTGATTCAGAATCAATTCAATGATATATACACGGTTATTTTAGAGGTTTTCGAGACAGTCTGGCTTGGAATATAGTGTTGATGGTATGGGATTCTTACATTCTTGTTGAAGTTTGACGCAAGTTTGGAGTTTCTGGGTTATGTTGCGTACAATTGTGTTCCGTATGAGTGATGAGCTGTCTTCAGTTGGCATGTGCTGAACCGTCTCTGGTTAAGTTCAGTTCTCACTGCAACCTTCATACCTACTGTCGTGATAGCAAGGAACCAAGATGCGTGTTACCTCTAGCGATGCTGGAGAATTATATTGACTGTGTCGGACTGTTTCCACTGTTTGCTTTTTCATATCTGGGGAGCTTTTTTAAGAATAAAAACAAAATCGATCAGGTAAAAGCTGAGGAAAAATAACTTGGCCCGTCGTTTGGTAAAATAAACACATTCTCTCTGGAAACAAGAAACGTAAACCTGTATTACGGGTGTCAGAACACACTCTATCACTTAACGTCGGTAAACCAGTTGCCATACGTTGGAAAGATCTCTGTCTACCAGCGTTCTATAATCCCTCCAAGCTTGTATTCCTGGTCAGATTTGTCCCCAGTATCCTACGCTTGTGTTTCAGCATTTCAGGATGTTGAGGACACAACTTGAGACTGATGTGCGACTTCGTGCACGACGACGTTGATCATAGCTCACCTTAATGCCAACACTAATTGAACAGGTTACAGCATTGATAGTCAGTATTACCTACTGCGACAACAATTTCTAATGCTTGACCCAAACAATTGTTAACAGCAAGATACCCTACGTTCATACTGCCAACAAGGGTTTTACTGTCAACCATGCTGAATCCTGGCTTGTTGACATTTATGATGAAAAGAAAATTGATGAAGAGTCTATAGAGTGTGCAATATACATAATTGCAAAGGTTCGACTCTTGCACAGGAGCAGGACAAGGGCCAGCAGTCCGGACCGCCCTGTGCTCGAGCTCTTCATGATCGCTTTCCACCATTGCCTTCCGCCAAGCATTAATAGCTCGCGTGGACACTGGTGGCCCAGTTGTCTAAGGCGCCGAAACTCGCTGTACAGAGTTGCGTCCCTTGATCACAACAAAGATGAGGGGGTGGTGGAAATTCTGTGATCCATGAGACATTTGTCACTAAACACAGTGACCATAGTATACTTACATCTCTATCTCCAAATGTTCATGGCAATTTACCAGATGAAACTGTATGTGATCTACAGTTTAGTGAGAAACCAATTGTATGTTAGACACTGGACTTCCTCATTGATGACGTATATGTGAAATTAGGGGGATAGGACATTCAAACAAGAAGTGGGCATCCAAAGTAGCACCATGTGGACGCCCTTTTTGCGAACCCCTTGTGTCATCACTAATTGATAGTGATTCGCAAACACACGCTAATAATACGGCCGGAATACTACGCTTTCAACATAGACTTCTCATGATTTATGGAAAGGGTTTTGTAACTTTTTTTATTTCCATACTTCACATATTTTAAATCCGATAATGATCGTAAGCCCATACAATAATCATAAAGCCTGTCTTTATCGCAACCAACGTGTCATACATGTCCTTAAATGGTTTAAAGCTGAACTGCCATATTTAACATATTTTTAAGCTTACGACGATCGTAAACGCATACTTTTACATTATTCTTAAATCTTGCCTTGATCGTAACCTACATTTCTTTACGTATCCTTACATAGTTTATGACTAGCGCGTACGTTACTCTCATACTTTACGTATCTTAAAGTTGATGACGATCGTTACATCCATACGCTTACATCATTTTTCAAGCTAAGTCTTGTAACTCATTAAAGCAATTTAAACCTTACGGTATCCGCAATAATGACCTCGCGGAACACGGCTAAATATTGTTCACATTCACTCAAGAATGTACTTCGACAAACAGATTTTCACAGATAATCTTCTGCTAGTGGTTAAGATGGCTGTTTATGCAGATCCCGTCTGTCGGTGTACAACTAGCGCTGTGGTGAATCTGACATCCGATCTTAGCTGCGTTGGTCCAGAGTTGTAACATCCCCACACAACCACCACTTCCTCAAAATAACATTCGTCTGCAATCGATATCTTTTCGCTTTGTTTTAACAACACCAAACAAATGCTATTTGGTGTTATTTCTTTCTAAATAAAAAAACAGCACGTGATACCTTGTGCCATCACTCGACACGACCAGATATTTCAAGTCTGGAGTCAACCTGTCGGAAGAACCTGATACTGGAAACAGAAGTTCCCTTCCAGAGCTAATGGCCAGCGTTGGAGAACCAATGGTCGCCGTAACGTTGATGATTAGGATCGTGACATGCTTGAGAACATCGTTCCTTCCAACACTGGGTTCCGTCTCTTTATTAAAGAGCGGAGAGCAATCAGGGGGATGTATTAGAACGGGTGTGTTCCAATTACAAACTCGTCAAGGAAATAATTCAGTTTTCTGAAGAAGGTTTCCTTAACTACAGCCTGAGGGTGTCAGTGGGACATGTCTTTAATACCGTCAACCGTAATGTGGAGTCATCTTAACACGAGAGTCCTTCAAGAACTTCCCTCTGTCGATGTCGTTGCTGTACTGCACAAGGATATTTTGCCCTTTACGTCAAATGTAATCAAATGGAATAATGATCACGAATATACAGGCTTTTCAATCCTATTAATGTTACACTTTGATACACAGATGTCCTAGTACATCCCATTTATGTTACGCTTTGATACACAAATGTCCTAGTACAACCCTATTTATGTTACACTTTGATACACAAATGCCCTAGTACAATCCTATTATTGTTACACTTTGATACACAAATGTCCTAGTACAACCCTATTTATGTTACACTTTGATACACAAATGCCCTAGTACAATCTTATTAATGTTACACTTTGATACACAAATGTGCTAGTACAATCCTATTTATGTTACACTTTGGTACACAAATGTCCTAGTACAATTCTATTTATGTTACACTTTGATACACACATGTCCCAGTACAATCCTATTTATGTTACACTTTGATACACAAATGTCCTAGTACAACCCTATTTATGTTACACTTTGATACACAAATGCCCTAGTACAATCCTATTAATGTTACACTTTGATATACAAATGTGCTAGTACAATCCTATTTATGTTACACTTTGATACACAAATGTCCTAGTGCCAGGTATCAAAAGTTGCATGTATCATATCCAAAGTAGCATATGCTTTATCCCAAGAAGCATGTGTGATATCCAAAGTAGCTTGTTATAGCCGACGTCGCATGTGTTATATCCGACGTAGCATGTGTTACATCCATCGTAGCATGTGGTATATCCTACGTAGCAGGTGTGATAACCTAAGTCGCATGCGTTATATCTTACATAAGTCTGTATTTCTACCTTAGCTTTTAATATATTGCCTATACCTTGAGACGGACGCAAATACATCATATATCCATCGTAGGTGTTCAACTCTTGTATTGCCTATGTATCACATATGTACCCAACCTACGTTTGTATTCCGACATGTACCTTGTGCACTATAACCTTTCCGCAGTCGAGCCCCGAATATTATTTTCTTAAAGACAAGCTCCAGAACCGACTGACAATGATTCTTTCTGATAATTCGATCCTCATCATGTCCGGGATATTGGGAAGCGGTGTGTGGTTTTATGTTGTTGATCACTGCAGCGAAGTGACGGAGTGTCTCCACACCACAACAACCAACGTTGGGTATATGTTTACAAAACGGTTAAGATCCCAAACACAATATTCATCAGAAAACACCAAAATACATCAAATGTATTAACTAGCGCCTTGGAGAATATCTACTTCGCAGGTATACAAACACTGCCGAACTTCTCTGGTTCAAGGCTTGTTTACACAGACATCTTCACAACATCAACTGAAAAGTGTATGAGATCCTCATCACGGGTTTTCGTTGTAAAAACTCGTTTGTTTCTATAAACAGCCAAAATAAAAAATAAAATGCATTTTTAACCAAAATATATATTGACACAGTTGAAAAATGACACAGTTGTATTTTCTCAAATAAACAAGATATAGATTTAAACATTATTTATGGACTGGTCATTTATTGAAAAGAGGGGGAAGGTCATGAAAATATGTTACATGTCCTTCTTGTGGGGTGGAGCGTAAGAATTGTACATAAAGTTGCGCGCGCGCGTGCGTGCGTGCGTGTATGTGTGTGTGTGTGTGTGTGAGAGAGAGAGAGAGAGAGAGAGAGAGAGAGAGAGAGAGAGAGAGAGAGAAGGGGGGGAGGGGGGGGGGGGGTTGTTGCGGCAACAAGATAAACCTCCCGCTCTACCCTCCTACGCCACCCAACCCCCTATAATGAATTACCTGGGTCCCGTTCCACAAAGCTATCGTAGCGCTAAGATGATCGTAACTCCTATTCTAACGACAGTCGTAGCGCCACGATCGCTTTGTGGAACGGGTCCCAGTCCCTTAGACAGTGTTAGATATAATGGCGTTGTGCAGACCCTAAACGGGCCAGAGACCAGGATTCTATCTATTGATTGCCTTTTCACTATTACTGTCAATCACATTATGGTATCGTCGATGTTGTTGTTGTTGTTGCCGCAGTCTGAGTGAACGATAAATTGTATCTGCTTTCCCTGACGCATGCTGACCACGTCTGTGCTCGATAATGAAGATCAATTATACCCATCAGAGGTCAGTAGTGGTCAACAGCGGGCACCTTGTACCGGACACGCGAGGGAGCATCTCATAAGCTTGCATGGTAATTACACGCTGTTGACGTATTGAGGTAATGGAACTGATTGTTCATAATATACTGATATTTACTCTTCTCGCCTTTTGGTTGTGTAGTTCACAGATTCTACAGGGGATGTCAACTATCCACGGGAACAATGAGCATAGCCATGTCTCTTGTGATATAGTCAATACTACAAGTTTGCAATGAATCTAATAAAATTGTTTTATTCAAACAATTCAACTTTTAGTGTAGAGTTTCATTTTTGCAGCTATGGTACAGTTGCCCACGTTCATGCTATATAAGGTGTCCCAGTCGTCTAAGGCGCCGCAATTAGCTGTGCAGGGTTGTGTCCCTTGGGTCCGTCAGAAACCTATGATTGTGAGTTCGAATCCATACCCGTGTTCGTGGGTTACACGAAAGAGATAAATAAATAAATAAATAAATAAATAAATAAATAAATGATGGCCAGATTGCATCCCTCAGACGTGCGTAGACCTATGATCGTCGGTTCAGATCGCCGCTTCGCCCCGATTATGTTTTTAGGTTTGTCAGCACCATACCGTGCTCTTGGGTTTCACCAAAATGGTACACGTCTGAAACCTACATCAAATCGGACTTTCCTTCCACATCGAGCTAACGCGCCGTTATTTAACTGGAACACTGTTCATTCACTCACTCACTCACTCACTCACCCACCCACCAACCCACTCACTCACTCACTCACTCACAAACTCACTCACTCACTCACTCACCGACATATGCTATACTGTTGACAGTTGCAATGTATTCTTCAACATATATACACACAGTATCCTGTTGCGACCTTCTGATGTTTATCCTTGAAGAACTCTCTCAAGCTCTGGGGTCGATGTAAACAGCTGTATGGGAGACTTCCGAACCTTCACTCGAACAACCACGGAGATAAATAACATCAATGCCGTTGATACGACCCCTAGGTCACCTTGTAGCTCGTGCAGCCTCCCAGACCGTGGATCAGTCAGTGGTCAAGGTCTGTTCAGTCTGTAACGATATATCCCTCATCCATCAACACCACGTGGCATGATATATTGATATACATAATTTAGAGCTAGGATATATTTTTACCTGTATTGCCTACATACATGTTACATATATACTAGTACGATATACTGATACACTTCAAGACAAAACAGTGTTGAAAACACGCTTGGATTTTTAGATGAATGAGTGAGTGAGTATGATTTTACGCCGCGTTTAGCAATATCATAGCAATATCACGACGGGGGACACCAGAAATGGGCTTTACACATTGTACTCATTTTTGTTGAAACAATCGAGAATATTTAAATTAATATTGAAGAACTGCACAACATATATAGTGATGATATTTTCACTCCAATGAAATGGACTATTCACTTTTTTTCACTCTTCTACCGTAGTGTAATAAAAGTATGAATTATACTTGTCTTTTAAAGTGTTTCTGAGATGACATTGTACATATGTTTTTTGTTTCAAACAGCACTGCAACACTTGTTGATCTTTGAGTAGATGTGGTTAAAGTAGATTATTTCGTACGTTAAATTTGAAAATATGTATTTAACCGTTCTGAGCATCCCGGAGTCTAGTGGTTATTTCACAAAGAGGCCAGTCATTAAAATATTCGGGCGAGGGTATTGGTGGGGATTGGACTGTTTTGTTTCTATTCGTTCCTGAAAATACTGGAAACATTATTTGGTCTCACATTGTTAATAAATACAACAACAAAAAATCCAAAAGTTTGTTTTCTGTACATTCTGGATGTCCTGAAAAAGGGGTGCTGTTGAAAACAGTTCTTCGTTTTCTCGTTTCCCCACAGCCCTTTCTGTGATACCGTTTGTTTCGTGTTTCCGGTTCATTATGCGTCCGTAAAGGGGGGTTACCGTCCTTCCATGTCTAAGAACAAGCCCCTCTTGTTCAAATGTGCATAATTCGTGCGAGCGAGCGTGCATGCGTGCGTGCTAAAGCATGCATTCATTCGCTTCATGAACACTATTTTCTCAAAGACTCGAGTCGCTGTGGTAACCAGACCCGCATCCCCACACCATGTGCAGTACCTCCACTGCTGTCACGTGACCTTACCAATAATCAACCTGTTATTACCTATCTGAGCCATAACAATGAGTACCTGTCAACGCCGTTCACTGGTACTGATAGGCCGTTCCCGTGTGGTTCCGCTGACAACGATGTATACAATACAATACCACGCCCACTAAGCCTCGAACCACGTGCTTGTTATCCTCCAACGCTGTGCAAAATGGCCTGTCAGGGAATGACATTTAATATATAAGGCAATGATATAATGCGGATACATTCCCAGAGCGCAGTTAATTAGCAATATAAATTACATATTCCATTTGATGCCACGTGTGGACTAATAACATGTCTGGGCGAGTTGTATATGCTTGTTGGTGGTGTCCTGCAATGATGTGTTCTTTGTGGGGGGTTCTTTACTGTTCTCCCAACCACCATTGTTCTCGAGAACATCTGAAGAAGAAGGTGACATTACATAAATTGATTTTCAGAACAGGTTCGAATATTGTCTTTTGATGTTATAACGAGGAAATTTATGCTGTATATCTGTGTTCGTGAATATTTTCCATTGGTGTAAACTCTACCTCCTCGTTATAAGGAGTTCCTGTGTTACATATAGATTCTCAATGATTCATGCTAATTCTGGACTAGCTGAGTCGAGCTCACCTAGTCGAACAAGCAGCACTACACGCACATATAAACTGACCGACAAAAGAAACGCGAATATCATACATGTTGATTAATATATGAAGAATTACTCATATTCACATGTTATGTTGAGTGAGCCGACGCTCATGAAGGCATCACATGTGACGTCAAAGATCCGTGACTCGAGATCTAGATGCACCATTTGTCTCGTTGAGGATTAACGTGTAAAGTTGGTTAACCCGTGAAGCATATCGTGATTAGAATTTCTATGGTTCGCGTTTCTTTTGGCGATGAGTATATATATATATAAAAGACGGCTTCAAGTAGAAATGACAACCGTTTATTGGCTAGCGATTTCCGCTAGTACCACGTACCAGCCTCATGAGGTCATAAGGGACTAACAGACAAAAAGTAGTTATATAGTAACGTGACGTCATGATATATAAAACCCGTGGAGATCCGGGTTAGAATATGTCTTCAGCAACCCATACTTACCGAAAAAGGCGACTATGCTTGCCGTAAGAGGCGACTAACGGCATCGGGTGGTAAGGCTCGCTGACTTGGTTGACTTGGCATGTCATCGTATCCCAATCGTGTTGATCGATGCTCGTGATGTCAATCACTGGATTGTCTGGTTCAGACTTGATTATTTACGGACCGCCGTCATAAAGCTGGAATATTGCTGAGTGCGGCGTTAAATAACAAACAAACAGACACTTACTCACGACTGCATTGTGAGCAATGGAAGCGAACCTCAGCCCACAGTGAGTGAACGGCTATCCCGTAGTGCCATCTGTGATCCCCGTTAAGCTGAACAGCGTGTCCAAGCTTGTTGCTAACAACATCTGATTTCTTGAAGTACTATCAATTGAAGTATAAATAGTTTAATAGAGTTGTGTTCCGGCGTGCGCCATTGAACTAACGCTGATAGATATATTAAAACCATAAGGCTGCCTAACAACACTTGTAATTTATTGAATCACTCTGTTATGACGCGATTATATTATAGTGGGCAACTATTTCAAGTTGAAGATTAAACAATGGTTATTACCGCTGGTGATTTAGCCTAAGGCAAGATGGCACAGGCTCTTTTATGTTTTCGATTTTCTCAAACGAGATGTTAAGCCGACGCATTACGTTACACACTTTCATTTCCACCGAGTTTTTCACGTAAATCGCGTTCCCTTGCATTCACTCCGATGTGCTCACGGATATCGCTGACATTTTCGCCTGTTTCACGAGGAAATTTGTTTTTGCAAACTCAGGATAATTGCAGTTTTCATAGTTTATGTTGGTGTCATCAATTTTCTTCTTTGATTATCATTGAAAGACTTTGAGATATAAATAACCTTGTTTGAATTTCTACATTATATTGGGAATAGGGATCTGGTGCACTCACTCACGCCCGCACGCGCTCACTCACTCACTCACTCACGCACGCACGCACGCACGCACGCACGCAAGCACGCAAGCACGCAAGCACGCACGTAGGCACGCTTCTCTATATGGCGCCGATATTGGGAGAGAAGACATACACGAAAATAAAAATATTGTCTTCATTTTCACAGATCACGGATACCTTTTAAATACTCCCTAGTTGCTGTTTGTTATATGCCTGTAGGGCACACGAACACGTATAGTTTACTGGTGTGTGATGTTATGACGATATTCCCCGTAGATAGACCATAATGACCTTTGACCGAGCATTGTCGAATAGCAATCACCCGCAGTTTCCCCTTTCGTCAAGGTCAAAGGTTATGTAGGTGTCGGTAAGCTTCAAAGAGAGTCCATGCACGTGCGTGCGTCTGCTTGGTGACCTGCCTAATTCATTACTCGTCATGTTATTACGGGCTTAGCATTTCAAATTCTACGCCCACTTATTGGCTAACGTGTGTATAGAAGGGAAACGCGATAGCCAATCATTGAAGTCCTTGAATCTTTGTGCTGCACGTGCAACATACCTAAATAATGTGAGAGGAAAGCATCGGTTTTTAGTTTGTTGTTTATTGAAAGCATATTGTATATACGCATATTCCCCATACAGCGCGGATCAACATATTTCTCTCCGATGTCGTAAGTCCGTAGCAATTGCAATACATTAGCTTCACGAAGCGGTGAGGTGAGGTTAAATGGGGTTTAACGTCGCGTCCAAGATTATTGCAATTATATAGAGACGTGCATGTACTTGTGTGTGTTTGTGTGGCTGCTTGTACTAGTCCGGACTGATGCCGATTTATAGTGCTAGCCCACTGAGATACAATGCCGCAGTTTAACATGAATACCCCACTCAGACACAGTATACTGACTCCGAGCCGACCAGTCCTTGTTTTAGCCCCTTAATGCCGAGCGCCAGACAGGGTAACAACAAGTACCATCTTTTAACGTCTTTTGGTATGACGCAGTCGGGGATCGAACCACGGACCTTCCGCTCTCCTTCCGCTCTCCGGGCGGACGCTCCGGGCGGACGCTCTACCACTAGACCACGGAGGCAGTCACGAGGAACATGAAGCTATTATGAGTGTGTAAGGTTTTACGCCGCTTTTAGCAATATTCCAGCAATATCACGGCGGGGGACACCAGAAGTTGGCTTCCCACATTGCACCCATGTGGAGAATCGAACCCGGGTCTTCGTCGTGACGAGCGAACGCTTTAACCACTAGCCTACCCCTCCCGAAGCTATAGTGACCTTAAGAGATACATATGCTAATTAGTTTCATGTAATACTGAATATTTGTTATTCCTTGTGAGAAAAAGTTTCATCGTTGAAAAATTACTCACTGAACGTTTCTGAACCTGTTTTTTAAAATTATATTTAGATATTGTTTTAGATTTGATCCTCGAGTATCAAGAGTAGTCTATCTCTATTCTATTTGGATATATAACCGTCTACGAGTTTCGCCCCGGAAGTGACGTCATCACCTTCGCTCCTGCAATGCATCTCGGACTTGGCACACACTTTTTCTTTCTCATGGGGGTGGGGGTTTGGGGGGAAGGTGTATGTCTGTCTGTTTGTATGTGTATGCTTCTTTGTGTCTGTCTGTCTGTGTGTAATATGTTTCCTAAGCGTGATACGGGCTATCAGGTTTCACTGTATGAGATATGAGATTTGCTGGAGGCCTCCCTGTCTTTCTTCCCCCACATTCCTGAAACGAGACATTGAAATTCACTCCGTCAAAGAGACACAGCTGCTCAATATGTCTGCTATTAAAGAGATGAATTGCAAGTGACGTGACTTAAATAATCGGAGAGTGTCAGTATTCATTAATTGTCATGAGCGCTGCGAAATAACGACAAACTGTTCCAACATCACTGGTACAATTAATGTTACAAGCTTTCAAATTCCGATCTCATTTGGGTATTAATCACCAAATTCTCTTTCAAAGCATAATAAATCTACACGAACGCTTTGCATTTTCAATGAATTTCCACTTTGATTCTACTAGTTCCAAGGTGTGCAAATAGGATATAGCTGTCAAGGTGTTGATTTATCGCTATGTGATGAGTATAGCCCATTTGACACCATTCGCCCATGTCCGTAACCAGCCAGAAGGCGAGTTCTCCGATCGCTCAGTATTAGATGCGAAAACATAACAATCAGAATATTTGTACCATAAATACTTCGGTTAAAGAATCCGTCCTTAATATTTGTTTATGTTTGTTTGTTTGTTATTTAACGTCGCACCTAACAAAATTCCAGCTATATGTAGTCTGTATATAATCAAGTCTGGACCAGACAATCCAGTGATTGATATCATGAGCATTGATCCACACAATTGGGATACGATGATATGCATCAACCAAGTCAGCGAGCCTGACCATCCGATCCCGTTAGTTGCCTCTAACAACAAGCATAGTCGCCTGTTGCGACAAGCATGGGTTGCTGAAGACCTATTCTAACCTTCACGGGTCTTTTTATGAATAGTATGTATTTGTATATCTAAATATACCAAAGTGACCGTCACAACTGTTTGACAATGAGTTACAAGTGGATGTAGACACACAAAGCAATGGCGGATGTGGTACAACAGACTATTTTGTCTCTAGGCGGAACCAAGTTGTAAAATTGCCACGCGAGGGGCACGAGTCGCCGTTCTGCTTGTTCCTGAATGACACGAGTGATCACGAATGTACCGCCATGTTGTCTTTATCCGGGCATTCGAGCGGTTGGTCATTTTTTAAGCCAGGGATGTACAATAACATTATCTTTGCAACGGATTCATCAGCGTCAACGTCAACGTCGACAGTCAACGTCAACTGCTTCATTGGCACCATCATCTGCAGAAGAACTAGCGTCATCCTCTTCACCAACCCTAATCCGGTCAAGTCGCTCTCTTCATGACAGCAGTGCAATCTATCAATGGTTAAATCGTCCACTCCACTTGCAAAACTTGAGTAGAAAAACGCACGAATGGCGGTAGGGAGAGGTATAATATCAATAATATCCCAAATTTCATCAATAATCATGTTAAATAAGTTTAAATATACTTTTTACCAGACAGGCGGTATGCATTTCAACTTTTGACATTATAATCAATAAGATCAAGGTAACCTGATGACCCACATTTTAATGGGGGTTTAATGTCGGAAACCCCTGGTGCTTCGACCTAATCCATACTTCCAGTTTGTGCATACGAGCCACAGTATTAATCATATCACATGTCATCGCCGTTGTTAGACATGGCATTAAAGACGCACTCAGACAAATAGCCTCTTTCAGCATGGCTTCTCGTCGTTAGACTGGTTTTGCCTTGAAGTGACGTCGCGCATGAAATAGAGTATAATGCAATATGTATGAAATACGGGAACAAGTCGATAATGTCGCCATATATGACGGCGGAATAATAAAGAGCCGTACATCAGTCCTAATTATTGCTTCAGATGGTGCTGAATCTTGACGTTACTAGCACAATACATTGTCTTGCCTTGCCCCGTGAACGCACAAATATACATTCGCTATTTACTTGTTTAATAAAAACGTGTTCTTATATATGAACATTCTTCAAAGAATAGACACGTCTAATTTATCATCTGGACCCGCTGAAGATTCATGTTCAAAATACTGTAGCATAAATCTATCGTTATTCTGAAGACGTTCCATGGTCTAATTTGTAATATGCTATTCATTTGCAGAGTTACTGAATTGAACTAATAACATTTCAATACCAACACATGATACAGATTGGAGCTGTACATACCCCACTTATACCATGGTATAATCTTTTAGCATCTTCGATTATCCAGGGTATTATAACTCCATTCTGTTATAATACATACCCTGGACCCATCCATTCGCCACCACAGCTTCCTTACCATCTCTACTATCTCTAAGGGATGACAGACGTTCGCTCGCCCAGGTTAATATGATTGGAAGGGGCTATTAACAGCGTCGTTTTATTTGAATCGGGTCGAAAACGACGCTCTGGTAGCGAAGGGGTCCATTGTATTTATTATGACAGACAATGGGTAACAGAGGATGGTTTTGTTGAAACTCCATACGTCAACTCCCTCTTCATTGAATGCTACTTAATGACGTTGCCATGAGGAATACGTAATATCCTCGTGCAATTCAATCATGAATTGGGAAGATGAGATCAAGATAGTCTTTGAAAAGGCTTTTGCAACTTTATCGAAACCGGGCCTTGTGTGTGTGTGTGTGTGTGTGTGTGTGTGTGTGTGTGTGTGTGTGTGTGCGTGCGTGCGTGCGTGCGTGCGTGCGTGTTTGTGTGTGTTTGTGTGTGTATGCCCCTCCCGCAATTCACCGTGGAGAGTTGCGTCCCTTAAGCGTGTCTATGATCGTTGGTTCGAATGCCAGATACGCCCTGATTACTTTTCTATGTTTGTCATCACCAAATGGTAAACGACTAACACCTGCATCTCTTTGGGCTTTCCTTCCACATAACGTTTCCATGTCGTGATACTACTAAAATACTCGTCAATGCTCTCTCAAACTGTCATCAGCACAAATTTACACAACCTTTTCCTCATTGACCTCGTTATACCACTACGTTTTTATTGCTTCTCGCTCAAGGTTCAGAGCGATTGCCAGCTAGGATGCAAATATTCTATTCACGGAAGCCGGTTGTCGCTCATCTCGGCTCAATCAAAATATCAAAGGGCCTGCAAATGTCCATTCTATTGAAGTCTTGAACATAGAACAAATCAGCTTGTTCCTGCTGGATGTAAAAGAATGGTAAGACATCTACAAAACCCCACGTTTCTGACTTCAAACAATGTTTCTGATTATAGCTTGGTCTCCATTGTTTTCCGGTGTAGTTACCCTGTTTGAGGAATATGTCTGAAACCGGTTCCTCATAACACACGTCCTTGTGGTGCTTTATGGCACCGAGTGTGTATAGGAGTTTCAATTCTAGTTTGAAAAGGCTAACACATTTTGGTACGGAAAATTATTACTATAGGCATATCTGCAGGTTAGGTGAGATTTTTCCAGAGATGACAGGAATGGTATCGTTCTGTCAACCTCAGGACTGGTATCGTTCTATAAACATCAAGAATGGTATCGTCTTCAACTACACAAGGAAGAAGCCAAACAGCCAAGGCAGCCGTTCTTCCTTTACCCATCTGAACATACAGTTATTCATTCACTAGAAGGCACGAAGAAGCTGCTTCAGCTATCATTATAATTCAGGTTTAAAATCAAATCATTCGTAATTACCAACTACAGTCAGACGAAGGCATTCAAGGGAATCGCGATGGAAGAATGATCGAGAGACAGATGCAGAAAACACACGAAGCTACTTTCCAACAAATGAGACGAATGATCAAACAAACATCCATCAATGACATAATTGAGAAACAAATGCAGACCTTTTTTACCAAATCGTGAAACCAGAAGAAAAAGACAACCCAAACCCCGAAATATCCAGGCCCCGTTATAGCAAGCCCAGCCACGAGACCATTATGTAGACGCAAGCACAAAAGGCAGTTACTCCGAGTATATCTGTCTCCCATCTACATCACCTGGCGTGTCACTTCAACAGATCATCACAGACCAACATCAGTCTCCGTACACCACAGCATCAGCCTCTGTGCACTACACACAACAATAACCTTCCCATCGACACAGTGCGCATGCGTCAACCGTCTACATCCCGGACGTCGCCACTCAATATCAGCCATCTTAGCCTCGCTTTGGCTTGAGATGGCCAGATAGTATCTACATTACTTGGAAGAGAGGTTTATGTCTGTATCTGATCGTTCATGATGGCTTGAAGCTTTGGGCACTTCAGCTGAGTATAAAATGGACAGTTTAATATTTTAGAACGTCAGTTATTTTTTACTTGCAGATAAGCAACATGAAACGAGTCCACAGTGACGAAGAAACGAGTTTATGTCGCGTCATTGCTCTTTGGTGAAAAGACTGTTTGTGTGTTATTGGCATTTACGCGTCTTGGTAAATGTCATAAACCGAGTATGTTCATTATCATGGGATGTCATAATAACTAGTGAATATTCTATCTGATAAGAAATCTCTTGATGTTGAAGGATCGCAAACTTGTATCTTCCATCGGCGATGATGATAACGTCAGTGAGGGAGATCCTCCTTACTAAGTATTTATAGGATACTTCTGTGAACAGCTGTACAATATTGGACATAAACCACTATATTACCATCCGTTATGTGTCATATTGCAAAATGTCTGAGTTTGCACGCAGTAATAACTTTTTATAACTTGAGACCAGAATTATTCAAGACTAGAAGGAACACTCTTATTCACAGTTTTGATAGTGTCAGAAGCTATGTAACCGACAAAAAAGCTCAATCACAACGCTTCAAATCAAGGGCATCATATTCCCATTCTATACTGAACAAAAAAGTTAGTGATCATGAATGTGTTTGGAACTATATGCTCGGTTTCACTATGAAAAATATCAACAAACATTTTCCTTACTTAACTTTTTTTGTTTAATATATTATTATTATTGTTGTCGTTGTTGTTGTTATTATTATTATTATTATTATTATTATTATTATCATTATCATAATTATTATTATTATTATTATTATTATCATCATCATCATCATCATCATCATCATTATTATTATTATATACACCCGGGACCCATTCGTCACCATAACTTCCTTTCGGTGACGTCACTGTTATCGCGATCTTAACCTCTCTTACTAACTTAGCTCAAAGTGTCACTCGCCCAGGACCTTGAAATCAGGTATGTCAAATATCTACATTCAAATAGTGTTCTAGAATCAGAAGACAGTTATAAAGTTTAAATGCAAAAGACGATTTCTTGAGTTTTAAGACGGAAATGGAAGTCTTTACCCTATAAGACGTTCCTCGCTGTATTTGAGGCGGCGCATGACAAGCCTGTCAAATCCCACTAAAATCAGACCTTGGGGGTCGCCACCGCCACACAAAGATCTGAAACATCTATCACCTCAGAATGACCTTTTGATAACTTTAACCGCCCAATGAATGACTAGCAGGGTAGAAAGTCGACAGAAAGCATTACAGCACTAGTTTCAAACTGTCGACTTCCATTTCTAACTACTCTTTAAAAAATATTTTGCCAAGTTCTCGATTAAAAATTTGAAAACTGACCAAAAGAAAATTCTGGAATGTCTAATAGATGGCCGGGATTTTTAGGAGTTCTTCCCGTGGGCTGTCGAAAGTGTCTTCCGTTTCAAATGTTTATCCATTTGAAGCGCGAGATAGACGATGATTTGGACGGAATCAGGCGTGCAGCCAGTAAATGTCGTCCGGATGCACTGTGCTTACCTTTTCGAGGTTGCATGATTAGAAAACACGTTCGGACTTTCACTTTCGCGATCTCGTAAGCGACGCTCTGATTGGTCGCTTGATAGGTCGTTCTGACATGACCTGTAATGTAATGCCCTCAGATGTTTGTGTACCGGTCGGGATCGCTTATATCTGGTTTCAATTCGATCGATACCTGGTGAAATAACTGTTTGTCTCAATCACAACATACAGTGTAACTTGACAGGACGGCTGGTCGAACAAGACTCAATATGAAGCGACAGTGGCGAACGGGACAAAGATATCTATCATAACATAATACCTCCCACATTAAACTATGACGTTCTGCTATAACTGCAATAACCTTCAAAGTGGCGTTAAACTCAACTCACTCACCTATCACTAAATTGAGACTTCGGGACCCATGTCCCAAGGTGACCTTAACGCTAAGGCGACCAAAACTACGACAGTCGTAGCGCTGGGATTGCTTTGTGAAACAGGCCCCTCTAATGTGATGACGTTTAACAACCTGTTGCCGTGCCGCCACTAATCACATTGCCAAGCCTTTCCTAGTGCTCATCTTAGATGCTGCACAGTTTCTGCGAGGATCATGGGTCTCCTGTACACATGGCGATGTAAATAAATATCAGTTGAGTGAGTGAGTGAGTGAGTGAGTTGGGTTTAACGCCGCTTTTAACACTATTCCAGTTATATCACGGCGTGTCAGCTTAATGTGGGAGGAAAGCCCGAAATGATGCAGGTCTCGGACGTTTACCACGTCGATGAAACCCACGAGCACGGATATGGTGCTGACAAACCTAGAAACATAATCGGGGCGAACCGGGATTCGAACCCACAATCATAGGTTTCTGGCATGCCCAAGGGACGCAACTCTGCACAGCGAGTTGCGGCGCCTTAGACGACCGGGCCACCCGTGCCCCCTATTAATTGACCACAGACAGATGAGATCAGACTATCAAATAGGACGTTACCCTGAACATGAACTTTTAAAGATAATATCTCTCATTTTAACACGCCCATGGGCTTTTGAACATGCTGGGTGTCACGTCCTTTAGATATATTCCACTGGAGTTTTTTTTGTATTTGTACCACTGCCTCACTGCCTCACTGCCTCATGTTGGAAAGAATAAAATGATCCTATATTCCCTTGCGGCTACGTATGTCTTCAATAGTTTAAGGCGCCGCGATTCGCTGTGCAGAGTTGCGTCCCTTGGGCACGCCAGAAACCTATGATTGTGGTTCGAATCCCGGTTCGACCTAATTATGTTTGTCAGCCCCATACCCGTGCTCGTGGGTTTCACCGAAGTGGTAAACGTCTGAGACCTGCATCACTTCGGGCTTTCCTCCCACATTAAGCTGACACGCCGTGATATAACTGGAATACAGTTAAAAGCGGCGTTAAACCCAACTCACTCATTTCAATGGTTGAAGACCAATTTGACTCATATTGTCAACATAGAGGCACATATTGGTCGTACTTTAACTGTTTAAGTGAAACTATGGCTTACGTCAACTAGAGTTCCAGATCCGGAGACAAAATCCCTATTTTGCTTTTGATATGGATAAGCTGTAACACGTTGAACTCATTTCCTTCCGGACCGGAAGTGTAACAGCTCCGTGCACCGCGTGAACCCACCCCATCATTATTGGAAGATAACCGCATCCACGACCCTAATCTCCCACTAAAGAAGATGCCCAATACAGGGAGAAATATTTGCTAGTTGCTCATTAACTTGATGAAGCTACGAATTGGCACTGGATTCGGTAGATCAAACGTTCTATTGGAACCAGATAAGGATTTGACGTCAAGCCGAGAGAGCAGCGCTAAGGTCAGATGTAGAACCCGGACCACTTATAACCGGTCTAATCCCGGCAGGGGAGAAAGTGACCCGCCACAAGGCAGATAAAGTACTGCTGTAACTCATGGTTGGACAGTGTGGTCCATCACGTTAGTAATGTACGGCTTGCGTTACTTACCATTCATGAGGAGCCATTAGCCGTGTGTCTTAATTAGGATATCGGATGCAATTAACGTCATTTGTTTATTTGTTATCTCCTCAATGTCAGTTTCTATTTCCGTGGTTGATGAACACATGAGATCGAAAGACATTAACCCTTTCACATCCATAGTGAGGTATGTCACGGATAGATCCGTCCACAGCAACAGGTTGTTGATTGGGTGTGTAAAATAATTGTGAGAAAATATTTTTATTGTTACAAGTATCAGATTAGATTTCTTCAGGGAATTTAGCTGAGATAGATATACAGTAAACTACGTTTATACCGAGCACGCTTTTAACGAACTGACGGATATAACGAATTTATTTTTGGTCCCGGCCATTTGCTGTATATATGCTTATAACGAACTACGGTTATAACGAACTAAAATCAGTGATCCCTTTGGTTCGCTATAACCGTAGTTTACTGTATACTTAACTCAGATGGACGCGCATTTAGAGATATACATGTCTGATAAACAA
The DNA here is from genome assembly GCF_022045235.1 of Haliotis cracherodii. Taxonomy (NCBI): domain Eukaryota; kingdom Metazoa; phylum Mollusca; class Gastropoda; order Lepetellida; family Haliotidae; genus Haliotis; species Haliotis cracherodii. The sequence goes on along the minus strand of NW_027266280.1, from coordinate 9,869,745 downwards.
GCATTTAGAGATATACATCTCAGATAAACAAGCATTTAGAGATATACATCTCAGATAAACAAGCATTTAGAGATATACATCTCAGATAAACAAGCATTTAGAGATATACATCTCAGATAAACAAGCATTTAGAGATATACATCTCAGATAAACAAGCATTTAGAGATATACATCTCAGATAAACAAGCATTTAGAGATATACATCTCAGATAAACAAGCATTTAGAGATATACATCTCTGATATAAACAAGCATTTAGAGATATACATCTCTGATATAAACAAGCATTTAGAGATATACATGTCTGAGATACACCTGCATTAAGGGTTATACATGTCTGAGATAGAACTGCATTAAAAGATATATATGTCTGAGATACACCTGCATTAAGAGATATATATGACTGAGATACATCTGCATTAAGAGATATACATGTCTGAATATGTCTGCATTAAGAGATATACATGTCTGAGATATGTCTGAGATAGACCTGCATTAAGAGATATACATGTCTGAGATAGACCTGCATTAAGAGATATACATCTCTGAGATAAACAAGCTTTTAGAGATATACATCTCTGATATAAACAGGTGAGGTTAGGTGAAATGGGGTTTAACGTCGCGTCCAAGATTATTGCGCTTATATAGCGACGTGCATGCACGTGTGTGTGTGTGGCTGCTTGTACTAGTCCGGACTGATGCCGATTTATAGTGCTGGCTCACTGAGATACCATGCGCAGTTTAACATGAATACCCTACTCAGACACAGTATACTGACTCCGAGCCGACCAGTCCTTGTTTTAGCCCCTTAATGCCGAGCGCCAGACAGGGTAACAACAAGTACCATCTTTAAACGTCTTTTGGTATGACGCGGTCGGGGATCGAACCCCGGACCTTCCGCTCTCCGGGCGGACGCTCTACCACTAGACCACGGAGGCGGTCCTGATATAAACAAGCATTTAGAGATATACATGTTTGATATAAACAAGCATTAAGAGATATACATGTCTGAGATACACCTGCATTTAGAGATATACATGTCTGAGATACACCTGCATTAAGAGCTATACATGTCTGAGATAGACCTGCATTAAGAGATATACATGTCTGAGATACACCTGCATTAGGCGATATACATGTCTGAGATAGACCTACATTAAGAGATATACATGTCTGAGATAGACCTGCATTAAGAGATATACATGTCTGAGATAGACCTACATTAAGAGATATACATGTCTGAGATAGACCTGCATTAAGCGACATACATTTCTGAGATAGACCTGCATTTAGAGATATACATGTCTGAGATGTTAATCTCAGACATGCATATCCCTAAATGTTTCTTTATCTCAGACATGTATATTTCTGCTAAAGGCAGTCAATAGTACGATTCCGACTATATCATGAGTCTATGAATCAGTACCAAATAGTGATGATACCAGTATTCGCTTAAAGGTTAGCCCCACATGTGACACCCGTCACAAACACATGCAAAGGAAAGTCAACTTTTTACCTTAAAAAAAACGCGGAACATATGGCACGTCAAAAATGGGAATTGACAGAAAAACCCTAGGTTGCTTGTGGTATCGTGGAACATAAGGTCGGATTCTGATGAGAAACCGCTTTATCTACGCAAGAGCTTATCTCTCCCTACGGAAATACTCGTGACACACCGATCATTATTGTCACGTTAGCATGTCATACTGTAGAGTCTATTCTGCCTCCAGGTCGCCACCGGTAATTGACATTCTGTCTGTAACTGGGATATTTGTATATATATCGATCCTTTCAGGAATTGCATCAGAGAGATGAAAGCCAGGAATGACGTGTAAGCGTCCGAAAATATGCACTCAGCTAAACTTATCGCACGATATGATTGAAATAGACGCCAGTGCAGTTGTTTTCTCTGAGGTCCGCGCCAAGAAAGCCTATCACAATAGCCAGTGGTTTATTCCGAGATCTACTTCTACTAGCTAAGAGACATTAGATTGTGATGACTGTCTCGCTTGCAGCTCCATAGAGCCGTATAATAGCTTTTACCAACACTGCTTTGGTAAAATATTTACTGACCCAGAAATAATAATTTGATAAGGCCTATTGAATCTTAGTCTGAGTACATTGATCGGTGTTTTCGGAATGTGAAATCTTGGACCGTTTTGTTTAACTACACGTTTTTTCACGAGAAGCTGCTGTACAAAATGTAATCAACATTACCCTCCACGGATTGAAGTATAGATTGCGTGATGAGATGTTTCCAATCAGCATCGCTTGTTTGAAAAAAAATAGCTGATGTGATAATGTTCTGACGTATATGTGGGGGAGTTTTATAATTATTTATCTGGTTTGTAACTATGTACAGTAAACTACGGTTATAACGAACTCAACGGGACCACTAAGTTTAGTTCGTTTTAACCGTAGTTCGTTATAAGCATATTACAGCATAACTACAGCAAATAGTCGGGACAAAAAAGTGAGTTCGTTATATCCGTCAGTTCGTTATAAGCGTGTTCGTTATAAACGTAGGTTACTGTATTTGTAATCTCGAGCACGGTTTAGACATCCTCGATTATCCAGTGTATTATTTCAATTCTATCAAATTAAGATGGAGATTCAATTCAGATGGAAATTAACTGGACATTCGAGGAGGGATCGAGGAGGGGTCAAGGAAGGCTTAATGTTTTATTCATTTGTTCAATAAGCGCTTCGATGTATTTGTATTCCGATTGTCTCCGTTCTTCACGTGTCCGGAAAGAAAATAGGAGAAGAAAATGACGCATGCTAAACAAATTCGTGTGAGTGATTTAACGCCGCTTTAAACAAGATATCAGTTAAATAACATTTTCCCAAGGCAAGGGAGTTAACTAACTGTAAAAGTCCAGTTTCGACCCTTGACGAACTAGGCTGGAATAATGGAGTTACATTTTGGTTGGATTGATAAACGCGTCAACGCATAGTCTTTCCCTCAGGAAGATGGTTCAATCAAGGCGTGCGAGGTATTGATTGAGTATGTTTTACGCCGCTTTTAGCAATATTCCAGCAATATCACGGCAGGGGGACACCAGAAATGGACTTCACACATTGTACCCATGTCGGGAATCGAACCCGGGTCTTCGGCGTGACGAGCGAACGCTTTGACCACTAGGCTACCCGACCTCCCCGCGTGAGAGGTAAATGTTTGATGAAAACCAGAGATACACAGGGCGTAGAAGTTTACCACTTTCACAACTGAAGAACTGTCAAACCAATGATAATGATCGGGGCGAACTGGGGATTCGAACCTACGACAAGGTTGGTTGTGTTTGTTGTTTAACGTAGCACTCAGCAATATTCCAGCTATATGACAGCGGTCTGTAAATAATCCAGTGATTGATATCATGAGCATCGATCCACGCAATTGGTGTACAATGACATGCATCAACCAAGACAGCGAGCTTGACCACCCGATCCCGTAAGTCGCTTCTTGAGACAAGCATAGTTGCCTTTTACGGCAAGCATGGGTTGCTGAAGACCTAATCTACCCCGGATCTTCACGGGTTCCTACGACATTGATAACAGGGCAGTTCAGACTGTCATATGCAACATTTGATAGAGGTCAGTTTATTTTGTGCAGTAGTGTCTCTTTATAAGACAGTTAGTTGAGTACGTGTTTTACCTGATTTGAAGTCATCCCTTGTGGGTATATTTTTTAATGCCCACACGAATGTATTTGACATTTGAAATATTAGTAATTTCTTCTGCCGTTCATTGTTTTTAATGCTGACGACTGTGTGTCAGGAACATCAGCGATACAGCAGCGTATAACATATTCCTGCTGAATCATCAAATTTGTGGTGTGGCTTCCAAATGACGTCTTGGTCAGCACTATAGAACCTCGGCCCGTGAAGATCCGGGGTAGAATAGGTCTTCAGCAACCCGTGCTTGCCGTAAAAGGCGACTATGCTTGTCGTAAGAAGCGACTGACGGGATCGGGTGGTCAGGATCGCTGACTTGGTTGATGCATGTCATCGATCCCAATCACGTTGTGAAACACTGATATTACTGGTCCAGACTCAATTATTTACAAACCGCCGTCATTTAGCTGGAATATTGGTGAGTGCGGCGTTAAACAACAAACAAACAAACAAAACCATAGAACCTGAATAAGTTACACTTTCACAATGGCCGATATTATTCTAGGGCGTTGATGTTTTATAAATTTAAAACTCAAGCCTCGTCGGGATTCTGGGTTAGAATTGTTTTCCAACAACCTGTCCGTGTACATGGAGTTTTAATGGATCGGGTGGTTACGCTCGTAGACTTGATTGGTTCAAGAACACGTGATAGAGATCCAGAAACACATGCTCCTGATATCGCCAAAATCGTTCAACGGAATCGTTTCACCAGAGATTTTTTATAAAAAATGGAAATGTTTTTGCTGCTTATTAGTACCCCCGAAGCCGTTCAGCGTTCCTTTCAATATCAATCACTGGATTGTCTGGCCCAGACTCGATTATTTACAGCCCGCCGTCATATGGCTGGAATATTGCTGAGTGCGGCGTTAAAAAACAAACCAACACAATGTGAGCGTATCCTGTCGCATAAAAACAAGCACTACATATGGTCAAAATAGGGATTTGCATTGAACATCATTTTTGTCACAGATGCGTTAAATTAGAAATGTCATCCACGTGTCTACAATTAAACGTTTTAAAAGCTTGACTGATGAGGCCTTGAACGTTGTAACCTTTGAACTGATCTCTTTTAATAATTTCTAGTTCATGTGGGCTAATCAGTGGACAGGAATTGGCTATTGGACAGTTATGCCGTCGATATACCTACCTTAAGACATGCAGTAACGAGGGTTTGTATTATCTGTTTGATGTTCGGCAACACATGTCCATTAAACAAGATTGCACTTGCTGCCATGTGCCTCTTCCCTTTAAATAAAATGCTGAGGGCGAAGCATCTGAAATTTTTATTTCGTTTCCGCGAACACAAAAAGCAAGTAAGAGCGCCACAGTTCAAAGCGAATATACTTTCCTCTTTGAAAACATCCAGTTTTCAAGCAAATCAGGTGCTTGTTTCAAACGTTTTATATTCTTTGAACACGAAAGAAGTGTTATTTGAATGACAGAAGAATGTAATCTTCCTCTGACGTCACGCACTGCAATATTACTGGCGCGCTGTAGCATCGCTTTGTTAGATGAACCTCAAACGAACAAGAAAAAACAACAAACATCCGTCATGGATGGACCAGCCTCGCTACCAATTTCAGATTCCTTTTCCCAGCTATGAATCTTGCGTGTAAGACAAATGAGGCTACAAACGTCACACGAATACAATAATATGCCTTTCTCTTCACATGGAGACAACAAGACCATCAGTTACGGACAGAAATATACGTTTCTATGTTCATCAACACTGACATTGCTTGCGATGACCCTCAGTAACTGGGTTAATAAGCAAGTGTGCATTGGGTTGTGACTACGCGTTGATGGACTGGAGCGTTGTTCCTCCTGTACGCCGTGTTTGACGTTTGATGGGTATATACATTTTCTCGCTTTGTTCAGGATCACTTCTGTCGAGCTCAAGGTAATGGTTTGTCTGTTTGTGGGGATTTATAGCAACCTGAAGGTTTTCTTGAGAAAGTATGTTGGTATGAGGGCAGTCTTAGACCAAGGATACATGCTTGTTTACTTGCATCTGTTGTGGTGTGTGTCGACCGTAGAAAAATAAACAATTAACTTACTACTTCCATGTGGAAATGGTCCTGAACTTGTCCGCGAGTTTATTTTTGAAGGCTTCTAGACTAAAGACGTCTGTTTGCTTCCACATTCGAGGGTTTAATGATAAGTTCTCAGCCTCATGTAGAAGGACTTGCGTGGCATTGAAATCTTTGGTTGTGGTGAGGTGAAATGGGGTTTAACGTCGCGTCCAAGATTATTGTATTTCTCTTATATAGCGACGTATATGCACGTGTGTGTGTTGCTGCTTGTACTAGTCCGATTGACTGATGCCGATTTATGGTGCTAGCACACTGAGATACCATGCCGCAGTTTAACATGAATACCCCACTCAGACACAGTATACTGACTCCGAGCCGACCAGACCTTGTTTTAGCCCCTTCATGCCGAGCGCCAGACAGGGTAACAACAAATACCATCTTTAACGTCTCTTGGTATGATGCGGCCGGGGATCGAACCCCGGACCTTCCGCTCTCCGGGCGGACGCTCTATCACTAGACCACGGAGGCGGTCATTGGTTGTGGACATCACAAGATGTCATATCCACAAATACTTGATTCACAACACCAGACATGATCCAGAGAATCCACAATAAGGCAATGACCGAACAGCGAGGCATTCCCAGGGAGAGAGTACAGCTCATATAACAATAAATATGGCATTGAAGAAAATATCAGCTCTTTGGATTCTAAAGCTTCTGACATTTGATCAAAATAATAAAAGCGACATCATGTTTTGTGATCAATCTTGCTCTGTTTGGAGCTGATCCAGAAAGGTTCTTGCAACGTTTTGTGACAATGGATGAAACCTGGGTTCAACACTTCCAGTCTAAACAACAATCAAAACAGTGGAAGCATATGACATCACCACCACCAAAGAAAACGGAGGCTGTCCCTCCAGCTGGAAGGGTTATGGCCACCGTGTTCTGGGATGCCGAGGGTGTCATCATGGTGTACTATTTTCCAAAAGGCAGACTATAAACTGGGCGTATTGTGCTGCACGTTGAGGAAATTACGGGATGAAATTAAGATTAAGAGACGTGGGAAGCTGGGAATGCACATGCTCTGCCACCAGGACAATGCCCAGTGCACACATCAATCATTGCCATGGCAACAACGCCTTCAACACCCGCCTAAATTTTCTGATATGCCTCACACCTCCATCTGTTCCCAAACATGAAGAAAGCTCTAACGCTACAGATGGAACCTATTTCGACTCGACCGATGAGTGAGTGAGTGAGTGAGTGAGTATGGTTTTACGCCGCTTTTAGCAATATTCCAGCAATATCACGGCGGGGGACACCAGAAATGGGCTTCACACATTTTACCCATGTCGGGAATCGAACCGGGGTCTTCAGCGTGACGAGCAAACGCTTTAACCACAAGGCTACCCGACGGCCCCGAATCGACCGATGATGTCATAGTAGCTGTGGAGAACTTTTTGGACAGCCAGGACTTCAATGTAACAGGGATACAATTCCTCCAACAGTCTTGGCTGGTTGGCTGGTTTGTTGTTTAACGCCGCACTCAGCAATATTCCAGCTATATGGCGGCGGTCTTTAAATAGTCGAGTCTGGACAAGACAATCCAGTGATTGACATCATGAGCATCGATCCACGCAATTGGGATCGATGACATGTATCAACCAAGTCAGCGAGCCTGACCACTTGATCCCGTTAGTCGCCTTTTACAACAAGCATAGTCGCCTTTTACGGCAAGACAGTGCTGGCAAAAGTTGGCATTGTGGAAGGGTATTACGTTAAAGAATAAATCATGGTAATTTCGTTAGGTCAAGTCTTTCTATGTGAGCTTCAGCATTTCTCTACAATTTATGTTTGTTTCTTTGTTGTTTAACGCCACACTCAGAAATATTCCAGGCATATGACGGCCCAACCAAGTCAGCGAGCCTGACCACCCGATCCTGTTAGTTGCCTCTTGCGACAAGCAATGTCGCCTTTTACGGCAAGGATGGGTTGCTGAAGACCTATTCTAACCCGAAATCTTCTCTATAACAACTCGTATCCTACGCTACACTGAGTAGCAAAAGAATCTGTACCTTTCTCGGTTGACTTTATCATATGTTTGTTTTCAATTGAAAATATCTTAGGTTATCCACATTATATCCAATTAATTAACTGTGTTGTTGCAGCTCTTAAAGAATACTTCTTCTTGGTTTTATTCTTTTTTTTATAGAAACTTATTTAAAACTTTTAAAAAGTATAAAGAAGAATTTTCATCATATACACCTGCTGGTGGCTATCGTGGACATTTTATCTTTGAAAATCAATAAATTTGCTTTTTTTCGGCACAAATTTACATCTCAAACGTGGTAGGGATCGTGGTTGCAAATTCATTTATTACCCCAGTCTCCGTTGAACCAATCTATTTTTACACAAAATTACCCACCCACGGATTACTTTTTACAAACTGTTGCAGGAATGAGTGATGGTTAGTTAGGCATAATCAAATTTAATCGCAGTTCTTCTTTTTTTCAATTATATAAAAAAGAAACTTAATGCATGTTCTTGAACTTAAAATTTGCAAACAAGGGAATTGGTGCCTTAAATTTAAATAACAATTTCAGACAAAAAACAGTTACCCAAAATGTTCCACAATATTTCAAAGTTCATTGCCACCAACAATTTCATTTTACCATACGAGCACCATTTCACTCAGGTTGCTGGGTTATAGGTAGTGCTGTAGAGGGTCGTGAGGTAAATCTCACTACTTGTGGCTGCCAAGACTCATCACACTGTCTACCAACCTGTAGGTCATGTAATCACAAGTGACTTCTCTGTTGTTGACAATAACAACCTCTGTCTGTTATTTAAATCAGGACCAAAATATCGTGAGCAACCTCCTTCCAATTGGGATCACAACTTTACAAATCATTATGGATGTTGTCGAAGCATATGCCAATAAATGGGCCAAAAGAGAAGAGGAACCTGCTGAATGTCTTTCAACAAGTCAGTGCGGGATACTGTCATTGGTAGAATGCACAAACTGAAAAAACGAGGAAACAGATATGGAAAACACACCCATTCTGTCCCAGCCAGCTGTCATCCAAAGTCTGGCTGTCCTACATGGAAAGTTTGTAGTTGTTCCATCTGACAAGTAACATGCATCAACCAAGTCAGCGAGCCTGACCACCCGATCCCGTTAATCGCCTCTTACGGCAAGCATAGTCGCCCTTTTACTGCAAGCATGGGTTGCTGAAGACCTGTTCTACCCCGGATCTTCACGGGCCGAGGTTCTATAGTGCTGACCAGGACGTCATTTGGAAGCCACAGCACAAATTTGATGATTCAGCAGGTATATGTGACACACAGTCATCATCATCAAAAACAATGAACACAAACGGTAGACAGAATTACTAATATTTCAAATGTCAAATACATTCGTCTTGTTGATGATTCAGCAGGTATATGTTATACGCTGCTGTATCGCTGATGTTCCTGACACACAGTCGTCAGCATTAAAAACAATAATCGAGCCTGGACCAGAAATTTCAGTGATTGACAACGTGATTGGGATCGATGACATGCATCAACCAAGTCAGCGAGCCTGACCTCCCGATCCCGTTAGTCGTCTCTTACGACAATCATAGTCGGCTTTTACAGCAAGCATGGGCTACTGAAGACCTATTCTACCCCGGATCTTTATTGGCAAGCTCAAGCTTCAGGTATATCGATGATCTGATATCGTTCAATAATCATCGAATACCCAATCTCCTTCCACTGATTACCGACCGCCTCTGTGGTCTAGTGGTAGAGCGTCCGCCCGGAGAGCGGAAGGCCCGGGGTTCGATCCCCGGCCGTGTCATACCAAAAGACGTTAAAAGATGGTACTTGTTGTTACCCTGTCTGGCGCTCGACATTAAGGGGCTTAAACAAGGACTGGTCGGCTCGGAGTCAGTATACTGTGTCTGAGTGGGGTATTCATGTTAAACTGCGGCATGGTATCTCAGTGAGCTAGCACGATAAATCGGCATCAGTCCGGACTAGTACAAGCAGCCACACAAACACATACACGTACATGCACGTCGCTATATAAGTGCAATAATCTTGGACGCGCCGTTAAACCCAATTTCACCTCACCTCCGCTGATTACCCACCTGAATTGGAAATAAGGCGACCAATGAGGCCGCCTCATCTGTTTCATATTTGGATCTATGCATACAGATTGAGTGACAAAACTGACAAGACAAGAGGGATGACTTCAGGAATCCCAAAGTCATCTTTCCCTACATGTCCAGCAATATTCCAGCAGCTCCTGCTTTAGGTACTACTTTTCACATCTTCTGATGTACAATAGATGCTCTTCCCACCAAGATTTCAAAGAGGCTTTCAGAAGTTTGATCAAGGTTACAACATTCAAGGACTCAGTAAAGCTTTCAAAACATTTTATGGTAGACATGTGGAGGACACTTCCAAATTTGACGCATCACTGCAAGAATGATATTCGATGCAATCCACTATTGTGACTTGTACCATATGTTCCCGTATTTTTTCAGGTAAACAATTGTCATTATCGCGAGCTCCTGAAATAATCTGTATTTGGAAGTGATTCATAGACACCTGCTCATGATATAGTCAGAATCGTACGATGGACTCTACGTTTAGCATAGATGTCTTATGGATATTGAAAGGATGTTGTCGCTTTGCACAGTATGTGACTTATGTTCTTTAAAAAGGTCGGTCACTCTTAGCATTGTGGTAAAATCCTGCATACACCAGACAAAATGAGAGCAGGAATAAGGAAGGATGCCAACCACCTTTTGGTACGCCAGGGGCCACTGCCTTTCAAGAAGTATTCTTGTTGCTTTGGGTGCCATGAAATGTTTATCTCGTAAAGGGATGACAATATTTCAGTGTTGAAATTTATTTTTCGTCTTTCTTTCTTGCAAAGAATAACAAATCAATGAGATATTTAGCCTTTAGCTAAGCTTATGAGAGAGGCCACATGTGGAGGCCCCCGTGCAAATCCGGGTAAGAAGAGGTAGAAGCGGTCTTCAGACAGTCAGTCAGACTCGCTGATTTTGCATATGCATCGTATCACAATTACGTAGAGGGAGCACGAGTGGCCCAATCGTCTATGGCGCCGCGATTCGCTGTGCAGAGTTGCTTCCCTAGGACACGCCAGAAACCTATGATTGTGGGTTCGAATCACGGTTCGCCCCGATTATGTTTCTAGGTTTGTCAGCACCATACCCGTGCTCGTTGGTTTCACCGAAGTGGTAAACGTCTGAAACCTGCATTACTTCGGGCTTTCCTCCCACATTAAGCTGACACGTCGTGATATAACTGTAATACTGTCAAAACCGGCGTTAAACCCCACTCACTCACTCAATTACGTAGACCGATACTTATGATGTCAGTCACTGGATCTCCTGGTCCAGGCTCGATTATGTACAGACCGCTGTCATATACTTTTAGCTGGAATAGTGCTGAGTGGCGTAAAACATAAATGATCGCCTGGAATCACCTCGGCGCCTTACCAAATTATCCTCGTTAAAAACAAGCAAACTGTTTTGGTGGCATTTAATTCAAGTCCAATTGACTTGTTGAAAGGATTTCTCCGAGAAACAATTGTTTGAAAGCAGGCTGGCGCATCATTTCCTACCCCTGGGGAATCATCACTAACATCCGAGTCCTCAACGGGGAGACTCAACCTTCTCAATTGAAGATGAAATGTTCAACAAAACTTTGTCGTTTTCTGGCATGATAATGTCGTTTAAAATGTCACTTCAGAATACTGCCCATGTTGGTATAGGCTGTTGGTACAGTTCTATGTATAAACAATGCCATGCCTCTCCTGGTAGCCACTTTACAGTTCGGGGTTTCAAATGATATTTGAAAACGCATGTTTTTCACACCATGCAAATGTTAAGTAACGGACAATTACAGCTTTATGTCGATTATTTCACTTTGTAATAACGTCTGCAGTTACAAAGCAGTTATTTGTTTCGTATGTATCGCAAATACAGTAAACTACGGTTATAACGAACTCATAGGGACTACTAATTTTAGTTCGTTATAACTGTAGTTCGTTATAAGCATATATACAGCATAACTACAGCAAATAGTCGGGACTAAAAAGTAAGTTCGTTATATCTGTCAGTTCGTTATAAGCGTGTTCGTTATAACCGTATCCTATATCTAGAATAAACAAATTATATCATTGTATATTATATTACATAATTCATGCTTTGTATTCCCAACATATGATGTGTACGATACGGAAACACACGAGGGTAATAAAATCTTCATAATTTAATGTCATCCTTATAAAAGCGAAGTTCAAGACATAGTTTATTCACTAAGGCTTCTTTAGAAATAGCGTAGGAATACAATGTCTGAGTAAACTGTCTCATGTATTATAGAGTGCCAAAGCGACTTGCAGCCATGTTTGTTTTCATAAGCACTCACACGACGGGAAGCCTAGATCCACTATTGGGGAACGATTTGCAAATATCTTTCAGCAAGTTTGTTTGTTTGTTTGTTTGTTGTTTAACGCCGCACACAGCAATATGACAAAATAAAATAATCGAGTCTGGACCAGACAATCCAGTGATTGACATCACGCGCAATATTGGGATCGATGACATGAAACAACCAAGTTGGCGAGCCTGACCACCCGATCCCGTTAGTTGCCTCTTATGACAAGCACAATAGCATTGGTTGCGGAAGACCTAGTCTATCCCGGCTCTTCACGGGTCCTTTTAGCAAGAAGGCATCTCATCATGTATTGAGTTAATTAAAGGTTGTTGCTAACTGACCTTATTTGCATGTTGATAGAATCGTGTAAAAGGGGAACCCTGATCCACCTCCTGGTCCTAACTTTCTGAACGGAACTTGAATTTAGAATCAGTTCTTTGTGAGACAATGTCTCTATATTATTAGGGCAATCATTAAATGTTAAGTTAGCAGACAAACAAAGAAGTGTTTGAACGACTGGAACCCAACTTTCTAGACTACCTAGAGCCTAGTGCCCCTAAGAATTAAATCAATCAAATTGTTCAAACAAAGTGAGGGAATGAGTGAGTATACTTTTACGCCGCTTTTAGCAATATTCCAGAAATATTACGGCTTGGGACACCAGAAATGGGCTTCACACATTCTACTATGTTGGGACAGAGCCCGGGCCTTCGGCGTGACGGGCGAACACTTTCACCACCGTCCCTCCAGCTTGAAGAATATCTGCGAAGCAAAATTCGTTAGGAATTTGATTTGGAGAAAAAGTTCTGCTATGAAAGGGTTTGCAGACGCACTGTCTATCCATCGCACTCTTTGCTCGCGTGTTAGACATGGGAATTTACGTCATGCGCTGCCCAGAGTGGCACAATATCGTCATGCTGATGTCAAGAAAAAAATCACAGCTGTGAAAGTTTAAAACACTTTAACGTTTTATTCTTACTCTAAGCATGTTCGTGAAAACACAACGCCATTTACTGACTGACTCTGATTGCCTGAGTGACGTAACTTCTCACCACCCTGGGCTCTGTTGCGCCATCTGGTGGCGGATTTGGCAGTGTGGTCTCAGTACCGGAAGTCGTCTGCTCCAGAAACAAGACGAGTGATTGATAGATTGGGTGCATTACCGGCCGTTATACCATAACACGGGCCTGCTTGTTTGGATAAATTATTCATTGCGGAAAGTGAAATTGAGAGGTGTTGCACCACTATAACCAATCTGTCCTTTCACGCGGGGCAATACCAACAAAATGTACATATGTGCAGAATCGAACCCGCGCCGAGCTTTATGGGTGATAAGCAAGCACATTAACCACGTGAATACCGTGCTAATTACCCCCGGCCTCCCGTTACCTTATCGATGATACTTTAGTACTGGCTTCCATACCATCAGCGCTAATTACTGTAATGTGTGGGCTTCCATTGTCTATTGTTAATCACCTTTCAACGCCAATCATCTGTTGGCTTCCCTTGTAATTTTCCACCTTTTGTTATCCCCCCAACCCTCAACTACCAACCCCAAACAACGTTCTCAAAGTCTTCGTAAAGTAGGTCTAATTGCTGATCAAACTTGCTTGATAATCGACAGTGAAATATACTTCATTAGTATGATTATTAAAGTTACTATAGATAAAAAGACAAACACTATTAAAGCGATTTAAACAAACATTTTAATCTAGAGTCGAATTAATGTCGTAGTGCATATGTCATTACACTAAAAATATGTTATTGGCCTGATGATTAAATTCTGTTTTCGAAAAATAATGTTTTTCTTTCTATTTTTACTAATACCACCCTGGGCAATAACAAAGGCATTGTTTTGAGACTAAACTAGGACGCGAAGCTTGGGATTCGATTTACAGCGAGGAGATAATGTCATTGCTTCTATGTCCTTCAATACCATTTCTGCTGTAGGCGGAATGAGTCGCCAGGGAATCGTCGATATAAAACAGAATGAGGCGACAGATATAGGTGAATTGTCTCTGAATAAGTATGTAAATGTGTTTCTGCTGTCCTTGTATACAGAACGTCATATTTCACTTATTTCATATATCCTTTGTTGACAATGATTTATACTGCCGCGGTTCGGGATTTTGACCCTTTCCTGGGGACAATAGGTGGTTGGAATAAAGATATTTTTTTTAAAATAGAACGGTCTTGACACTTTCAATTCATAATTGTGATGCCATTTCTTAAATATGAATAACAGAACGAGTTTTAATACAAAAAGATGATTTGGTTGTCATATATTTCTATTGAATATAATACATTGACATTGTCCAGATCACTAGTGAAAAATGATAAGACCTATTCACGTTACAGTTTTAATGTGTTTTGAGAAATATTGCATTGTTCGTGGAGATAATATAATAATGAACTGAAAACTGGTCCTATTAAATACATTATTTGAGATGAATATTATTCGTATTACCCGGTCAAATAGAACGTTCGCAAATATTTTCATCATAGTATTCGTGTATGACATTCAAGTGTAATGTGAAGTGAGGTTAAATGGGGTTTAACATCGCGTACAATAGTATTGTTCTCATACAGCAACGTGCAAACACGTATGTATGTGGTGCTTGTACTAGTCCGGACAAATGCGAGCCCACTGAGATACCATGCCGCACTCAGACGCAGTATTCTGAATCCGCGCCTATTAGTCCTTGGTTTAGCCCCCTTTAACCCGAGCGCCAGGCACGGTAACAACATGTACCATCTTTCAACGACTTTTGGCATGACGCGGCCGGGATCGAACCCAGGACCTTCTGCTCTCCGGGCGGGCGTTTTAAGTGTAATGATTTAGTTCCAATAATAAATAGCACAAAAGTAAGAATGCTGAATGTAAATATTATCCTAGAGAACATCAAGATTCCTCTATGATTATTCTTTGCATAGGGCGGTGGGGTAACCTTGTAGTAAAAGGCGTTCCTCGTCACGCCGAAGACCCGTGTTCGATTCCCCACATGGGTACAATGTCTGAAGCCCATTTCTGATTTCCCCCGGCTTGATATAGCTGGAATATTGCTGCAAACCCATATTCATTTACTCACTATATTTTGTGATAACATGATGACAAAATGACAACATACATCATAACCATATGTTTTTTTAAACAGGAGGATATATATTTATTTGTAGCATGCTTATATAGTTTCTACAGTCAGCAGTATATGGCGATGTATAGTGGTTGATAGCATGAGCAGCGAATAACGACGACAGACAATACAACCACCCAATGCCTATGTCAGGAGGCTCCTTCGTCAATACTGGTGACGATAGATAGAGAATCTCAGGTCAATACTGGTGACTATAGATAGAGAATCTTAGGTCAATTCTGGTGATAAAAAAAAAGAACATGTCAGGTCAATACTAGTGACGATAAATAGAAAACGTCAGGTCAATACTGGAGACGATAGATAGAGAATCTCAGGTCAATACTGGTGACTATAAATAGAGAATCTCAGGTCAATACTGGTGACGATAGATAGAGAATCTCAGGTCAATACTTGTGACGAAAAAAAGAAAATGTCAGGTCAATACTAGTGACGATAAATATAAAATTTCAGGTCAATACTGGTGACGATAGATAGAGAATCTCAGGTCAACACTGATGACGATAAATGGCGAATTTCAGGTCAATACTAGTGACGATAAAAGTTTAAATCTCCTGCCGAGTAGTTTAAACTTTGATCAACGAGTGACCGAGTAACCGATGACTAAAGGCAATACAGTGGATGTATTGGTGACGTGTCTTTCGGTCTTGAAGGCAATACGGAGATGTATTGGTGACGTGTATGTCGGTCGTGAAGGCAATACGGCGGATGTATTGGTGACGTGTCTGTCGGTCGTGTAGGCAATACAGTGGATGTATTGGTGATGTGTCTTTCTGTCGTGAAGGCAATACGGTGGATGTATTGCTGACGTGTTTGTCGGTCGTGAAGGCAATACAGTGGATGTATTGTTGACGTGTCTGTCGGTCTTGAAGGCAATACGGAGATGTATTGTTGACGTGTATGTCGGTCGTGAAGGCAATACAGTGGATGTATTGTTGACGTGTCTGTCGGTCGTGAAGGCAATACAGTGGATGTATTGTTGACGTGTCTGTCAATCGTGAAGGCAATACGGTGGATGTATTGTTGACGTGTTTGTCGGTCGTAAAGGCAATACAGTGGATGCATTGTTGACGTGTCTGTCAGTCGTGAAGGCAATACAGTCGATGTATTGTTGACGTGTCTGTCGGTCGTGAAGGCAATACGGCGGATGTATTGTTGACGTGTCTGTCGGTCGTGAAGGCAATACAGTGGATGTATTGTTGACGTGTCTGTCAATCGTGAAGGCAATACGGTGGATGTATTGTTGACGTGTCTGTCGGTCGTGAAGGCAATACAGTGGATGTATTGTTGACGTGTCTGTCAATCGTGAAGGCAATACGGTGCATGTATTGCTAACGTGTCTGTCGGTCGTGAAGGCAATACGGCGGATGTATTGTTGACGTGTCTGTCGGTCGTGAAGGCAATACGGCGGATGTATTGTTGACGTGTCTGTCAGTCGTGAAGGCAATACAGTGCATGTATTGTTGACGTGTCTGTCGGTCGTGAAGGCAATACGGCGGATGTATTGTTGACGTGTCTGTCAATCGTGAAGGCAATACAGTGGATGCATTGTTGACGTGTCTGTAGATCGTGAAGGCAATACAGTGGATGTATTGTTGACGTGTCTGTCGGTCGTGTAGGCAATACGGTGGATGTATTGTTGACGTGTCTGTAGATCGTGAAGGCAATACGGTGGATGTATTGCTGACGTGTCTGTCGATCGTGAAGGCAATACAGTGGATGTATTGTTGACGTGTCTGTAGATCGTGAAGGCAATACGGTGGATGTATTGCTGACGTGTCTGTCGATCGTGAAGGCAATACAGTGGATGTATTGGTGATGTGTCTTTCGCTCGTGAAGGCAATACGGCGGATGTATTGCTGACGTGTGTGTCGCTCGTGAAGGCAATACGGCGGATGTATTGCTGACGTGTGTGTCGCTCGTGAAGGCAATACGGCGGATGTATTGCTGACGTGTCTGTCGGTCGTGAAGGCAATACGGCGGATGTATTGGTGACGTGTCTGTCGGTCGTGAAGGCAATACGGCGGATGTATTGTTGACGTGTCTGTCGGTCGTGAAGGCAATACGGTGGATGTATTGGTGACGTGTCTGTCAGTCGTGAAGGCAATACAGTGGGTGTATTGCTGACGTGTGTGTCGGTCGTGAAGGCTATACAGTGGATGTATTGGTGATGTGTCTGTCGGTCGTGAAGGCAATACGGCGGATGTATTGTTGACGTGTCTGTCGGTCGTGAAGGCAATACAGTGCATGTATTGGTGACGTGTCTGTCGGTCGTGAAGGCAATACAGTTGATGTATTGGTGATGTGTCTGTCGGTCGTGAAGGCAATACGGCGGATGTATTGTTGACGTGTCTGTCAATCGTGAAGGCAATACAGTGCATGTATTGGTGACGTGTCTGTCGGTCGTGAAGGCAATACGGTGGATGTATTGGTGACGTGTCTGTCAGTCGTGGAGGCAATACGGCGGATGTATTGGTGACGTGTCTGTCGGTCGTGAAGGCAATACAGCGGATGTATTGGTGACGTGTCTGTCGGTCGTGAAGGCAATACGGCGGATGTATTGGTGACGTGTCTGTCGGTCGTGAAGGCAATACGGTGGATGTATTGGTGACCGGTGTCTGTAGATCGTGAAGGCAATACAGTGCATGTATTGGTGACGTGTTTGTCAGTCGTAAAGGCAATACGGTGCATGTATTGGTGACGTGTCTGTCAGTCGTGAAGGCAATACGGTGGATGTATTGGTGACGTGTGTGTCGATCGTGAAGGCTATACGGTGGATGTATTGGTGACGTGTCTGTCAGTCGTGAAGGCAATACAGTGGGTGTATTGGTAACTAGTCTGTAGATCGCGAAGGCAATACGGTGCATGTATTGGTGACGTGTCTGTCGGTCGTGAAGGCAATACGGTGGATGTATTGGTGACGTGTCTGTCGGTCGTGAAGGCTATACGGTGGATGTATTGGTGACGTGTCTGTCAGTCGTGAAGGCAATACGGTGGATGTATTGGTGACGTGTCTATCAGTCGTGAAGGCTATACGGTGGATGTATTGGTGACGTGTCTGTCGGTCGTGAAGGCAATACGGTGGATGTATTGGTGACGTGTTTGTCAATCGTGAAGGCTATACGGTGGATGTATTGGTGACGTGTCTGTCGGTCGTGAAGGCAATACAGTGCATGTATTGGTGACGTGTCTGTCGGTCGTGAAGGCAATACAGTGCATGTATTGGTGACGTGTCTGTCAATCGTGAAGGCTATACGGTGGATGTATTGGTGACGTGTCTGTCAGTCGTGAAGGCAATACAGTGGATGTATTGGTGACGTGTCTGTCGGCCGTGAAGGCAATACGGCGGATGTATTGGTGACGTGTCTGTCGATCGTGAAGGCAATACGGTGGATGTATTGGTGACGTGTCTGTCAGTCGTGAAGGCAATACGGTTCATGTATTGGTGACGTGTCTGTCAATCGTGAAGGCTATACGGTGGATGTATTGGTGACGTGTCTGCCAGTCGTGAAGGCAATACGGTGCATGTATTGGTGACGTGTCTGTCAGTCGTGAAGGCAATACGGTGGATGTATTGGTGACGTGTCTGTCGGCCGTGAAGGCAATACGGTTCATGTATTGCTGATGTATATGTCGGCCGTGAAGGCAATACAATGGATGTATTGGTGACGTGTCTGTCGGTCGTGAAGGCAATACAGTGCATGTATTGGTGACGTGTCTGTCAGTCGTGAAGGCAATACGGTTGATGTATTGGTGACGTGTCTGTCGGACGTGAAGGCAATACGGTTGATGTATTGCTGATGTATATGTCGGCCGTGAAGGCAATACGGTGGTTGTATTGGTGACCGGTGTCTGTCTATGTTATATACAGGACCTGTAGCCATTGATTTCAAATTTGTACTGGTATGTTAACTGATTTACGTCATGCCTCCGTTTGCCCTAACCTACCCAGACCTACTCAAGCCATGGAAAGCAGGTGCCAAGTGACGTCATCGGTGAAAATCTAAAAGAGTATTACCAACTCCGATATCAAGTCCAGAATATTTGTTTTCTTGACTTAAACAGTACGATTCAAGCATTAGTTCTGTATCTTACTACAAGAATCCGTACAACGTGACAACCATATGTTGGAAAATGTTCGCCCTCTCATCAATATATTCACACTAATAGCTAATCATACCCTTTGCCTGGATCCTTCCACTACGTAGATAAGTTACAACAGACGCTCAGGTACGAAAGTTAATCCAGGTGCAACTATGTCAGGTGGGCTGGTTCAGCTGGGGAAGGATGTGTTGCTGGTGCAGCCGGATGAACACCTGTCCCCTTCTGCTACCACGCCGTCACTGCATTACCTGAAAATGGCGTCTTGCCACATGAATCTACAGTGAATACATATACGTAGATGCGAACATATAGGGGATCTCTGTGAGGCTGACAAGTTAGTCTTTGCACACGGAAGGCGACAAATGATAGCCACAAGATGTTTCTCTGTCACGCTGACAAATTATTCTTTGCACACGAAAGACGACAAATGACAGCCACAAGGTGTTTCTCTGTCACGCTGACAAATTATTATTTGCACACGAAAGACGACAAATGACAGCCACAAGATGTTTCTCTGTCATGCTGACAAATTATTCTTTGCACACGAAAGGCGACAAATGACAGCCGCAAGATGTTTTTTCTGTCACGCTGACAAATTATTCTTTGCACACGAAAGGCGACAAATGACAGCCACAAGGTGTTTCTCTGTCACACTGACAAAGCATTTTGTTGATGTCATGTATCGCCTTTCACAAGCAATAAATGCTTTATCAGCGTCACAGAGAAACCCAGTATGATGGCACCTATACAGCTGTTACGAGGATATATGAGAATGTATGTCATTAAGCTGGTCGCGCACAGGATGTTACCTGTTGATGGTTGCCAATGACATTAGATCCGGGGTAGAATAGGTCTTCAGCAACCCATGCTTGCCGTAAAAGGTGACTATGCTTGTCGTAAAAGGCGACTAACGGGATCGGGTGGTCAGGCTCGCTGACATGGTTGATGCATGCTTATGATGTCAATCACTGGATTGTCTGGTCCAGACTCAGTTATTTACAGACCGCCGCCATATAGCTGGAATATTGCTGAGTGCAGAGTTAAACAACAAACCAATCAACCAATGACATTAGATCGTTGTTTTCACATCCAATAGCGACAGCGTCTGAAGTTCATTCACGCAACGTGAATACTGATCAATAATTGACCATTCAGGAGGGCGATATCATGCTGTGTGGACCTAACAAATTGATATTGACTGCGGCCGCAGTTAAAAACAAGAATATTTCAAATTCAACTATAATTGAATCAGACGTTACGAGACCCGTGAAGATCCTGGGTAGAATAGGTCTTCAGCAACCCATGCTTGCCGTAAAAGGCGACTATGCTTGTCGTAAGGGGCGACTAACGTATTCGGGTGGTAAGGCTCGCTGACTTGGTGGATGCATGTCATCGTATCCTAATTGCTCATGATATCAATAACTGGATTGTCTGGTCCAGATTCGTTTATTTGCAGACTGCCGTCATATAGCTGGAGTATTGCTGAGTGCGGCGTTCAACAACAAACAAACAAACATTTGTTACTGGAAGTCACAGGAAATGGTGCACAACACTCTCGCTGACTGGCTGAAAATATTTCTCTCCTTTAAGTCCATTGGCGTTATGACGCTGGGCAATACCACTTTTAATCGCACGGCAGGGTGGGTCTCAGGGTAATACCGTGTTTTAAGAAGGACATGTGACCTTCTCTCAACCAATGAAAATACGGATATAATTTATGAATGTTCTAATTGTTCATATTGTCATGTGGCAGGTTTCTAGTTCCACTCAGCGTGAAGGGTTTGACACGGGTTACTGTAAAGCAACCAAGTATCAATGTCGTTTTGCATTCATATAATAATATCATGCGTCACATCTAAATGAAATAAGACGAAAACAGATAATGCATCTATATCTATAAATGAAGCATATTATGATTATTTCAAACACTAGTTCAGACGTCCTTATTGTGCTTTCCGACAAGTGATGCAGTTCAACAACTGTTTTCCTGTGTGTTTGGTGCAATGATATTAAGGGAAGGTGAAGGTAGCTTTGTGGTTCAAGTTGTTGCTTGTCTCGCCGAAGGCCCTGGTTCGATTCCCACATCAGTACAATTTGCAATGTTGTATAAAAACTGCTGTGTATCACATGGTAATATCACTGCAATATTTCTACAAACGGCGTAAAACAATACTTGCTCCCTGTCGTTGCCAGTGCCTTTGGCGTGCCAGTATCCTATTATTGTGAGTTGGAATCTCAAAATCGCCCTGATTATGATTCTTGAAATGTTCACTCGTGGTCGTTGTTTCACGAATGTGGTAAATGTTTAAGACTCGCATCCCCTCAAACTTTGACACAGGCAGTGAAATATTTTTCAAAGTAGTCTCAATCTCATTCAAGCTCACTGTACCTTTGTGTGATATCTTATAAATGTCAGACTAGTGACATATTAGATGAGGTGAGGTGAAATGGGGTTTAACGTCGCGTCAAGGATAATTGCACTTATATAGCGACGTGCATGCACGTGTGTGTGTGTGTGGGTGTGTGTGTGTGGCTGCTTGTACTTGTCCGGACTGATGCCGATTTATCGTGCTAGCACACTGAGATACCATGCCGCAGTTTAACATAAATATCCCACTCAGACACAGTATACTGACTCCGAGCCGACCAGTCCTTGTTTTAGCCTCTTAATGCCGAGCGTCAGACAGGGTTACAACAAGTACCATCTTTTAACGTCTTTTGGTATGACGCGGCCGGGGATCGAGCCCCGGACCTTCCGCTCTCCGGGCGGACGCTCTACCACGAGAGTATAGAGGCTGTCGAGGCTACAGAGGCTATTAAGGCAAACGCTTGGAAACACACTGTAAAGTGTATTGTGCAATAAATAATATGTCAAACAGTCATGATTGTTCTTATGGTTGTAATTATACTTTGATCAAAAGCCTGAAATCCACCCTCCAGGATACACGCATGTCTTGCTTTGATGTCTCAAAGTATGCCCACTGTCAGTTGGTTAAAAAATAATGTTTGATTTGTTTTAATACATCGATTTAAGCAATCCTTGTGCACGTCTGCAGATATTCACCAAAAAGAGATTATTATGTTATGTACAAGCAATTACTTTACATGCTTGCTGTAAAAGGCGACTATGCTTGTCGTTAGAGGCGACTAACGGGATCGGGTGGTCAGGCTCGCTGACTTGGTTGATGCGTGACATCGATCCCAATTGCGTAGATCGATAATCATCAGTCACTGGATTGTCTGGTCCAGACTCGATTATTTGCAGACCACCGTCATATAGCTGGAATATTGCTGAGTGCGGCGTTAAACAACAAACAAACAAACTTAGAAGTCAGTTTGTTACACTTACCCTATACATTTCGAATTTGAATTACGAGGATAAGAACAGCAAACCACAAACTTCCTTTTGAGACAAGGCGATTGTATAACACAGAATATGTAATGTGTGTACTTTAACAATATGGAATGGATTTCATTTCTTACAAGTATGTCTATCACTAATAATTGATCATCGAAAAGCCTTTTAACCCACATATAATTGTACCAATCCCACAGTTAAAGAAATCTTTTGCAAAGTGATAATGTCCCCCTGATAGCTCTCAAATTTCATGTGACCCGTGAAGATTCCGGGGTAAAATAGGTCTTCAGCAACCCATACTTGCCATAAAAGGCGACTATGCTTGTCGTAAAAGGCGACTGTGCTTGTCGTAAAAGGCGACTAACGGGATCGGGTGGTCAGGCTCGCTGTCTTGGTTGATACATGCCATCGATCCCAATTGCGTGGATCGATGCTCATGATTTCAGTCACTGGATTGTCTGGTCCAGACTCGATTATTTACAGACCGCCGTCATATAGCTGCAATATTGCTGAGTGCGGCGTTGAACAACAAACCAAACCAAACCAAACCAAAACCAAATTACATGTATATTAAAAGCGTCTGCGCTTGTTTTGACATATATATAATTATGTTATGCATATATGATGTAATTCTCTGTATCACTATTTGTGAGCTTCCGTTCTGTTACAGGAGCCCCGCAGTTCTCCCAACGCCATGACATGAGCCAGATGAAACAGTATTGACCAAGGACACAATGAGGTTTCAGAAGGGGAATGATCTCAAACAGCGACAACATCTTTAAAAAAGGTAACCCTTACGGGACATTAACGAATTCTAACAGAACATTTGAACTGAGTATCTCTACTGTATGGAACTGTATTAGTGCTATATTCTATAATGATACTTAAATCTACGTAGAAGATACTTACATGCACGTAAATGATGCTTAGATCCACAGAAATTATGCTTACATCTACGTAGAAGATACTTCAATCTACATTGATGATACTTACGTCTCCATAGATAATGCTGACATCTGCGTTGATGATGCTTACATCTACGTAGATGATGCTGACATCTGCGTAAATGATGCTTACATCTACGTTGACGATGCTTACATCTACGTAGATGATGCTTACATCTACGTTGATGATACTTACATCTAAGTAGATGATACTTACATCTACGTAGATGATGCTTACATCTACGTAGATGATGCTTACATCTACGTTGATGATGCTTACATCTACGTAGATGATGCTTACATCTACGTAGATGATACTTACATCTACGTAGATGATGCTTACATCTACGTAGATGATGCTTACATCTACGTAGATGATACTTACATCTACGTAGATGATGCTTACATCTACGTAGATGATACTTACATCTACGTAGATGATGCTTACATCTACGTAGATGATGCTTACATCTACGTTGATGATGCTTACATCTACGTAGATGATGCTTACATCTACGTAGATGATGCTTACATCTACGTAGATGATGCTTACATCTACGTAGATGATGCTTACATCTACGTAGATGATACTTACATTTCCTTAATGATACTACTTAGAATAGACTTACATATACGTAGATGATGCTAACATCTACGTATATCATACTATAATCTATTTTGAAGAAAGTATTATCTACTATCGAAAAATATTGCTCTGAGTAACGATACGAAGATGTGAATAGAAAATATATTTTAGAATGTGGCAATAATACGCTTCCATACTACTGTCTTGCATGGTGCGTCCACAATAAGTGATTAGCCTCAAAGCAGAACGTATTTTTAAATTCCGAAATCGATCAAACAGAAAGTTAACGAAGCCATATTGCAGAGGGGTTTTATATGAGCGAGCCTAACTTCCGCCGAATATTGAGTTGAGATAGTTGGTTCCAGGTCATTGACTCCTTCTGACTTGTAACAACAATCAATATGGCGCATGTCTCCCTCTGTAATACATATTGACGTCAAAAACAGTTTCTTTGAGAAATTATGTTTCGTCGATATTCTTGTGTAAGAGCATGAACTCTGCTGTGCATTCTATCAAAGAAATAAGCCTGGGAAGAACATAGCTTGCACTAGACTTGAAATATTTCCCTAATCTACGAGTGAGTGGGTTTTCTGTCAATATGTGCCGGTCGAAGTTGACCCACGTCTTAAGCAGGTGGGAGTAGTGCTTACCTACCAAGAATCTTATTTTGGTCGAACCTACCATTTGTACCCGTTTCTGAGGCAGTTAACTGTGGGTGTTCATGTGCCGATGTTTAAACTATTATATTCCCTATGGAAAGCTGTAAACTACGTGGGGCGGTCAGGTAGCCAAGTGGTTAAAGCGTTAGCTCGTCACGCCGAAGACCCGGGCTCGATTCCCTACATGGGTACAATGTGTGAAGCCCATTTCTGGTGTCCCCCGCCATGATATTGCTGGAATATTGCTGAAAGCGGCGTAAAACCATACTCACTCGCTGTAAAATACGTGGTGCTTGCCATGGTGGCACTGACCTTGAACCCTAAAGGGTCGCTCACAGTATTAAAAGACGGTGAACCTAAACCCCTCGATCTTCTATTTAGGTAAATGATTCTGGACAACTTTTAACGCTTTTCGTGGTTTGAACCTTACGTGTCACAATTTCAGTTTGCTAACGTTTGCCTACAGGGGATTGTAACGCAAAAAATGGAAGCAAGATATATACGTCACTAACGGGGTCATAGTACAATATAAAAGGATTCTGATCTGTCGATACTGTGATTTTGCCCATGGCTACAGTCAAGTGCCAGTTTAGAATCTATCTCCTAGTTTCAGACCCGCACGCTCACTAAACTAAAGGGAAATTATCGCCGAATCAATAGACCAACGATGTTCAGCTTTTATATTCGGGTCGACATTGACGCCCAGTCATCTTCTCGAATACGGTGCTGAATACCACTGAACGTGCATGGGCCAACATTTCCGTTAGAACTCATGTCCCCGACACTCCAGTTTTAATCTGTTTCCAAATTTAACTTCATTTTCCAAAGAGCAACATCCATTTTATCTCTACTTGATTGAGCTTTTCGCCAGGCGTCTGTTTCAATAGCCACTTCACTGAAGCGGTCATGATTCTGGTTAGTCCGGAACGAGTGCTGCATCCAGCTTCCGGATCTTCTGACATGGGCCATCAATACACTAGACACCGGTAACAGTGAGTTAAGTCGGAACGGTTGTCAATAGCTGTGTGGAAATGAGTCTGTGCGCTGACAACAGACTTAAATTTCGGATCAATTTCACACAGTAAGTCAAGCTTCTTGAACGCTTTGACAGGTTCGGGTGTTGCAAAAAACTCTGTCCAGAAAAATACGGACTATTTTTTGTTCATCTTACCAATAATAGGCAAATTGAAATTGAATGACAGTTTTAAACTTTTGAACAATATAGTACACTCTATCTGGTCACAAAGGTATTTATACAACCTGAGGTGTTAATCTCAGGATGTCGTTCTGGGTAGTGTCCTTGGAACTTACATCCCCTGCTTACAAATGTACACGTCAAACCCTATCTATCAGCCCTGGTTGGTTGGTTGGTTGGTTGTTTAACGCCGCACTCCAGCAATATTCCAGCTGTATGACGGCGGTCTGTAAATAATCGAGTCTAGACCAGACAATCCAGTGATTAATATCATGAGCATCGATGTACGCAATTGGGGTCGATGACATGCATCAACCAAGTCAGCGAGCCTGACCACTCGATCCCGTTAGTCGCCTTTTACGACAAGCAAAGTCGCCTTTTACGGCAAGCATAGTCGCCTTTTACGACAAGCATAGTCGCCTTTTATGGCAAGCATGGGTTGCTGAAGACCTATTTTACCCCGGAATCTTCACGGGTCACATGAAATTTGAGAGCTATCAGGGGGACATTATCACTTTGCAAAAGATTTCTTTAACTGTGGGATTGGTACAATTATATGTGGGTTAAAAGGCTTTTCGATGATCAATTATTAGTGATAGACATACTTGTAAGAAATGAAATCCATTCCATATTGTTAAAGTACACACATTACATATTCTGTGTTATACAATCACCTTTTACGGCAAGCATGGGTTGCTGAAGACCTGTTCTACTCCGGAATCTTCACGGGTCATCAGTCATGGACATTCTCGGCTGGTCAGACTCGCTGACTTGATTGATGCATGTCATCGTATACCAATTGCGTAAATCGATGCCTATGGTGTGAAGCACTGGACAGTCTGGTTTAGATTCGATTATTTACAGACAACCATCATATAGTTGGTTTATTGCTGAGAGCGTCGTTAAACAACAAACAAACAAACCGACGGCGTGCATCGTTGTTCGCAATGTCAATCACTGGATTTTCTGGTTCAGAAACGATTATTTACAGACCGCCATCATATAGCTGGAATATTGCTGAGAGCGGCGTTAAACAACAAACAAAAAACCGACGGCGTGCATCGTTGTTCGCAATGTCAATCACTGGTTGTCTGGTCCAGACTGGATTATTTTCCTGCAACATTCATAAAAACTCACCAACTCACCCTCGAACCTATAGCAAATTCGTTGTGATGCGCTTCCGACAGGGTATAACCGTCTGAACAGCTATGACATTAATGCAAGAGATTCGTATTCGAATTAAACACTAATGCCCCATTGTATCAATATCCCAAACACATGTAAAAGAGTTGCAAACATGGCGTCCCCTGACGGTGCGGCCTGTGAATGTTTCATCCAGTTCGACAAGCTTCGATTAGTATGTCTCTATACCCGGATCTTTTAATCCCCCTTGATGGAATTCGTCTGCAGGTAAGTCTTCTGGAAGTGAGCGCTCCTCCCTTCAGACGCCAGACTGTCAGACATGTCTGAGTTGTCGAACACCGCATCCCTGTACAACATGGCGGCCTGATCTAACGTTAGTTGATTATAAAAATACCACGCCTCGGCGCTGGGTGCTGAACATGCGAAACAGTCGGTGTTGTGCAGGGTATAACTTGTAAAAAAACACATGTATAGGTCAGTTTATATAATGATGCTTCGGCTGAAAGTTCTCCCATATGCTAAGAGTTTTATGTAATGTCATGAAAGATCGGATCGACTTTTCGAATTGATCCAATTCCGAGCCGCCCATAAATCTAATAGAATGTTCCAATTGCATCATGAATACAACTTTATTTTTACAGATAAACGTATCAAAGAGTTATTTCATTAAATTAATTCATTATAAACTACCTCACTACAAAATAAAATAGCGAAGGGCGCAGTATAATGTCAGAGGCCCCGATGTGATTCAGGGAACGTTCAACATGTTTAGCATCAGGTACACTATTTGGTAACTGTCGAATTTAACCGAGGTAATCCGAATGCCAGATGGAACCAGAACCAATTTCAATCGGATTTTTTAAATTAAAGAAAGACGAACTTGTGTTCTATGAACAAAGTTTTGTCCATGCAAGATATTTTGGCATTGATTTCTTCTGTGAAAGTAAAACAACAACTTAATTGAATGATCTACGTAATGAATGGACGCAATGTCTCAATGGGGCACAGAGCAGGTTTAGACACAACAGTATTAAAGTCTTGTATGCCTCGTTCAAAGTGATGAGAATCAGACAGCTCCGGTGGCTTACTTTGCGCATGTAGCATAAATTGTCAGAAAACATCTCACAGCATTATAACGTCCCATCGAAGTGCAGAAAGTGCAACACATTGAGCACAAATTAAAATTCGATGCATGTTGTGTTTTTTAAATCAATGTTTTTTTCAACAATTTCAATTTCGTTCATTTACTCTCGAGCTAATAAAATTTGCCTTAATCCGGTTGTAGAACGGAATAAGCAGCTTTCGGGCACTTATTAAAACTTCCAAGAAGTGCAGTATTTCTTTACTGTTGATATCATGATTTGTTTTTATATTTTCGATCCAGTACTTGTTCAGTTTCGTTAATCGCCTGCATCGGGAAAATACAAATTGTTCCGTAATTGTGATCCTGAAGAAAGGCAATGCCTCCTTCAGGCGATAGTTCGGTGATCGAACGTGAAGAAGTGAGTGAATGTAGATTTGTGCCGCCAGGAACTTTCCAACTACATCTAGAGAGACTAAATGATTGAGTCTGAGCCTATCAAACAAGTGACTGACTGTATGAGCAATGATTGAAGCCGTCGGCGCCCGATCACCCAGGTCAAACATTGTCAAACATCAGATCCTCAAACAGAGAAATGAAAATGTTCAAAAGATCTCCTAGCTGCTGTGAGAAAATGAAATAAAAAAGTAGTGTTACGGCTAAGTAGCTCACCTGGATATATGATCCACAGTTTATAAGATAATCAAATATTTTCTTTATAAATAAATTAGTTGAAAATAGGTATGACGTTACACTTAAGGATATATTTACATGCTAAGGTTTAGCTCCCTCCGACTGGCTATTTCCGGGAAAAGATGACTATGCCTTCTAAGAGAACATTATAACATAATACGAAGCATTTGTGTTTAATCAGCAACTAACTAAACAGCTTTTCATTAAATTTGGTAAAAGGACGGCGGATTTATGACCGTAAATAGTATTTTCGAAATGGCTACTGCAAATTGAGTTGCGTCCCTTGGGTGTTTCCGAATCCGCTGAATTATAGCTGCAACACTGAAACGGCGTGAAACTAAACTCACTCGCTTAATGCCTTTTGGGCAGTTTTCAGCTATGTACGGCGTGTCAGTTCAAGGTTGGGGAGAAGTGCGTTCAAGACGTGTAACATACAAGAAAACCCACGAGAACCCATACGAGTCTGCCCGACGAAGGATCACAACTGAGGTGAATCTAAAATCGGAACTAACGAGAAGCGGATCCTGACATGGAAACGGACGCAGTGTCACCTTAGACGACATTCGTCACCACTCGCCCCTTTCCGTAACCTGCAATTCCGTAAGTAGCTGTTCGGCTCGTCCCGGAATAACACGAGTTGGTCACGAATGCTCAGACGACTGGGCCAACCGTGTTTCCACAAATGGTAACAAAACATAAAAATACATAACGTTATTTACATTCACCCCTCAGTAATAAATAAAAAGCCCCCTCGATATTGCTATTTCACAATACCATCAGTATGTTGCAGCAGTGTGATAGCCCAGTGGGTAGGGCATTCCCTCGTCACGTCGACGTGCCGGTTCTATTATATTGACCTAGATACAAAGTGTGAAACCCATTGTTGGTGTCCCCGCCGTGACATTGCTGGAACAGTGCTAAATATAGCCTAAACCATACTCACTCACTCACTCGCCTTGGATGTGGTCTGGAGTGCATGCATAACAAAATTTTAGTTAACCAAACATTGCAAATCCTTGATGGTGCAAAGTCTAAGAGTTTGTCCAGCGATCGTGCTTGGTGAGTGAGTGAGTGATGTAAACGTCAGCAATATTCCATTTATATCACGGCGGATAATCTAACCTGGACAAAGCAAACCAATGTCTGGATTCATGAGCAGCCGACCTCGCCTTCGGTGTGCGATTACAGCTTTCAGCCTTGCGACCGAACCTTACATTAAGAACAGCAGAGTGTGTATGGCAAGTTGACGGACCTAATACCCCATTAGTCATTTTCTTTAAAAAATTAACTGAAACGTTATTCTCCAATACGTCCAGAGGCTCGGGTGTCCCGGCCGTCTGAGTCGCTTCAATTCGCAATACAGAGTTGTGTCCCTTTGACATGCCAGTACAGAGTTGTGTCCCTTTGACATGCCAGTACGGAGTTGTGTCCCTTTGACATGCCAGTACAGAGTTGTGTCCTTTGACATGCCAGTACAGAGCTGTGTCCCTTTGACATACCAGTACAGTTGGGTCCCTTTCACATGCCAGTACAGAGTTGTGTCCCTTGGCATGGTTGTATGGAATCCTAGATCGGCCTGATTATGTTTCTAGGTTTGTCAGCACCATACGAAGAGCTGCATTACTTCAGCTCCTCCACCTCCTCTAACATCAAGTTGAAACGCACTCACACACACAATATAGCTTTGTATTCCCTTGCAAGGAATACGGAGCTATGAGTGCGGCATTAAGCAACAAACAAACATAAGTGAATCATAACAGCCTTTGTGGTCAATTCACAATTCGTGCTTATAATTCGATAAAAGAGAAGCCCAAACAAGCAGCGTTCTAAACTGATTAACAATATCGATAGTCAATATCTTTTTGAAAACCGTCCTTGACTCGTGACGTCACATTGTACCAGCACCAATGTCCGACCAAGCTCGTCTGTGTCACCACTGCGCCGGTCTACAATCAACCCAACTCCCAGCAGGGGCAACTGAGATGAATCGGGGGGACAATCACTTCAACTACATGTAACCATCTCAGCGACTTCTCCTGTCACATCTTTCCACATCGATTTCTTCTTCGAGAGCCAAATAGTACGCGTGTTATAAAACATTTATCGACGTGTACAGCCTTGGAAGGACTCACAGAGAAGTAATTGCATCTTGCAATCGTATTTCGAATAAACCGTCAGACGAAAACTTGACAGTGCTCATGACTTTATCCGACAGCTGGGCTAATTAGGTAATACGTGTTTAAAAATAAAATCAATCGATGGTCCAGTTCCTTCGCGAATAAACTTATAAAAGGGTTTAAACTCAAATAAACTGACGGCTTGTAGCTTTGAGCCCAACTAAATATCCTAAGCGAGTCGTAAATTCCTATTACGTAATATCAGAGAGGCATTTAGGCTGAAATATCCCCACTTTGGATTTGAAATGATTAGATTGAACGTTTCAGTTTGAATCAATAAAATCCAGGAATGCGATAATTGAGTTTATTTTATTTGAATATTGTATTATAAGAATCTTAAAATATGATTCTATAATTAAGCTTTAGAATTTTATATTAATATACATTGTACTGAAATTATGTCATCAAACCGTGTTGGTTGAGATATTAATTTGTTGCATCTGAATGGATAGTACAAGCATTGCATAAGCTGCATATTTTGCGTTTTTGTTAAGGTTGGTGCAAGGCAGTGAGTTAGTTGGGATAAACGCCGCTTTTAACAGTATTCCAGTATTATCACGGCGGGTCAGCTTAATGTGGGAGGAAAGTAATGCATGTTTCAGACGTTTACCAACTGGTAAAGAACATGGGTATGGGGCTGACAAACCTAGAAACATAATCAGGGCGAACCGGGATTCGAACCCACAATCATAGGTTTCTGGCGTGCCCAAGGGACGCAACTCTGCACAGCGAATCGCAGCGCCTTAGACGACTGGACCACCCGTGCGCCCGTTCAGTGCATTAAATGAGATCAATTCAATACAGCATGTTATAATTAACAAGATATATACGAATTCTACTCTCTACTTAATAGCATGTACAATAGAAGTAGCTCGTATTTTTGACAAAGGTATTAACGACTATATGTGATTGACTGATCCCTGCTATCGCTCTGTCGTGACTGAGGATACAGTGCAATGGCTGCTGGAGTCGGATATTAAAGGCGGGGGTGTATCTTCTGTTTATTCTTTACTTTATTGTTCCACCTTTCAGCTCTATGACCTTCACAGACGACTGATTCTGGGTGAACGTCACGACGATCTCTCGAAACCAAAGGTGACGCTCCATGTGACACTAAACCTGCTTTAAGGAAGATGAGACGGTGATGGAAAACATCGCAATGACTGAGGGATATACGCTGGAACATCCAACAACAACAGCTCTTCATTCACAACAACAGGACTGACAAGTCGAGGGTTTTCTCACCAGTTGTTTGACAATGCCCCTTTACTTCTTTACGCCCTAACACTACATTTCTGGTGTCCCCCGCCGTGATATTGCTGGAATATTGCCAAAAGCGTAGTTTAACCAAACTTATTCACTCACTCACTACATACTTACATTAGGTGTCATTAAAGGAATATGTGTTGGTTCTGACCTACCTACAGATGGTCATCTGATTGGTTCTATGACTTACCTACAGATGGTCATCTGATTGGTTCTATGACTTACCTACAGATGGTCATCTGATTGGTTCTATGACTTACCTACAGATGGTCATCTGATTGGTTCTATGACTTACCTACAGATGGTCTTCTGATTGGTCCTGACCTACCTACAGATGGTCTTCTGATTGGTCCTGACCTACCTACAAATGGTCATCTGATTGGTTCTATGACTTACCTACAGTTGGTCATCTGATTGGTTCTATGACTTACCTACAGATGGTCATCTGATTGGTTCTATGACTTACCTACAGATGGTCATCTGATTGGTTCTATGACTTACCTACAGATGGTCATCTGATTGGTTCTATGACTTACCTACAAATGGTCAACTGATTGGTTATATGACTTACCTACAGATGGTCATCTGATTGGTTATATGACTTACCTACAGATGGTCATCTGAATGGTTCTATGACTTACCTACAGACAGTCATCTGACTGGTTCTGTGACTTACCTACAGACAGTCATCTGACTGGTTCTGTGACTTTAAAGATTCAGAGCGGCAAAACACTCCCTACAACGACTGTGTGACAAGAGGTGTGACTTCAACCTTCCAAAAGTCAGCTTTCCCTTCATGTCAAGCAAATTTCCAGCAGCTCCACCCTGGTGTTTACATGTCA
The DNA here is from genome assembly GCF_022045235.1 of Haliotis cracherodii. Classification (NCBI taxonomy): domain Eukaryota; kingdom Metazoa; phylum Mollusca; class Gastropoda; order Lepetellida; family Haliotidae; genus Haliotis; species Haliotis cracherodii. The sequence goes on along the minus strand of NW_027266280.1, from coordinate 9,836,384 downwards.
CAAATCTGTATGTACAATCGATGTTGCTCTTTCTACGAAGATTTGAAAGAATAGCATACAACTCTTGTTCAAAAGTTGTTTGATCTAAGTTACAACATCAGCATCAGTAAAATTTTCAAAAGCTTTTATGGTAGACGTGGAGGACATTTCCAAATTTGACGTATAGGTGACAAATATGAAGTCAGATGAAATTCCCCATTTTGACTTAAACCATATGTTCCCGTGTCTTTTTCAGATAAACAATTGGCTTGCTTTTGCATGTGTTTGTGACAATCTGTCAGCAGAGATTTCTTTTGTATATGGAAAGGGCTTTGTCGCTTTCATTTACCTACAGATGGCCATCTTATTGGTTCGAAGACTTACCTACAGATGGTCATCTGACTGGTTCTGTCTACCATTGACCCATTCGCCACTCTAGCTTCATCCCGGAAGTGACGTCACTACATGTCACTACACGTCACGCTGCTATCCTTCTATCCTGCTACGAGTAATTTGACTGGGTGGCCATTTCTGTCGTCAAGTCGATCGAATCGAGCTCAGAATAAAATAGAGATATAATCGAGGATAAACATATGCACCTGTCTGCCGAGGCTGGCACGATATTTGGGGCGGTCGGGTAGCCTAGTGGTTACCCGGGTTCGATTCCCGACATGGGTACAATGTGTGAAGCTCATTTCTGGTGTCCCCCGCCGTGATATTGCTGGAATATTGCTAAAAGCGGCGTAAAACCATACTCACTCACTCACTGGCATGATATTTGTGGTTTGTGATATATTGGGTTTTAGTATCGTGAAATAGTGTCGATGCAATGATTCTCGCGTGAAGGCAATACCTCTTTGATTGCTCTTGTTCAATTTACTGTGAAACAGTTGCAATAGTGAATACCTCTATTAAACGGTTTACCCTGACATCGTCCTTGTTTTGAACAAATTCCACACCAGCATCCCTCCCCCGCTTATCATGTAACGCCTCAAGGGGTACAGCTTCAACATATCTGTAACGTCATCCACTCCACCTCGTTGACACCGACTACGTACCGCAGTGCTTGTGGTGTCTCAAACGCTGACGTTTCAGCGAAACCCTGTATACAACTTCTGTAAACAACACTTAAGAAAAGATACATGTTGCCAAGTAGAGAAAACTAGAAAACAAACATAAACATAAGAAGTTTCAAGTATGCGGGAGTATTAAGTGCACAGTTCAGTTAACTTTAGATGCTCCTCGTGAAGATGCGTGTTGGAAGCCCTGCTTGTCGTAAGAGGCGACTAACGGGATCGGATGGTCAGGCTTGCTGACATGCATAGATTGCGCAGATTGATACTCATGATGTCAATGGTGGATTGTCTGGTCCAGACTCGATTATTTACAGACAGCCGTCGTATAGCTGGAATATTGCCAAGTGCCGCGTTAAACAACAAACAAAAGTTTATAAGGATTGGCGTATGTCAAAAGGCCGATAATTCCGACTATCTTGGTGATAACTTGTTCGTAGTTTAGTTGAAAACCGCACATACCTGTTGCAGTGTGTACTGGTGCAAAACATCAACAACTTGGGAGGCGTCATGGCATCAGGCAGATCACAAAAGTATGGAGTCCTAGAAGGGACATTGTCGCGTTGTCTCAATTTCTCGTCGCTCTTGCAAAAACAAGCGAAAGGTATCAACATTAATCAAAGCGCGACAACACGACATTTTTACCATTTGTCGCATTGTCGCGCTTTGGTTAATTTGGACATTTTTTTAATTACTTTTTCATATGGGCGAAAACGTGACAATGTCCCCTCTAGTATTCCATAAAGAAGTGCTCCTTAAATCCCTGTTCAGTGAGGCTGTCGCGAGTGTCTCCAACACGGACTGGACTCGCTGACGAAACAAGAAACATAACTATTTGCTGTAGTAAACATTCATGTGTGTACTGTCCTTACGCACTGCATGTTAAAGGTTAACTGTTCTATAATCTTGACCTTCATGGGGCACAGGTGGCCCAGTCGTCTAAGGCGCCGCAGTTCGCTGTGCAGAGTTGCGTCCCTTGGGCACGCCAGAAACCTATGATTGTGGGTTCGAATCGCGGTTCGCCCCGATTATGTTTCTAGGTTTGTCAGCACCATACCCGTGCTCGTTGGTTTAACCTAAGTGGTAAACGTCTGAGACCTGCATCACTTCCGGCTTTCCTCCTACATTAAGCTGACACGCCGTGATATAACTGGAATACTGTTAAAAGCGGCGTTAAACCCAACTCACTCACTCACTCTTGACCTTCAATCACAGCGGGTGTTACCGATAAGGCGGGGCGTTCTCAATCGTCCCGCGAACACCTGGTGTCTTCAAAGTAACTCTACTGCAGTGTCTGAGCTTGTCGGAAATGTCGCTTCCTCTTTTTAAAGACTCCTTTCCTGTTCTCATGACAGCAAGGGACGGTGCAGTAGCCGAGTGGTTAAAGTGTCCGCTGGACTCGCTGAAGCCCCGGGTTCGATTCCCTACACGGGTACAATGTCTAACACCCACATTGGCAATAAGTGAAGCTCATTTCTCTTGCGTTAAAAGCGGCGTAAAATCAAACTCACTCGTGACAAATACGCATTTGAAATACCAGAGTGAGTGAATGAATATGGTTTAACGCTTCTTTTAGCAATATTCCAGCAATGTCACTGCGGGGGACACCAGAAATGGACTTCACACATTGTACCCATGTCGGGAATCGAACCCGGGTCTTCGGCGTGACATGCGAACGCTTTAACCACTAGGCTTCCCGACCGCCCCTATGAAATACCCGAAGGGTATTGACATTCAATTCATATTGGTCCGTTCTGGCACACTAATCTTAGTGAACTATAAACAACATCATAATTTACCCTACTTTCTTAATATTTATACGGGGCGGTCGGGTAGCCTAGTGGTTAAAGCGTTCGCTCGTCACGCTGAAGACTCGGGTTCGATTCCCCACATTTGTACAATGTGTGAAGCCTATTTCTGCTGTCCACCAACGTGATATTGCTGCAATATTGTGTCATACCAAAATACATTAAAAGATGCTTCTTCTTGTCCTGACGTTTGCTCGGCATTAAAGAGCTAAAACAAGGATCGGTCGGCCCGGAGTCAATATCATGTGCCTGAGTTGGGTATCCATCTTAAACAGCGGCATGGTATCTCAGTGGAATTGCTCTATAAAACTGACAGAAGTCCGGATTGGTACAAACAGACGCGTGACGCGCCCACGCATGCTAGTACATACACATCGCTTAATGAGTGAACGTTAAATCCCCATTCACCTTTAAAATGTAGATATTTAAACGTGATATCACATCATTATGACGTGGCATGGCATGGTCTGTTTGGATGTGCGTGGCGTGGCGTGGCGTGGCGTGGCGTGGCGTGGTCTAGTTGGACGTAGATCGTGCCGTGGCATGGCCTAGGAGGGCGGGACGTGGCTGTGTGTAGCGGGTCGTGGCGTTTTAGGTCCTGGCGTAAATTGGTTTGGCGTGGAAAGTCGTGGTATGTTAGATGCTGATGTGGCGTGATAGTTCGAGGCCTGGCAGGGCGTGTTTTGGGTGTAGACGGGATTAGCTTGGCGTTGATGGACTTGGTAGTGGCATTGAGTGGAGGGGCGTATTATGGTTCTTACATTGTTGACATGTCGTGTAGCGGTAGGGCGTGGCGTCGTTTGGTTGATAGGGCGTGGCGTGTTATGGTCCTTACATTGTTGACATGTAGCGGTAGGGCGTGGCGTCGCTTGGTTGATAGGGCGTGGCGTGTTACGGTCCTTACATTGTTGACATGTCGTGTAGCGGTAGGGCGTGGCGCCGCTTGGTTGATAGGGCGTGGCGTGTTATGGTCCTGACATTGTTGACATGGCGTGTAGTGGTAGGGCGTGGCGCCGCTTGGTTGATAGGGCGTGGTGTGTTATGGTCCCTACATTGTTGACATGGCGTGTAGCGGTAGGGCGTGGCGTCGCTTGGTTGATAGGGCGTGGCGTGTTATGGTCCCTACATTGCAGACATGGCGTGTAGTACGGCTTCGAGTCGTTGGTGGGGTGTGACAAGGTAGGTTGGGGCGGGTTGTGAAAGGCCTTGGTAGGATATGGTTTTGAATTAAAGCAAAAAACGCTGACTACAATGTAATATAAAACGTTATATGGATGTAGATTCAGCACTAATAATGAAATTCCTATGAACATGAAAAATCAATAAAGGGTAAATCCGAGCCATTTATCACACGGTAGTTAAGTAGCACAATATTTTCGTTTACAGGTTATTAACCAAGACGACACACATCACATTACATGACATACAATCACCTGCTGGGGGTGACCTTCGTGTTACACCGCCTGCTGACACCCAACACTGAAATATTTATCAACCCCCGAAGCCGTAGCATCGTTAGTGGGTGAATAACGTGGGTTTTACGTTGATGTCTCTGAAATCTTATATTACACCATATCCTTCTTGACTCTAAAATTTTAAAAAAAATCCCTATGCTGATTTCAGAGTAGAGCGGGCTTGAGCTTGATAGACTTGCTTTTGTTTGCATTTCTAGATTATTATTTTTTTCAAAAAATAAATATATTCCACGGTCATGGTGCAGGACTTAATGAGAGAGTGAGTTGGGGTAAACGCCGCTTTTAACCGTATTCCAGTTATATCAATACGTGTCAGCTTAATGTGGGAGGATAGCCCGAAGTGATGCGGGTCTCAGACGTTTACCACTTCGGCGAAACCCACAAGCCGGGTATGGTGCTGAAAAACCTAGAAACATGATCTTGGCGAACCGGGATTCAACCAACGACTATAGGATTTTGGCATGCCAAAGGGACGCAACTCTGTACAATCAATTGCGACGTTTTATGCGACTGGGCCACCACACATCAACGCTGATGTCACAAGCAGAATAAACATATATAGCATGCAGTATCCTGAGTGGTGATTCTTGTGTATGTTCTATATTCATGAAACATAAAAAATTATATATCACGTATTTGTTACTTGTGACATGTCCTTCACGTCACGTGACTGATTCGCCGTTGATAAGCGAACCCACGTCCCCTTGTCGCTAGCTCTGAAAATACACTCAACTTTTGCACTCGTCACGTGGGATACAATCAGAGCAGAGATCGATGTACATACACTATACCAGATCTAGTCCCTCGTTGCATGCGAGAATGTAACACTTGTCATACCGACATTCATCTCTGATTATACATAAGTGAATATTTCTGAAATGTTTAAAGAAACTAACAGCGATTACAGAAAATGCGCGTTATAGCGAGGCAGTGACACGCATGCATGGACTTGCCTTCACTCAGAAACAATGAGCATGTTATAAGCGCGAGGTTAGAACCAGTGTCATTAAATTATCCCATAGCAATGGTACAGGAAATATGTTATCCATTTACTTAAATTGGTGGTTTATTCTGATATCACATTAACCTGTGATCAAAAAGACCACCTCCTGTTCGTAATTAACCAGTGATAGTGAACTGCCGCTCAGGTAATTGTTGCATCAGCGAGAGACATGTTGGTTTGATTTGTGGACTTTTTGTCAAAGCCATTTCGGAATGTTTATGTTCCTAAGATGTAATTATCCAATGCATGTGTTTTCTTATTAAAGGAATGTCCCGACTCCGCGTTACGGGCGCAGCGCTCAATATACGGACGGCCCTTGGAACACTGTACCTCGTCATAGTCGTCTTTGAAGACAATAGCTGTTCGGATACCCGTGACTCATTTGTGAGTGAGTTAGTGAGTGAGTGAGTTTGGTTTTACGCCGCTGTTAGCAATATTCCAGCAATATCACGGCGGGGTACACCAGAAATGGGCTTCACACATTGTACCCATGTCGGGATTCGGACCCGGGTCTTCGGCGTGACGAGCGAACTCTTAAACCACCAGGCTACCCGACCGCCCCTGAATCCTTTGTGAGAAGTAAGGGCGCATTTAGGACATTTGTAGGCTTAAGCTAGATTTTGTTTGTTTGTTTGTTGTTTAAAGCCGCACTCAACAATGTTCACGCTATATGAAGGTGGCCTGTAAACAATCGAGTCTGGACCAGACAATCCAGTGATTGATAACATGAGCATCGATCCACGCAATTGGGATACGAAAGCATGCAATAACCACGTCAGCAGGCCTGACCACCCGATCCCGTTAGCCGCCTCTTGCGAAAAGCATAGGTTACGGAAGAACAATTCTACCCGGATCTTCGCGGTAGGAGCTCAGGGGATTGGTTGGTTACGATGTTTGACCTGGGTGATGACGTGTCATGTTCCGATTGAATGGATCATAGCTCACGCCTTCAACATCTTGACATGTTGTTGTTATTGAGACCAGTGTGTTGAAAAGAAACCCGAGATCTTGAGTTCTAACACAGATCTTCACGGGTCTTTGTCAGGTGTAAGGTCACACTTGGATCCTTTGTCAGGTGTAAGGTCACTTGGGATCCTTTGTCAGGTGTAAGGTCACATGTGGGTCCTTTGTCAGGTGTAAGGTCACATGTGGGTCCTTTGTCAGGTGTAAGGTCACATGTGGGTCCTTTGTCAGGTGTAAGGTCACATATGGGTCCTTCTTCAGGTGTAAGGGCACATGTGGATCCTTTGTCAGGTGTAGGGTCAGATGTTGATCCTTTGTCAGGTGTTAGGTCACATGTGGGTCCCTTGTCAGGTGTAAGGTCACACGTGGGTCCTTTGTGAGGTGTAAGGTCACATGTGGGTCCTTTGTCAGGTGTAAGGTCACATGTGGGTCCTTTGTCAGGTGTAAGGTCACAAGTGGGTCCTTTGTCAGGTGTAAGGTCACAAGTGGGTCCTTTGTAAGGTGTAAGGTCACACGTGGGTCCTTTGTCAGGTGTAAGGTCACATGTGGGTCCTTTGTCAGGTGTAAGGTCACACGTGGGTCCTTTGTGAAGAGTTAGTATGTGTTAGAGTCATTTCGCATGTGTGTCTGGTATACATATGTCTGGCGTATACGTTTGTTTCTGGTAGGAACGTATGTGTCTATGATATAGTTCTATTTCAGTTACGCATTGGTATCTGATATACACGTGTGTCTGATATACATGTGTGTCTGATATACATGTGTGTGATATGCATGTGTGTCTGATATACATGTGTGTGTGATATACATGTGTGTGATATGCATGTGTGTCTGATACACATGTGTGTCTGATATACATGTGTGTCTGATATACATGTGTGTCTGATATACATGTGTGTCTGATATACATGTGTTTGTGATATGCATGTGTGTCTGATATACATACATGTGTGTGTGATACACATGTGTGTGTGATATACATGTGTGTGATATGCATGTGTGTCTGATATACATGTGTGTCTGATATACATGTGTGTGTGATATGCATGTGTGTCTGATATACATGTGTGTGATATGCATGTGTGTCTGATATACATGTGTGTCTGATATACACGTGTGTCTGATATGCATGTGTGTCTGATATACACGTGTGTCTGATATGCATGTGTGTCTGATATACATGTGTGTGATATACATGTGTGTCTGATATACATCTGTGTATAATGTATATGTGTGTCTGATATACATGTGTGTCTGATATACATGTGTGTGTGTGTGTGATATACATGTGTGTCTGATATACATGTGTGTGGGATATGCATGTGTGTCTGATATACATGTGTGTCTGATATACATGTGTGTGATATACATCTGTGTATGATGTATATGTGTGTCTGATATACATGTGTGTGTTATATGCATGTGTGTCTGATATACATGTGTGTGTGATATACATCTGTGTATGATGTATATGTGTGTCTGCTATACATGTGTGTGTTATATGCATGTGTGTCTGATATACATGTGTGTGTGATATGCATGTGTGTCTGATATACATGTGTGTCTGATATACATGTGTGTGTGATATACATCTGTGTGTGATATACATGTGTGTGTGATATACATGTGTGTGTGATATGCATGTGTGTGATATACATGTGTGTGTGTGATATACATGTGTGTGTGTGATATACATGTGTGTGTGATATACATGTGTGTCTGATATACATGTGTGTGTGATATACATGTGTGTGTGTGATATACATGTGTGTCTGATATACATCTGTGTGTGATATACATGTGTGTGTGATATACATGTGTGTGTGATATACATGTGTGTGTGATATACATGTGTGTGTGATATACATGTGTGTGTGATATGCATGTGTGTCTGATATACATGTGTGTGTGATATACATGTGTGTGTGATATACATCTGTGTGTGATATGCATGTGTGTGTGATATACATGTGTGTGTGATATGCATGTGTGTGTGATATACATGTGTGTGTGATATACATCTGTGTGTGATATGCATGTGTGTGTGATATACATGTGTGTGTGATATACATGTGTGTGTGATATACATGTGTGTGTGATATACATGTGTGTGTGATATACATGTGTGTGATATACATGTGTGTCTGATATGCATGTGTGTATGATATACATGTGTGTCTGATATGCATGTGTGTCTGATATACATGTGTACATATACCACAGATATTGCAAGACAATACATACACACCCGTCGAAACCAGACCACGTGGCACCACGTCATTGGCTGACGTAATATACATACATGTATCGACAACCGATGTCTGGTTTAATAACACAGATTGTATTGGCATATCATAAGCCACTAATTTATCATCCAAGCAAATGAGAAGAAAAACGTTTGACACGTGCCATTAGCCAAGGGCAATCTATGACTTTGTAACGTGGATAATATATTGTTTAAATCTCGTTATCAATATCTATTGTAATAAAATGCCCTTATTTCCTCGTTTGGGGTATTTATCATTCCAGAAATTCTTGATGGATTTCAAATGAGGGCGCTTTAATGAGGTATACAGTCTTAATTAAAATCAAATCTGTCCTATCATAGAAGTAATGATTCAGAAATCAGTTACGTCCGGAGTCAGAAACGCACAATGAACGTCATATGCATCATTTATATCAATATGTACATGTATATATTACACAGTATCTTCTTTCTTCCACCTGTTGCCATGGCAACATACATACGCCATCCTCCCATATATATTTATTACGACTTTGATTTATGTGTCTTAAACATTAGAGCATTTTAAATTTCTGTTTACGATTATCCTGACTGGCGCTCGGCATTAGGAGGAAAAGAAGGACTGGTCGGCTAGCTCGGAGTCAGTGTGCTGTCTGAGTGGGGTATTCATGTTAAACTGTGGCATGGTATCTCCGTGTCCACACACGCACGCACTCACGCACGCACACACACACACACGCACTAACACACACACAAACGCACAAACATACACGCACACTTAACCACACACTCACACACACATACACACTCCACTACATGCACGCACGCACTCACGCACGCACGCACGTACGCACGCACGCACGCACGCACTCACGCACGCACGCACGTACGCACGCACGCACGCACGCACGCACGCACACACACACACACACACATTGCCCTGTAATTGGAGACACGGTGGTGATACTGGAGTAGTGTCCCTCACTGGGGCGGAAGGTGGTCAAGTGGTTAAAGTGTTCGCTAATCACGCCACCGACTCGGATTCGATTCCACATCCACAGGTACAATTGCGAAGTCCATTTTTTTTACCCCCGCTACAATGCTGGATTATTGGTATAAGCGAAATAAAACCGAAGGCACTCTTGTCTCTCAAAACCAGTGAACGTAGTTCAGTCATACCCGGATGTCACGCGGATCGATCAATATTTGACCTACTTATTGTGTAGATTTGCGAGTGTTGGGTTGTTAATCATTGCACACATACCAGGTGAACAATGCACCCGGAGAAACCCTCCACCCGTTCAGGCGGCAGTGGGGTAGCCTCATGGCTCAAGCTTCATTATTCCACATCTTACTATTCCGTACTTTAGTATTCCACATCTTACTATTCAGTACTTTAGTATTCCACCTCTTACTATTCATTACTTTAGTAGTCCACCTCTTACTATTCCGTACTTTAGTATTCCACATCTTACTATTCCGTATTTTAGTATTCCACTTCTAACAATTCCGTACTCTAGTATTCCACATCTCATGATTCCTGAAGTAGTTCTCAAGACCTTGATCTCCACTGACCACCTTACCTTTCAAGACCTCGTCATCCCACGCCTTATTCTTCACTACCTTACTATTCCATACCATATATAAGACCTCGCTATTTCAGAACTTACTGTCCATGACTATTACTGGTCTTTTTGTTCCAAACCTCACAATTACGGACTATAAAATTTCGAAACTTGATCTGGACCATGTCAATCCAAGTATAGCTGTGCCGGGCCCTGGCTATAACGGACTGCGTTAATACGGACACCTCACAGACACAGATTATGACAAAGCATCAAATCTGGACACTAGCATTCTCCATCGTTAATCCAGAAATCAGATTCATATTGACGCTAAGCGTTAAATCTGATATCTGCTGAGGCTAGGTATAATATTCCCAGATTGACATTCCCCTTGCGTGTGTACGGTTCAATAGCACACTGCGATGTTTTGACCCATATACGGCTAAGATCAATACGGCTTGACAAGGTGGAACAGGGGAGCGTGTTATGCTATATATTAGACATGTCGGCCCTCCATGCTCAGTGTTGACACAGTCGTGTGTGTACTGTCTGCTCAATACCTAGTTACAGCAGACGGGGTGGGGTAAACAGGTATGATTGACCCCGTTCTCGTGTCGAGGATCAGATAGTAGAACATGTTTGACACGAGTGACTGTGTGTCGTTGCTGCCTTGTATGTTCTCGGTGGGGTGAAATGGGGTTCAACGTCGCGTTCAAGATTATTGCACTAATGTTGGGACGTGTGTGTGCGTGCGTGCGTGCGTGCGTGTGTGTGTGTGCCTTTACTAACCCGTATTAATGACGGTTTTATATAATTAGTCCAGACTAATGCCACGGATCTTATAGTACTAGCCCACTGAGATACCATGCCGCAGTTGAACATGAATACCCCACTCAGACACAGTATACTGACTCCGAGAAGGCAAGTCGTTGTTTTAGCCCCTTAATGCCGAGAAACAGGCAGGGTAACAACAAGCAAATACCGTAATAGGTGTTTTTGGTATGCTGCCGTCGGGGCTCGAACCAGCGACCTTCCCCTCTCCGGGAAGACGTTCTATCCACTACACCACGAAGGCGGCCTTGTAATCCAATAGACCACGGAGGCAGTCTCGTAAGTTCGCCACCAGGGTCAGGGAAAATGAGTAAATGGAGCAAGACATGGTCGTGACAAACCAAGGATGATAATCGGATCGAATCTGGGATTGGAACTCAAGATCTCGTTTTTTACCTGTATGGTGTCGCACTTTATGTGATCGAAATAACAACAAAATATCAAGAGATTGATACCGTGAGCATTGATTCATTCAATCGGAACATGAAGACACACAATCACCCTGATCATGAATTGTAGTTGGTTTGTTGGTTGGTTGTTTGACGCCGCACTCAGCACTATTCCAGCTATTTGACGGCGGTCTGTAAATAATTAAATCTGGACCTGACAATCCAGTGATTGACATCATGAGCATTGATCTACGAATTGGGATCGATGACATGCGAGTATACTGACTCCGAGCCGACCAGTCCTTGCTTTAACCCCTTAATACTGAGCGCCAGACAGGGTAACAACAAGTACCATCTTTTAACGTCTTTTGGTATGACGCGGCCGGGGATCGAACCCGGACCTTCTTCTCTCCTGGCGGACGCTCTACCACTAGACCACGGAGGCGGTTCTACAAAGAACTAGTATGGTTAATATCGGCGTCATTTTACATACACCACGTTAAGAAGTAGCCCTGAAACGTTATCGTAATCATAAACTACCAATACAGCCTATGCAAGTCTATAATATTTGGCAAGCCTAGAATGTTTTGTTTGTTGTTTAACGCCGCACTCAGCAATATTCCAGCTATATGACGGCGGTCTGTAAATAATTGAGTCTGGACCAGATAATCCAGTGATTGACATGAGCATCGATCTACGCAATTGGGATCGATGACATGCATCAAGAAAGTCTCTTGGCGCCCTTTTAATATTTCTTAAAGATGATTTAACAACTGCTTTTGCTGTAAAATATGTTTATTTCAGAGACTACGTGTTAGTCTAGACGCAATTGTATTCCTACGCGTACCATTACAGCGCCATACGCGTGTCTCCTACATACGCAGAGCCGAGTTTATAATATATACTTAGTTTAGTCAAAAATAGTTCTTGTAATATATATATTACTGATGTTGAACACTATGACGCTGCTTCTCGCGTACTGCATATCACAGATAACATCCCAATACAATGACACTACTATTAACCCGAATCTAGCTGTGGGCGTTTCAAAAAGCCGGATATAGATAGAAGCTGAAACAAATATGCTTGACCTGGAAAGTGATAATGAAGGCATATCTGTGACGTCAGCAGTATCTGTGCACAAGTCAGCTTCAACGTTCCAACTTCCGAATATCACCGCTTGCGTTCAGTGTTAATTATGTTCACAGCGTGTAAGTGCTGTGTCAGATTCCCAAACCCTGGACAACCCAGGTGAACCCGTGTTGACGACAGTCTAACCCAGGTCAACTTTGGCTAACCTATGTGAGCACATGTTCATCTATTTACGTCATGATTCGGTTGACCTAAGTTGCCCGACCTAGAACTAATTCCATATTTCCAACCATGTACTTAAATTGTTTGTTTGTTTGTTGTCTAACGCCGCACTCAGAAATATTCCAGTTATAGAACAGCGGTCTGTAAAAAATCGAGTCTGGACCAGACAATCCAGTGGTTGACATCATGAGCATCGATCTAAGCAATCGGGATACGATGACATGTATTAACCATGTCAGCGAGTCTGGCCACCCGATCCCGTTCGTCGCCTCTTACGCCAAGCATAATCGCCTCTTACTGCAAGCATGGGTTGTTGAAGACCTTTACGGGGCGTAATATAACTAAGTTTGCATTTTATGCGTTGTATTTTGGTTACAGCCCTAAGTTATCCTTGAATAACACCAGTTAACTCTGGTTGCCAGAAATGTGTTAACTTCGGTTTACTCAGGCCACTCACAGTTAAGCAATCGAACGCACGTCCCGGGTCATGAAAATAATCTAGACAGGGAGCTCCATCTTCTACATATAGAACGGAGCTTCTACATCCTGCACTGTGTACTGTGCTGCATCAGATGTGTTTCCGCATGAAGGGCAAGATGACGCACACACTCCATGGAACACTAGCTCATTATCTAGGGTAAAGGGGCAATCTCAATATAATATGATAACATACCAACCTGAACCTTCCGTAATTGTCAAACGTACTCCTCAGGGAGTTGAGAATGACATTTGAGTGTACACTCAATATTAATATTATGATGATGATGATGATGATGATGATTATGATGATTATGATATCATCAACCAGATCACCGACCTGACCACCCGATCCATCACATCACTCAACTACAGCCCTTTGAGTAGGTCTTCAGCAGCACCTCAGCTTGTCGTCTTCAGCAACCCATCAACTTGTCGTAGGAGGACCGCCTAGTGGTAGAACGTCCGCCCGGAGAGCGGAAGGTTGGTGGTTCGATTCCTGGCAGCGTTATAAAAAAACGTTAAAAGATGGTACTTGTTGTTACCCTGCCTGGCGCTCGGTATTAAGGGGCCAAAACAAGGACTGGTCGGCTCGGAGTCAGTATACTGTGTCTGAGTGGGGTATACATGTTAAACTGTGGCATGGTATCTCAGTGAGCTATTCCTATAACAACGGCATCAGTCCGAACAAGTTCAAGCAGCCACACACACACGTGCATGCACGTCGCTAAATAGTGCAATAATCTTGGACGCGACGTTAAACCCCATTTCACCTCATCTTATCTTAATAGGGATCGGGTGGTTGGCCTTGCTGTCTTGGTTAATGCATGTTATCGTATCCCAATTGCATAGATCGATGTGCATGATATCAATCACTGGATTGTCTTGTTCAGACTCGATTATTTACAGTCGTCATATAGCTAGGAAATTAAATTGTTCACTGCGGCGTTAAACAACAACAAAACAACAAACAAAATGTACTACAACCTTAGGCTGCAGGGGACCAATCTTAACCCTTAATTAACAGAATGACAACTGCATAAGCCAAAATGACCAGCAATGATTAGAAATGTCGGTACAGATTTTGAGACGTCCCCCATGCAGACATAGTGGTGACGCAGGGAAGGACAGTGACAGTACAAAATCGCAGGCTTGATGACGTCACACGCCTTCTGAGGTAGGTTAACTACGTTGATGTGTCCTCGGTATACAAAGGAGGCAGGGATGCGTGACCCCGGTATACAAAGGGGGTGGGGATGCATGGTCCTGGTGCAGTTTCTCAATTTTATAGCCCAACTTTTTAGTACTGATCTCATATTGTGTTTGTTGGAGAAGACGTTTTTGAGCGTAACGTCAAACTGGGTACATTACAATTAACTTTTAACATCTAAACAGGCGTCAGTTTGAGGCCACTTGAAGCGGAAAAGGTAGATGTATGTAATAAAACGATGCTTATTAAACTATTTTAGTTCATGAATAATTCAGCACATTATTATTCATATTTCAGTTAGGTTCTGTTTGAACTGAAAATAGAAACTTCCATAGTCTCCGACTTGACAAAATTATTTAAATACAAGTTTGGCTCCATCGAGGGTTTGGATATGTTGATTTATTTGTTGACCAATTTGTAAAACGCTGTAAAGATAGTGCTGCTGGTTGGTTGGTTGGTTTGTTGTTTAACGCCGCACTCAGCAATATTCCAGCTATATGACGGCGGTCTGTAAATAATCGAGTCTGGACCAGACAATCCAGTGATTAATATCATGAGCATCGATCCACGCAATTGGGATCGATGACATGCATCAACCAAGTCAGCGAGTCTGACCACCCGATCCCTTTAGTCGCCTCTTACGACAAGCATAGTCGCCTTTACGGCAAGCATGGGTTGCTGAAGACCTATTCTACCCCGGAATCTTCACGGGTCAGATAGTGATGAACAGATATGGAACGATAATATCACAGCTTCTCCAAAGTTAGACTTTTTCAGACATGTTAAAGTAGAATATGGTTTGGAAGATTATATTTTTTATATCACAATATGATCTATCTTAAAGCTTTAGCTAAATTTAGATGCTCTAGTCATACTTTAATGATAGAAATAAGTCGACAATACACTATTAACAGAAATTTAAGATTCTGTCCATTCAGAATAACATTTCTGCCTCCAATGTCCATTCTATGCAGATTTTAGAAACCAAAGTATTATTGTGCCCATCCAAACCAGCAAAAACTTACAATGCTATTCCCAAGCTCAAATCCGCCTTTACTTAACAGCCTAGTGAAATATATTTTCTTAGCACTTAAGAAACACAATAGATATTTGAAAAATGTTATTAATTATCCTAAGTAGTTATACTGTCCACTATTGTACAGTAAACTACGGTTATAACGAACTAACAGGGACTACTAATTTTAGTTCGCTATAACCGTAGTTCGCTATAACCATATATACAGCATATATACAACAAATGGACGGGACTAAAAAATAAGTTGGTTATATCGGTCAGTTTTTTTATAAGCGTGTTCGTTATAACCGTAGTTTACTGTACATCCTAAGGCAAACATTGTGGCGCTCTCTGTCACATATATATGAGTATATTCTTGTATAATGGGCCGGTAAGGTACATAACGCTTATTGTGAGACTTTTGTGAAACATTTGTTTCACGTTGCATGGATGTTCGAGAAAGACAAAGGATTTAAGTAGGCATGTGATAAATCATATTCATTTCACTCGCCTAAATATGCCTGACCGAAGGCTGGCAACGCCATACGTTCTAAATTTGCAAAATGGTCCCATGTGTAACCGATGCTTTCAACACTACGTGAGTTCGATTATGAAATTACAGTAACCACGTTTTGTTAAACAGAGTTGACTAGCATCAACTAGATTCTAACAACTGAGAACTGAGAAGTTACAAATCTGCCTCTGTACCTTTTCTATGTGATGTATGTAAAACGATTGGAACTTTCTAAATAACGTAGATCGATGCTCATGATGTCAATCACTGGCTTGTCTGGTCCAGACTCAGGTATTTACAGACCGCCCTCATATAGCTGAAATATGTCTGAGTTCGGCGTTAAACAACAAACAAACAAATCTAAATAACGTGTAAAACATCAAACGGAGATCCAAATCATCATCAAGTTGCATTATTGATTCTAAAGTATTTCCCTGGCGCATGTATACCATAAATACCCAGTTAATTATATTCTTTTGAATGTTTTTCATTCATCATTTATATATGTGAAACTAATTAGCTTTAACGATGACGTCACTCGGAGGCTGTTAACCAGAGTACCGCATCCCAGGGGTTCAACCGAACTATGACGTAACTCAGTGACCATGAACTAACATTGGCCAACCAAGATTAACTCAGGTTATACCTTGGTCAACAAGTGTTCACCTGGGTCGTTCATGCTGTGAGCATTACGTAGCATAATGTAGGGGGGGGGGGGGGGGGTGTCAAAATGGGGGGTCAACTGAATTCAGTTCTTTATTCTCAAATACCCCCACCCATCCCTCCCCACCCCAATACATATATCGTTTTATAATGTTCCCCCTCCATCCCTATAATCAGAGACCATAACACAGATTTTATTACCTCTGCAATAATAAATAACCAGTCCCTAAATAATGCTCAAATTTATGAATTTATATTTTGATAAATAGAACTGTCATTTTCCAGTGTCCCAAATGACCCACCATGCAGCACTTACCCTAGGTCAAGGCTTACATTTTATAGGTGCAGCCAAGCGTGGGAATACTCTATATCTCACTGCAGGTATCAGTGACGGTGGGTATATTTACCATCAAAGTGTATGCTCCTTTGACGTCAGAGGTTTTTTTAGTTTAGATAAATAGTTCTTTTCTCGTCATTTCAACCATAAATTTCAAGCAGCCTTCAGAACATTTAAACTAAGTGAACAACTATCAGGTACCTATTTTCGTCCTGTTTGAAAGAAAATGTTGCGAAAACAAACTTTAAAGACCTAAGTACGGAATCCTAGAGGGGATATTGTCGCGTTGTCGCCCGATAAAACAAGGATAAAACTCACCAAGGCGCGACAATGTGACGATGTCCTTTCTTGGTGTTTATTCGCTTGGGGTCACGAGCATCTTGTTTCAGCATCTCCATTCCATCTTAGACTGCCCCCTTTCTCCGATATACTCGTACCCTCAATACGTGCTGACGCCTTTCCTGGTCTGGGGGATAGAGTGTCTGCCGGAAAGGTTATATTAAAAAAAGTTAAGAGATGGTACTTGTTGTTACCCTGTCTGGCGCTCGGCATTAAGGGAGCTAAGGTGAGGTGAAATGGGGTTTAACGGTGTGTGTGTGTGTGTGTGTGTGTGTGTGTGTGTGTGTGCTTGTACTAGTCCGGACTGATGCCGATTCATAGTGCTAGCCCACTGAGATACCATGCCGCAGTTTTAAAATGAATACCCCACTCAGACACAGTATACTGACTCCGAGCCGACCAGTCCTTGTTAAAGCCCCTTAATGCCGAGCGCCAGACAGGGTCACAACAAGTTTCATCTTTTAACGTCTTTTGGTATGACGCGGCCGGGGATCAAACCCCGGACCTTCCGCTCTCCGGGCGGACGCTCTACCACTAGACCACGGTGGCTGTCATTAAGGGGCTAAAAGGTCAGTATACTTTGTCTGAGTGGGTATTCATGTTAAAATGTGGCTTGGTATCTCAGTGGGCTAGCACTATGAGACCTAGTCTGGACTAGTTCAATCACATGCACGCACGCACGCACGCACGCACGCACGAGCGCACGCACAGAGCCATGCATGCATGCGCATAGCAATATAAGTGCTAAAATCTTGAACGCGAAGTAAAACCCCATTTCACCTCACATTCACATCCAAACGTTCTACCCGAAAGATATTTCAACCTGTAAGCAGGCCTTTAAACCTTGACAGTAACGTAAAACCTCACTCACTCACTCACTCACTCACTCACTCACTCACTCTTCATTGCATATTCGCCTCTCAGGACAATCTGATAATGCTAACATTCCTGTCATTAAGCCTGGAAAACCTCACGTCTATTTCAAGTATGTCAAGTCAAGTCCCACATCAATCCTTAAATTGAAAATAGTTCCTTTAAATCCATCGTTCAGCACGGTGATATTAGAGGACTCCTCCCATAATGTCGAAAGTTAAGCCCTCATGTGCGAGGTATTTTCTGAAATGATGCCTTTTTATACATGCCTCTTAAAGCCCTTGTGGTGTAGAGCATACGCTGAAAGCAATGTGAATACAACAGACAGGCAGACACATAGGTGTGTGAATCTCACCTAAGTACCTATGTGTGAACTGTGCAGCATAGCCTTTCCTCAAGGCTTACGGAATGATACGTCAGTGGATGTGTTGTAATTCTATCCTTATGATAGGCAAGTCTACATAAGTGAACAGTATCGAAGGACACCAGTCGTTTGTAGTTTGTTTGTTTGTTGTTCAGCAATATTCAAGATATATGTCTCTTAATAATCGAGTCTGGACCTAGTAATGCTGTGACTGACATCATGAGCATCGATCTATGCAAGTGGGATACAATGACATGCGTCAACCAAATCAGCGAGCCTGATCACCCGACCCTTTCGTCGACTTTTACGACAAGCATAGTCGCTTTTTTGACAAACATGGGTTTGCTGAAGACCTATTCTCGCCCGGATCTTCACGGATGCCGTCTTTTATGGTTAAAAACGTATTATTATTGTTCATACATTCTAGAAATTATGAATTATTGCTAATGAAACTAATAATTATTGCCTTAGAGACGTATGCAAGTCTATGTGCAGCAAAAAAGTCGTGATATGAGGTAATGAGTCATTGATAATATTGTACTGTAACGAACCCTACAACATTCGGGTTATTTAATAGCTCAGGTCGAAGACCGATAACGTCTTTGTCTGCCTGTTAGTTGATTAACGCTGCCCAGTGGTTAAAGCGTTCGCTCGTCACGCCCAAGACCCGGGTTCGATTCTTAACATGGGTACAATGTGTGAAGCCCATTTCTCGTGTCCACCGCTGTGATATTCCTGGAATATTGCTTAAAGCAGCGTAAAACCACACTTACTTACTCACTCAATCAATCTGTCTCTGTCTCAGGCATGTAAGGGGTGGTCGGGTAGCCTAGTGGTTAAAGCGTTCGCTCGTCACGCCGAAGACCCGGGTTCGATTCCCGATATGGGTACAATGTGTGAAGCCCATTTCTGGTGTCGCCGCCGTGGAATATTGCTAAAACGGCGTAAAACCATACTCACTCACTCAGGCATGTAAAGATGTTAACGTGACCAAACTACTCCCTTGCCGCACAAATATTGCAAATGCTATTAAAGGTACATGTAATGTCCAACATTAAATATAAGAATTATTTCATTCAGAAAATATCTTGCAAACGAATGTGCTCGTTAATAGAAATTGTCACTTTGGATACAAAACACACACACACAAAAAACAGAAAAAGACATATGAACATGTTCCCTGTAAAGATCCGGGTTATAACTGCTTGTCGTGAAAGGCGACTACAGAGATAGGATTGCCATGCTTGCTGACTTGGTTGATGCATGTCATCGTATCCCAGTTGTGTAGATCGATGCTCATGATGTCAACCACTGGGTTGTCTAGTCCAGACTCGATTATTTACAGACCGCCGTCATAAAGCCGCAATATTGCTGAGTGCGACATTAAACAACAAACAGACAAATAAACAAACGGTTGCGTGCGGTGTTAAACAATAAACAAACATGTGTATGTTTGTACGATAAGAAATTAATTATGATCAGATCATCTGCACTGCGTGAACCACGAAGAACTAATTTCATAGGAAGGCAGATCCTTGACTAAGCACATTTTCATTAAGCATGTGTGCCTGATAGATAATTAGACGTGTGTACTTAAGATTGCAATCAGCAGATGTACATTACTATCAGGTTTCAACAAATTGTCTTTTTAAATAGGAAATCCCCGTGAACTGAGCACAGGACTCGACGAGATGCTGACGAGAGCCATGACCTGTTGAGAGTTTACATGTGTGACCACATTACATGTAATCAGTAGCTCAGCAGTAACTTGATAACCCACCGCAAACTCCTCGCAGTGCACTTAACGTTAACGCTAGGAGACACGTGGGTTACCTTGGCCCGATCATTCGTGACCAACTCGTGTTATTCCGGGACAAGTCGAATATTTTTGCAGGTTACGGAAAGGGGCGAGTGGTGACGAATGTGGCCCGCCATTACAATCATTACAAGGTGTGTGGTTACACAAACATGACGAAAGAAGGGTTAAAGACGCGCGGGTGGAGATGCACTGCCGTGAAACGTGCCGCATGCTAGTTACCCCGAGACGATAACGACCCCGGATCACTGACTCTAATTATCCTTACAGCAGCCATTAACTGACGGTAACGTCAATACCAATTAGAACTGACGTACATGACTACCTCTCAAGGACGTCATGTGTGGCTTGTTTTGCGATGGTAAACGTGTTTTGGATTTAAGAATAACTGTTATTTATGCGTAAGTCTTTGTCATGTACACTTAAAACACTGCATGAAATATTATATTTAACAATATATTTCTCCTTCTGTTTGTTTGTTGTTTAACGCCGTACTTAGCAAAATTCCAGCTGTATGACGCCCTTCTGTAAATAATCGAGTCTGGACCGGTCAATCCAATGATTGACATTATGAGCATCGATCCATGCAATTGGGACACGATGACATGCATCAACAAAGTCAGCGAGCCTGTCCACCTGATCCCGTTAGTCGCCTCCTACGACAGGCAGAGTCGCACCTTACGGCAAGCATGGGTTTCTGAAGACCTATTCTAACCCGGATCTTAACGGGTCTTGCTCCATACGTCATCAAACGCACCATGTAATGTAGTAACAAACACTTCAACCTTAAACATCTCTCACTCGCTAGCCTTGGGTCGACTGATAAGAATACACGTCCACACAGCGCCGTCCAAGTTCGACTCCCTGCATGAAGAAACAATGTGACGTAAATGTGTTCGTTCTGTTCATAATCGGGGGCACGGGTGGCCCAGTCGTCTAAGGCGCCACGATTCGCTGTGCAGAGTTGCGTCCCTTGGGCACACCAGAAACCTATGATTGTGGGTTCGAATCCCGGTTCGCCCCGATTATGTTTCTGGGTTTGTCAGCACCATACCCGTGCTCGTGGGTTTCACCGAAGTGGTAAACGTCTGAGACCTGCATCACCTCGGGCTTTCCTCCCACGTTAAGCTGACACGCCGTGATATAACTGGAATACTGTTTAAAGCGGCGTTCAACCCAACTCACTCACTCACTCACTCTGTTCATAATCATTCTAGTGAGGACATAAACACAAAAAGGCTTAAAAGGTTTAAAACCTTTATCTCACTACATCAGTCAAACAATATCAAATACACATCTTGAAACATTTAAACGTGTAGGCATCTATTTTAAGTCCGTTTAATTGGCAAGTACTGAACGTTTAAACAGATGCTAGATATTGTTAACGGTATGTTTATGCGACTTTGCCATATTTATGGCGAATCTTAATCAACTCTTCCCCGTATAACAGATGAGGTTGGTCTGCAGCCAACTCTTTATCCCCAAATGCAAGGCACTTGTCGTGTGAGCAAAGACCACAGAGATAAGCAAAATAATATCCGTCGAGTATACGTGCTCCGATTGTTGGATATACACATTTAAACTCCTCACCAAGAAGAATTATGTAAACGTATCGTTTCGGCGAGATGGTCTTATTTACATCTTGGTTAATTAGAGTGGCGGCGGGAGAACATTCCTCGCTGCTAGTGCACGGGCGTCATGCCGCTATTGCCGTTAGAACCCAGTATCTGGCGCAGTAACTTGGTTGTGGTGCGTAATTTCGGTGATGAGTATACTGCTGCCGTAGAAGGGTGTGTGCTCAGCAGGTTGTCGGAAAGTGATGGGTGGCGATGGTGGTCAGGCGTTGTTGTGTGTGGGGGTGGGGTGGGGTGGGGTGGGGTGGAGGGGGAGATATGTGATATATGTGAAGTTTTTAGATTTGTTTGGTTGTTGTTTGTTGTCCGCAATATTCTGGATATATACAGTGATTGACATCATGCACATGGATCTATGTAATAGATGTATCAACCAAGGGAGGGGGGCGATATGGAAATGGTAGTTTTTGGAAGTAGTAATGGTAATTTGAGTAATTTTCCTGCTACCCCGTATGTATTAAGCATTTGAAATTATAATTCATTTCCATATTCATACTTAACTCATATATGGACATGTAGTGATATGTATCAGCTTTATAGATACAAAAGTGAAAGCCATACACCATATGACTGATAATTGCTGTATAATCCGCTATTTAAAGGGGACCCACATATCAGAAGAGTGAGTGGATATGGTTTTACGCCACTTTTGGCAATATTACCAAAATATCACGGCGGTGGACACCATAAATGGTCTTCACACACTGTACCCATGTGGAGAAACGCACCCAGGTCTTCGGCGTGACGAGCCAACGATTCAACCACTAGGCCACCCCACCGCCCTCAATCCAGAAGAATATAAAAACAGACTTTCAATAGCATTTATGGAAACTTTGACAACAAACCTGAAAGTTCACAATTTATTAAAAGTAAAAAGCTTGCAATTCAACTCATCCGACATTTTGTTTGACATGGTCAGAAGCGGAACACACCCTCCCCCCGATAACACCCCACCACCCCCCACCCACCACCCCCACCCCCCAGACACCGGATCCTCCGCTAGTGATGTACCGCATAGAGTAATACAAGCATGATGCTGTGAAGAATGTCTGCATACATCAACACTACAAGTAATTATTCCCCCATGTTGCTGCAACTGGATTGAGGTACTATCTTGTCATGCCAATGTACATATTCTTGTCAAAGCGTTACCGATATCGTGCGAATGTATCATTCGGAAAACCTCGGAAAACCTCGGATACGTTCGCCATCGCTATGACACCTGATAAGAGGTAAAAAGGTCGTATACTGAGATTCTGATCACAAACGTTGCTAAAGCCAGGTTTATGGTCGTCTAATTTCCAAGCATGTCGTAATGGTACGGTTTGCATATTACATGCCATGCAAACAAAAATAAACGGCGAAGAAACGTTGTGGTTGTCAGTTCACCAAGGTCAAGGTCAAGGCAATCAGCATCAAGAACATACGAGGAGCATATCGGGTGTCGTGTCTTGTTTTTGTGCGGTCTTCACCACGTGACATGAAGGTATACCAATCGCAATGCTGAGTTGCATTATGATAGAGAAACATTGACTTGGCACAAATGTTGTTTGGATATAGATCGCTATTAGCAGCATATGGAGTCAATATGACGTGCGTGATATCGTTGTGACATGTGGGGCGACATGACAGTTACCGCAAGCCAGCCATGTTTCGCAAGGTCATCTCTGCCGGGAAAGGTCTAGCCTCTTCCTCTTGTCATTCAAAGACTTGGAATCAGCTGAGACCATATAATAGATTATAATCTATTATATGGTCTCTGGAATCAGTTAAAATATCGAAACGAGTTCCATACGCATCAAGATCCCATAACTTGCTCAAGCCTTTTTAAAAAAATAATCTTATGTGTTTTATTGACAAGCCGTTGTGGTGACCGTCAAACAACGCTCGTCTTTAAAGCGTTTTGTAATGTTTTTTTTAGGAAAAGTTTTTGAAAGAAAAAACAACTGCACATTCCAGACATTTCTCTGGTGAGCTCGAACTATCAAAACTTCCAATTTACGACCTGCCATAACCATGCCTGTATTCCATAATTACATGTTATCAATAGTTATAACAGTTTATCGGCCGCATCGGCCAACATGACAAGCAGCACCATCATTCCACTCATACCCTCATGCTATTAACGAGGCATAATTTGGATTAATGTTTAAACTTAGGATGTTTGAAGCCAGACCGTTCACCCATGGCCGACAAGTTGACCTGATGGGTCTCGCTTGGCGTCGGGTAGTGCAGGAACTTCTTCCCATATACGAATTTGATAATGTGTTAATCACACTTAGCAGCTTAAGATGCTGACGTCTTCAAAGGTTTTCGATAGTCCGACAAGCGCCACCACCAGCAACGCGATCTGTGATAATTACACGCACATGTGCGTCTTATTAAGTGTTTTCTTTCGAAATGAGAGAGAAATGTTTGTTATGTAACCGACGATGATGTAACTTAAAGATGCATCGGCAGTGGCTGTTCACAATGCCGTTCAAGACATTCCGATGTTATGTAAGGGGAAGGAAATATTAGAGACATTATATAGGGCTGACAGTGTTGATACGCCAGATGGCATGAGGGACCGGTCATTTATTATAGAGGGGGTGGTACAGAGGGAATCGGGGGTGCCGTGGGCGGGGATGTCTGGGGGGAGAGGACACCAAAAAATATGACAGCTTCTTTGAGTGGGTCAGAAAAAATAATATAGAAATTTTGGCGTGGTCGTGAGAACTTCGACATTTTTTTTCATCATAAAATATCAAAAGTCTCTTTAGCAGCAACAACGGCGGATCCAACATTTTTAAAAGAGAGGGGTCCAAGATGACAAAACCTACCTCAGATAATTTTACTGCCGTACAACGTACTACATTTGGTTTACAAAGGGGGCGTGGGGTTTGGGGTCCGAACCCCCTTTACCCCACCTCTGAATCTGCCTATGAGCAAGAATAGTGAAGTCTTGTTTTGTCTATTTATTTGTTTGTTAATGTGTTTGTTTCTTGTTTTTGCACTCAGCAATATTCCAGCTATATGATAACGGTCCGTAAATAATCAAGTCTGACTAGACGATGCAGTGATTGACATCATGAGCATCGATAAACGCAACTGGAATTCGATGTGGGAGCGGCGAAGTGAATATCACAATCAAGTAATGGCGTACATTCACGAGAGAACACCCAGAGAGACACTTGACGGAAGCGTCTCTCGTCTTTATGAAACCGATGACTTCATCAAACCAGATGACCGAAATCTGCCCCAGGAACATGTACAAAGTGTATATATATCAGATAAAGTATTATCATTATCTCCGCAAACCACCATGGCAGTGGTAGCATTTAGCTAACACAATATTGCCCTTATTTTCTTAACATTTTCTTTGTTAGATGGGCCTCCGCGAGCAGACCTCTTGTCTGCTGGGGTAAAGGTTACTTTCAACCAACCCCACCACATACAGAAGTCAGTAACCATAGCATCGCAAAGGAATATTGTGGCATGGGGTTTAACGTCACTATCAGGATTATTGCACTTCTATAGTGTGTGTGTATGTGTGTGTGTGTGTGTGTGTGTGTGTGTGTGTGTGTGCTTGTACTAGTCAGGACTAATTCCGTATTTTAGAGCTAGCCTTCTAAGATAACATCCTCAGTTTAACATGGATATCCCACTCACACACAGTATACTGACTCCGAGCCGACCAGTCCTCGTTTAAGACCCTTAATGACGAGAGCCAGGCAGGGTAACAACAAGTGCCATCTTTTAACGCACTTTTTTGTGACGCGGCCGGAGGTCGAACTACCGACCTTCCGCTCTCCGTGCAGACACTGTCCACTTGACCATGGGGGCGGACGATGGTGGAATGAAATATAGAACTGTAAAATAATTTGCTTGCTCAACGCCGAAAGAAGCAATAGTCCAGCTATATCACGACCGTCTGTGAAATAATCAAGTCTCGACAAGACACTCCAGAGATTGACATCATGAGCATCTACGCAATTGGGATACGATAACATGCGTCAACCAAGTCAGCGAGCCTGACCTCCCCGATCCCGTTAGTCACATCTTACGACGAGCATGGGTTGCTGAAGACCAAATCTAACCCAGATCTTCATTGGTCCAAAAATATGCAGGCCTACCAATGAGAACCAAGAGAGACAGCAGCCTAACCATGGAAAACACACGTTAAACAGGAACAGCCCACAAATTACAAACAAGACACAATCGACATAAAGCGTACATCGTAATGATTAAACCCGCCACATTTACAATCGAGACAGCAGCAAACCGAATGCCCGCCCACTCGGATTGTTACGGTCTGGGTGATTTACTGTGTTTGCATCCATTGATGTTTGTTTGTTGTTTAACGCCGCACTGGCAATATTCCAGCTATGTGACGCAGGCCATCGAGCCTGACCACCCCATCCCGTTAGTCAAATCTTACGACAAGCATAGTCGCCTTTTACGGCAAGCATGGGTTGCTGAAGAACTATTCTACCCCGTCTTCACGGGTCTGGTTCCATTGAAAAGGGTTCTGTTGCTGTCTGCTGGTTTTCATTGGAAGGCCTGATATTGGTCGTGTTGACCATAAATGGTTAAAGTTCCAAGTTACACCGCCACAACTCTCTGCATGGTTGCAAATGCTTGTTGGATATGCCGACTTCAATGTGGATTGGGGTGAAGAGGGAGGGGCAGGGGGCGCTGAGAGGGGGTCTATTTTGGCTATTTTTTTAAAGAATAAATAAACACCCACATGACATATATAAAATCTCAGTAAAATCCGATGGAAATTTAGTTTACAAGTATGAATAACGATGAACACATTTTCGTAAACGAGAAACGATCTCCCGAATACACTGCACGAGCTGCATGCACTGATCGAGGGGTTGTTTGTCCCCCATACTGAATTGGACTCGACCGGCGCTTTTGTCAATTTGGCACGCGCAACACGACTTTCTCGTGAACAACATTCTTTCAGCTTTTGCTTTAAAAACGTAGAAGGTGGTGTGTATCTGTTTGATTCATTCAGATGAGTGAGTGAGTGATTTGGGTTTGTCGCCACTCTGAACTGTATTCCAGTTATATCACGGCGTCTCAGCTTAATGTGGAAGGAAAGCCCGAAGTGATGCAGGTCTCAGCCGTTTACCACTTTTGTGAAACTTACGAGCACGGTACGGTGCTGACAAAACTAGAAACACAACCGGGACGAACTGGGATTCGAACCCATCAACCAGATGACATTGCAATATTAATTCATGATATTTTAGAAAACCAATAACATATTTTGTTACACAGTGCAAATAATAATTTATAACGCACAACATTATGACTTTAAAATATTTCTCACATAAGGTCCAAGTGGCCAAGGCAGTAGCGAGTGGAGAATCATTAGCGAAAAGGCTGGCATGAGAAGGGTCCTCATCACAGCTGGGGGAAACATTTTAGGAACAGCTCATGAGAAGATAACATTCCGGCGTTATAATCTGCCAGGGATTTATGTAAGGATAATCTGTTTTAGGTATAACTGGGTCAGAGAACAATGCATAGCGTGACTTGGGGTTTAGAAGGACATTACCTATCACATAAACTTATTGCTAATCCTACAGTGGACGTGGGAGATGGGAGATGTACAATGTCATTATCGTCGAACTATTCAACTCCTTGACATCGCAGAGACAATTTCCTGGCAAATCCCTGATGTTAATTAGTTAAATAAAACTTAATGTGTGCATCGGGAGCTATGTGGAAATAGAAACGTGGTATTTGATTGGTTAGCCAAGGAATTTTCTTTTGCATACACCGAAAAATAAATAGGCCACGCCCACTAGCAGGCTGCTTGTTCCTGATTGGATGATACTCGGAGGGCGGAGCTTGGGTTGCATTATTACTCTGAACGATGTCACTGTACCGTTTTCTAGATGTCTTTTTTATGTTTATAATCAAAGAAGACGCCTGGGAAGTTATTATTGCTGACTATATATTTATAAGAATTGGCTTCAATATGTTTTAGCGTTTATGAAGGTATAATGTCAAACCAAAAAGCACACGTTTCAGGCGACTATGCGTGTCGTAAGAGGCGACTGACGTTATCGGGTGGTCAGGCTCGCTGACTTGGTTGATGCATGTCATCGTTTCCCAATTGCGTGAATCGATGCTCATGATGTCGTCAATCACTGGATTGTCTGGTCCAGACTCGATTATTTACAGAGCCACAACTATCACTTTTGAAGGGGGACAATGCTCAATGTCTCCTGCAAAATTCAGAACAGGCATATAAGTTGCAATTAGGGGAGTGAGTTGGGTTAAACCCGATGTAATGCAGGTCTCAGACGTTTACCACGTTTAAAACCCACGGGCATGGTGCTGACAAAACATAAAACAATCTGTGCGAACCGAGATTCGAACCCACGAACGTACGTTCCTGGCGTGCCATAGGGACGCAACTGTGTAACGCGTATGCGTCGCTTACCCCTGCAAATGGAAGACATTGCCTGTACGTAATAATGGTAATATAATTCTACTGTGAATAAAGAAATCTAAATTAACCACTACACATACCACTTACTAAACGCCTGGGGCCGCCAATTTGCACGTGCCAAGCCCCCCTTTAAGTGTTCCAGTTGAACCCTACACACGATCCCCTTGTATCTCCCCGATATCCTAACAGGGCGTTGGGTTCCCTCCCCGATATAGGACCTTATTCCATGTATGTGACGTTGATGTCTGCATGCAGCACACATGTGTATTTACATACCAGCGGTCGTTATTATCGTTTGCTAAAGTGATCGACACATTGTCTAGGTAAATATCAAGACAAATGTTAAGATGTGAAGTCAAAGCTTAAATACACGAACACCCTATATGATCTAATCTGTCACAGACCCATTCGGAGATCTACGTTATCACTGGCGTGCATAAACATGTATTTCTGGAGAACAAACGGCGGCCGTCGTTCCCAAAGCTGCACGGCGTTCTTTTTATATCATTTCTTTATGAGTTGCATCAAACGCTGGTTTGAAAAGTAAACTGCTGGGCAAAAGAAAGAATACACTTTGAAATTGGATTTGACCCAAACATAACAAACGTTATCGAAACGTTTCCAGGCTAAAAACAGTCGCCGAAACACTGCAAACTTAGGGTCCAAAACACAACTATGATACACGTATCAAATACATCACCATCGAATAACTATTGATCCGAGAACAAAACTACCAACATCGATAATATATGACATATTTTGATTCCAACATCAACATCTATTAACCACTTGTCTGTTTCATGTTTGGGGCGGTCGGGTAGCCTAGTGGTTAAAGCGTTCGCTCGTCACGCCGAAGACCCGGGTTCGATTCCCGACATGGGTACAATGTGTGAAGCCCATTTCTGGTGTCCCCCGCCGTGATATTGCTAGAATATTGCTAAAAGCGGCGTAAAACCAAACTCACTCACTCACTCACTCTGTTTCATGTTTAGCCACCATCAAAATGATATATACTTTCATTTTGCCTGGCAGTTTATTTCAGTTATAATTTATATCATGGCGAGTTAGCTTAATGTTGGACGAATGTCGAAGTGACGGACGTCGTCGACTCGTTTTGGAGAAATCCGTGGGCACAAGCCTAGTGAGGACAAACTTAGTACCACAATCAGAACGAATATTGGAATCGAACCCACCACAGCGGATCTCCGGCAAAGGGACGGAGCTCTGCACAGCGAATTGCTGTCTTACTCCGTTCACATACCAGCTGATTACACAGATGTAAGTAAATTTACTTCTGTTGTGCAAATGAGTCATGTGAACGATTTGTTTATATATGCAACAACTAAAAAGGACATGCAAAAGTTTATTTACTTTACTTATAAGTATATTTTGTGTCATGTGACAGAAAATGCTTTTGCTCATGTGCGCAAAATACTAGTATCCCAAGACACGGGTGTCATGTATTCTTCCTGGCCAGCCGATGTTGTTGTCGGTGAGGATGTTCTTGTGTCCACATACCGCTTGTTGGATTTAATGGAACCCCTTCCAATTAACACATATTAAGTGTGCCTGTTTGAAGACGAAGTTTTTAAATACAGTTTATGTGGGGGGGTTGCCGAGTTCCCAAGCATTGACATAAATGCAAAACCATCTTGACCATATAATCTTTACAGACTGTGATCTGAGACTGGCCCAGTCGTCTGAGGCGCCGCGATTCGCTGTGCAGAGTTGCGTCCCTTGGGCACGCCGGAAACCTATGATTATGGGTTCGAATCCCAGTTCGCCCCGATTATGTTTCTTGGTTTGTCAGCACCATACCCGTGCTCGTGGGTTTCACCGAAGCGGTAAACGTCTGAGACCTCCATCACTTCGGGCTTTCTTCACACATTAAGCTTAGCAGCGTTTAGCACATTTAGCAACGTTGGTCGCGGAGAGTAGGTGGATGGGTGGCAGTGTTCGGCAGCTTGAATTCTGGGAGTTTCTAGGGCTTCCGGTTGGATGAGAGAGTAACGTGACTGTCAACTTTCTAGCGCCTCATAAGGCAACTGATGTTGTATTACCCCCCAGGGAGATGAGAAGGAAATTCGAGCATCCTCATATTTATGTTGAGCGAGAACTAAGATCTTATTTTAAATATATTTTCATTTGGGGAATGTTATCGATCTTATTCTGTGGCGTAAGGTGAGTAAAACCTTACGTCATGGTTGAGTGAGTGGGTGAATGCTGCTTGGAATGGACTCTCTTTCACACCGCTCGTGTAGGGGAGATCAAAGTTGCCAAATGAGAAGACGTGTACCGGTCGAGGAAACCTTACACCAAGAGTATTGGCTTGACATATCAAGTTACAGTGCACGATCGGGTCAAATATCGGATTCGAACACAGGACTTACGGTTTATAGAAACCTCTTCTTGAAACACAAACTGACATAAAAGCCCGTGACCTTTATGATCTTGCGTTCCTTATCAGTTAACTATAGGGCAACTCTGTCAATTTAATAAACGGCAGGCCAGACGCCAGCATGCGAGTAAGAGAAGAAATATGACTGACTAATATCAGAATAGTGTATCTTGACATTTCCAATCTATATACTCTCACAAGGCGATCAGCCATGTTTAGCTCTGCGAGGAGTCCTTTTAATGCAGACATTTTCATTGAATCTATATTAGTCGGAAAACTCCCCGCACTGCTAGAATCTCTTTACACGCAAACCATGTCTCTCAATTATTTTTAAACGGACTCGGCAGACGCTGTGTGGAGAATGTCATGTACCTCAGACAATCGCATTCTTTTATAGCTACGTGCGTTCTACTTTAGTCATTAAAAGCTTCATGTATGAAAATAACATTTCCATTTGCGAGTCTTTGGAATTGGTACATGAACTAAAATAGCATAGTTATTTGTACGTATTAGGAAGTGGCTGCAGCTAAGCCTATCTGGTACAGAGAGTGTCGTCTGCGCCGAGATTGCCTGAAGTAGCAGGTCCGTCATAATTGGCGTGTCTGAAGACCTTACTAGCCGTAGTTTATATATCTGATCTGTGAATATATATCTATATATATCAATACCAGACTGGCTGTTGGGGACGGCGCCGGTCTGATGAGCTGTGTTAGAGAATGATGGACGTGGAGAATGAATCGTGCAGACGGAGCAGACGACAAACTAGAGGAGGTTGGTGACAGGCTTGTGGTCTGGGAACTGTTGATGGTTGAATGGTGGACGGAGGAATGGGTGGATGGAGGAACGAGGTATGGTGGATGGGGGAATGAGGAGGGTGGATGGATGAAGAGGAGGGATGGATGATGGACAGGAGGGATGAACAGGAGGGATGGATGGATGGGCAGGTGGGATGACTGGATGGATGAACACGTCCTCGTACGCAGTTAGTCATACGGATCCTGAACAAAATATCAAAATATCCCATACAAGTCTTTATAGTTTAGTTCTGAAAATGAAGAGATTCTAAAAATAGTTTCATCCTAGAAATGAGGGTATCACGTCGTCAGCAGTATTTCCGCAATATCAGAGTGGGAAGATCGAGTTGGCCATATCAGAAGTCGAACGAGTAATTATCTATATTATCCAGCCATGTGAACATGTTATTGTGCCATCTGTATGAACAAAATCAACTAGAAACATGGTTTGGACAACATTCGCTATAAAAACTACAATAAATACAATTAATAAAAAAAACAGCAATTAATATTTTGTCATTGAAAACGATGTATTATCTTTTAATTAAATATAAACGACATCTGGCCATACCATTTCAGAAACATCTGCGACATCCACAGAATACAATCAACGGTTACCACAATACGACATCGTGTGTCATTGTTTGCATCAAGCATTCGGGCGCAGAAAAATATTCCATTATTTGTGGAGGCTAACCAAATTGATGTGTGCTCTTTGACTGAAGGAATCCTTATCAAGAATGTCGTGACTTGTAGCTAGACACTGAGGCTCTTCCACTATTTCTGCCTCTGGTGACATCATTCCAAGAATGAGATTGTACAGGCCGGCTCTAATTGCTGTCAGGGTCGTGTTGCTATGACACCCACCGGTGCCTATAATCCCCGGTCAGTGTTCAGTGGCACGCATATGTATTGTCTGGCATTGGCGTGGATTAACACATTGTTTATTGTCCTGCCGTATATGCACGATACGGGTTGGTGGCGTAGGACATCGGTCGGGTGATATGTATAATGGGTTATATGTGGAGATTGTCATGGCGTGTATATTAGCCCTAGCTAGGTCACAGTATACGGTTGTACCCACAATACCCGACCACTAGTTTGTGCTACACCCGATACTACTACAAGGACCACTACTACCACTACAACGACCATAACAAAGACGGCTACTAACACTACAGAGACCACTACCACTACAGCTACAACTGCTACAACTGCTACTGCTACAACCACCACTACTACAACTACTACGACCACTACTACAATGACAACGATCACTTCTACAACTTCAACAACTACTGCTAAAAATACGATTTTTTAGAAGTGATTGCTGTATACATCTGCGACCGCATCCAATAAATCGTGAATGTGTCGTGCAATCACATCTAATAGATCCTATGTGTCGTGCAACCACATCCAATAAATCGTATATGTCGTGCAACCACATCTGATAAATCGGATATGTGTCGTGCAACCACATCCAATAAATCGTATATGTCGTGCAACCACATCTAATAAATCGTATATGTCGTGCAATCACATCTAATAGATCCTATGTGTCGTGCAACCACATCCAATAAATCGTATATATCGTGCAACCACATCTGATAAATCGGATATTTGTCGTGCAACCACATCCAATAAATCGGATATGTGTCGTGCAACCACATCCAATAAATCGTATATGTCGTGCAACCACATCTAATAAATCGGATACGTGTCGTGCAACCACATCCAATAAATCGTATATGTCGTGCAACCACATCTAATAAATCGGATATGTGTCGTGCAACCACATCCAATAAATCGTATATGTCGTGCAACCACATCTAATAAATCGGATATGTGTCGTGCAACCACATCTAATAAATCGGATATGTGTCGTGCAACCACATCTTATAAATCGGATACGTGTAGTGCAACCACATCCAATAAATCGTATATGTCGTGCAACCACATCTAATAAATCGGATATGTGTCGTGCAACCACATCCAATAAATCGTATATGTCGTGCAACCACATCTAATAAATCGGATATGTGTCGTGCAACCACATCTAATAAATCGGATATGTGCCGTGCAACCACATCCAATAAATCGGATACGTGTCGTGCAACCACATCTAATAAATCGGATATGTGTCGTGCAACCACATCCAATAAATCGTATGTGTCGTGCAACCACATCTAATAAATCGGATATGTGTCGTGCAACCACATCTTATAAATCGGATACGTGTAGTGCAACCACATCCAATAAATCGTATATGTCGTGCAACCACATCTAATAAATCGGATATGTGTCGTGCAACCACATCCAATAAATCGTATATGTCGTGCAACCACATCTAATAAATCGGATATGTGTCGTGCAACCACATCTAATAAATCGGATATGTGCCGTGCAACCACATCAAATAAATCGGATACGTGTCGTGCAACCACATCTAATAAATCGGATGTGTAGTGCAACCACATCTAATAAATCGGATACGTATAGTGCAACCACATCTAATAAATCGGATATATGTAGTGCAACCACATCTCACAAATCGTATATGTATATTGAAACTATTTTAAAAAAACGCCGTGAAATAACAAAAAGCACTAACACTAATACGGCAATACCCATATGGGGTACAATGTGGGATGCCATTTCTGGTGTCCCCCGCCGTGATATTGCTGGAATATTGCTAAAAGCGGCGTAAAACCATACTCACTCACTCACTCACTCACTCAATACCCATAGTATCAGTACCAGACCACCTATAATAACTTCTTGTATTATAACTTAAATTTGTCTCTCTTACATCCAGCGTTGTGCAATAGTATCAATCTTTCCACAATGCTAACTCATTGATCACACCGTCATACTGTTTACACGTCAATATGTGAAAATTGCGTTACCACTGATAAATAGGGCTCGCTTACATAACACACCTTCTAAATAATATCCGTATAAATGGGTATTGAATGATGAGCAGTTACCATGGCAACGTTCATTATCTGTTTGAGATAGAGCGCCATAACTGCTACAGCCAGTCGATTACGGTGTTAAATGTGCACGAAGTCGATTACAGTCAATACACACTGCATCAGACACGTGGTACACCTGGATGTGTCCATAACGAGCCTGAAGTAAGACATGTCCACGCAGCAGGGGGGAGAACCCAGTCTGGTGCAGCTGTGGATTTGAACCCGGGTATCCACCGTGACGGGCGAACGCAGTGACATATTTGCTAAAGTTGCATTGTTGGAAAGTTCACAGTGTGGACATATTTACAAAGGTTTATACAAAGAACTACCTGTTGGATTATAATCGGAACTGTACTACAGGTGCCTTTGAAACGACGAGACTTCTAACGAACGGAAAGAGACCTTTCAAAATTTCAGAGGGCTTAAGGCCAAAAGCCATTCAAGAAGATATATGAGTACAACTCTAGGGAAGGATGCCCCTTAATTCCTATGCACTTAATTAAGCTTGGCAGGGAGAGGCTTAAAGACGGCTCCTGTCCTTGAGCCCTGATAATCTAGTCCCTTGATTATGTACAGCTCTGTTGGACGCTGATCCGGAAAGGTTTTTGCAACGATTTATGACTGGGTGAAACCTGGGTTCATCACTTCCAGTCGGAGTCTAAACAACAACTAAAACTTTGTAAGAATTTGACATCACCATCACCAAAGCTGGCAAACTGGAAAGGTTATAGCCTCCGTGTTCGGGGATGCCGAGTGTGTCATCATGGTGGACTATCTTCTAACAAGCCAGACTATAAACTGTGCGTATTATGCTGCACGTTTGAGGCAATTACGGGATGAAATTAAGACTACGAGGCGCAAGACGTTGAGTAAAGATGTGCTCTTTCATCAGGACAACGCGTCATTGCACAAACCTTGTGGCAACCCTTGTATTCTCTCTGAGTTATATATTGTACGATAAACAACGACCACGTGTTTATTTCTTATATATGATATCAACATTATGTCCAGCTCCTTTAAGGATCTTAATAAAATTTACAAGTTTCAAAAGTATTTACCCGTATTTAAATAATGAGGACTCCCGAATTTCGATCTCGGCAATGTCGGACATGTGCATTTTATGAACAGGGAGGTCAAGTTCGGTATTTCCCGAATATTCTCACAAATATCAACACAATAAAAAGTGAGTATACATGCATATCATTCATTCTCAAACGTTCTCACTACCTTATCAAAACTGGTCGTCAAATTTGCGACGTCATCAATTTGCGAGCGTATGTTCGAATGACGGCATGATAGACCAATGTGTTATCGTGAAATATAAGATGGCTACGCGATAAATCACAAAGAAGAACGAAGATGGTTTATTTCACGATAAAACATTGTTCTAGTATGACGGGCGCCCTCGGGTAGCCTAGTGGTTAAAGCATTCGCTCATTACGCCGAAGACCCGGGTTCCATTCCCGACATGGGTACAACGTGTGTAGCCCATTTCTGGTGTCCCCCGCCGTGATATAGCTGGAATATTGCTAAAAGCGGCGTAAAACCTCACTCACTCACTCACTCTAGCATGACAACATTTTTGGAGATTCGAACATGCGCTCGCAACTTGATGATGCCGTATATTGGATGACGTTATTATTTAGAGGGGATTCTCTAGTAAGTTGTTCCCCATAGATGTAGCTGGGCATCCAAAAGTAGTAAAGATGTGACAATCGGTATTAGGAGAAAAGGTACAGAAAATCGACTCGAGGATTGTGAGATTATGCGGGAAATACCAAACTTAACCCACCTGTTCGTAAAATGGACTTGTCCGACATTTTCGAGGTCGGATTCTATTCAGGGAGTCATCATTATTTAAATACGGGTAAATATTTTCAAAGCTTGTACATTGTTATAACATCCCTAAAGAGGATGTACATAATATTGATGTCTCAATAGTTTATTCTCCTTGCAGTGTTTATTGTACGATAAACAACTCCCACTCGTCGTTTATTTCGTTTATCAACCATTCCTCTTTCTTCATTGTTCTTTGCGATTTAACGCGTAGCTATCTACATAGAGAACATGTTATCACACGTTATCGTGTGTGTCGACGTTATCAGCAGCAACTGTGTCAGTAGTGTTTGTTTTCTTTCATTCAGACCACTAGTGAAGATTTCGTGAATCGCTATTGGCCTTTGAACATATAGGACCAGGAAGTCAATAAGTTGTACTGAATAATGGAAGTTTATACTTCTTATTTGTATCTAATCTTTAATATACAATTCCTCTGTGGAAAGATAATAAAAAAATTCATAATACAAAATATGTTATTGTTACACTTAAAAAAAAGCACGTACACAAACAATAAAATATAACATCCGACCAGGTACGGCCTACATTTCACACACATCACACAACACCTATATATTATACACAATTATCACAAGCAGAATACAACTATTCGCCAGAATATAGATCAAGGCGTCGGCAGAACGTA
The DNA here is from genome assembly GCF_022045235.1 of Haliotis cracherodii. Lineage (NCBI taxonomy): Eukaryota > Metazoa > Mollusca > Gastropoda > Lepetellida > Haliotidae > Haliotis > Haliotis cracherodii. The sequence continues at coordinate 9,799,394 of NW_027266280.1, read as the reverse complement.
AACAAACTATCCATCTTCTCCGTCCAAAGTTTTTAGTCTGTGGAAGTCGATTTTCTGACGGAGCAATGGATCTTTCGTTTCACAGAGAAGTTCGTGCTGGTATACTATATGCATTTTAATCAGGCCAGGTCATGTTATACAACAACTGAACAAGGATGAGCTGCCGGAGCCGGTAGCCTGGCAAAGAAATTACACAACTGATGTTCAATTTTCGTGACTTTTCGTGACATTTAGGCAAGAAGTAGGCATCCCCAATTGCGCTCCCCTTCTTGCTGTTTCTCTATACATATGAATCAGAATTTCTATTCGGATTGGCAAAGTCAAAAGTAGATTAATTTGGCCAAGAGGTTCAAGCTTCAGGTACATCGATAATCACATCAAACAGCTTTTGTTTTGGTAGCGGTCGATGATGCTTGTCAGTTTTGTTTTCAGTGATACGGTAAACGTCAGGGTGGAATATTGTAAGAGGTCATCATAAACTGTTTGATTATTGTATAATTATTGCTAACGGTCCCTGAACATCCGGGCTAGAAGAGGTCTTCAGCAACCCATGCTTGCTGAAAAAGGCGACTATGCTTGTCATAAGAGGCGACTAACGGGATCGGGTGGTCAGGCTCGCTGACTTGGTTGATGTATGTTATCGTTTCCAATTGCCTGGATCGATGCTCATCATGTCAATCGCTGGATTGCCTGGTCCAGACTCGATTATTTACAGACCGACGTCATATAGCTGATATATTGCTGAGTGCACCGTTAAACAACAAATAAACAAAAACATTATTGCGAACCGGGATTCGAACCCACGATCATAGGTTTCTGGCGTGCCCAAGGGACGAAACTCTGCACAGAGTATTATGGCGCCTTAGACGACTGGGCCACCCATGTCCCCTTGTCCCCTTCTTCATAATACTATTCCTTGTCCTACGTAGTACTCAACATACATTATTCCATTTACAAATTATATCTGTATTTTCATTGGTTGAGAAAGGGTCACATGACCTTCTTTAAAACACGGTATTGCCCTGAGAGTCACCCTGCCGTGCAGCGATCAAAAGTGATATAACCCTGCATGTTTAAGTCAGAGAGCCTAACTCAAAGCTTGTTGTGAAGTAGCATCTCCAATCACGTCCTGTCTCATCTGATGTGTTTCAATTATTGTTACATTTGCTGATTATTAAAAACTCAGATTGAAAAAATGTTTTTCATGTTATGTAATAAAACAATTATTGACCACGCGTTGGGCAATATCATGTTTATAAAAGCAGGAAACTGATACTGACCTCGCTCGCTTGTCTCGCTCAATATCTGTGTTTTGGGTCCATAAAACATGATATTGTCCTCATCTATGGTCAATAATTGATAACTATGTGGTGCATGCATGTACACAATTATAGAGATTATTATACCAGCATGTGTGTCATACTGATTTTACCATTTGTTCTCTTATCCTTTTAATTCGACAAACTCGAGTTTGAATTCATGTATATTTCCCTCGAGTTCATGTATATTTCCCTGGAATTCAAATGTATTTCCCTCGAAATCAGGCAATGTGAAATCTTCTCCACCTCTTTTCGTCGGTTTTTAAAATGTGTAGATATCTACACTACAGTCATAATTTGAACTTTGCACTGTGGATGTAGATCTAGCATTGCATATTATTGTCATACAGCATTTACCTTGTGTTACAAATGCTACCAATATTCTAATGTTTAAAATGACATTATGACACAAGGGACGCAAGAAAAAGAGTGATTTATTTTTTAAATTTTTGTGTTAGACGTACTCTTTGTTTAAAACCATGTCTGTATATTGGGGGGTGTTGGCGGTCGGGTAGCCTAGTGGTTAAAGCGTTCGCTCGTCACGTCGAAGACCCGAGTTCGATTCCCGACATGGGTAAAAGCGGCGTAAAACCATACTCACACACTGTATGTTCAGGGGTGTTTTATCAGCGAAAATCAATCACATTAACGCCCAAAAAAGTTACCTCTTTTTCCAGGATTTTACTACTAAGTCACATCTGTTACTTTTACACAATCACCTATCAACCTATCACCTATCTTTCCTTGTCATTGATTGGGTTTAACGCCGCTTTTAACAGTATTCCAGTTATATCACGGCGTGTCAGCTTGATGTGGGAGGAAAGCCCGAAGTGATGCAGGTCTCAGACGTTTCCCAATTCGGTGAAACCCACGAGCACGGATATGGTGCTGACAAACCTAGAAACATAATCGGGGCGAACCGAGATTCGAACCCACAATCATAGGTTTCTGGCTTGTCCAAGGGTCTCAACTCTGCACAGCGAATCGCGGCGCCTTAGACGACTGGGCCACCCGTGCCCCCTGCACACTACATATTAATTGACTTAATACACGTTAACATTGCATTTGATGACGTAATGAGTAATGACGTCACAAAGAACGAATCTTGACACCACATGGACACAAATACGGTTCTCTCAAAATGTAGAAACATTCAGTCTTCACCACAGCTTCTTAAAAGTGTGTATTATGAAAAATGAGTTTATTAGTGGGAGTGGTATTGATTTTGCGAAAAGCTGTCAGTATTCGTGTATTTTTGTTACTGGTTACGAGAAATCAATATGACACATGCACGAACGTAAAAATCACTTTAAAAAATACATGTTTTGCAAAACTGCAAAGCAACTGTAAGATCCAATATACCATCAAATATGTTTTACTTCGAGGTCTGCCTCCTTAGGAAAAAGTACTTGATGCTTTTAATCATCTTCACGAGGCAAGTGCGTCACTAGCCTTTTTATCAAAGTCTCCACGTAGAAACTAGGCTTTGATACAGGCTAGTGGACACGCTTGCCTTGGGAAGATGGCTTTGAACATACTTTCCAGACACTTGATTTTAGTATTTTTAGATTTTCGTTGACTAGTGGGTTATATTCAGAATTAAAACATATGTGACCTTTTACATCATGCTGTTTTTATGGCTAAAAGCATAGTTAATGACTGGTTTCCCCCGCAATCATTTTGACAGACAACCCGGTGATTAACATGAAGATCAATCAACGCAATTGGGAAACGATGACACGCATCAACCAAGTCAGCGAATCTGACCACCCGACCCCGTTAGTCGCCTCTTACGACAAGCAGGAGTTGCTAAAGACCCGGATCTTCACGGTTTGAACATGGAATAAACACACAATCTATGCATACAAATGACGTGAGTCTAGCCACAGATTATATCAAGATGAAACAAAGGATTCCGTAAAAATGTTCCATTATAAAAAATAAATCAAAAGTCATCATAAAACTTACATCTTAAAAAAATTGATGTTCATCCTCCACCATATAATTATTGTTGACTGAAAAACAATATTTACAAAAGAAATATCCAAAAAAGCGGTATTATGACCTTGGTGTATAAGAAGATAAGAAGATAAGAAAGCCCGATTCTTTAATATTATTATAGTTAAGCTGCCTTGACAGATAAAAGTAGGATATAAAAGAATACAGTGTTCTTAACTTCTTTTGTGTAGTATACGAAGGTTATTTCATGATACTGGAGTTAATCTGCCATTACGGAATGCAGTGATTTTTACTTCTTTATGCGGTATACGAAGATTCTTTAATATTACGATAGTTAATCTGCCATGATGGATAACTATATAATAATATGAAAGAATGCGGTGATTTTTACTTCTTTATGTGGTATACGAAGATTCTTTAATATTACGATAGTTAATCTGCCATGATGGATAACTATATAATAATATGTAAGAATACGGTGGATTTTGTTACTTCTTTATGTGGTATACGAAGATTCTTTAATATTACGATAGGTAATCTGCCATGACGGATAACTATATAATAATATGAAAGAATGCGGTGATTTTTACTTCTTTATGTGGTATACGAAGATTCTTTAATATTACGATAGTTAATCTGCCATGACGGATAACTATATAATAATATGAAAGAATACGGTGGATTTTGTTACTTCTTTATGTGGTATACGAAGATTTTTTAATATTACGATAGTTAATATGCCATGACGGATAACTATATAATAATATGAAGTAATACGTTTTTTTTTTACTTCTTTATGTGGTATACGAAGATTCTTTAATATCACGATAGTTAATCTGCCATGACGGATAACTAAATAATAATATGAAATAATACGGTGCCCTTTACTTCTTTAAAAAGCTAACATAACTACATCAAAATGTACATGTCAATGGCCTCTATACATAACAGTATTTACATTATTTCCAGCACAATGAGTTTCCATATGTGTGATGCTTGTCCATGCATTTCCCCTCATACTAAAATACCGTGACACGCGATTAGCAATGGAATATAAGTGAAGCCATGTTAATTATTCCACGCTGGTCACTGAAGTAATATTGCCGATGTAACATTAAATATGAACTCACTAACTCACTGACGTAGGGGGGTGGGGGGGGGGGGGGGGGGTGGTGTCCGCGTGTGGGGGCCCACATGCCAATATATTGTATAATGCCTGCCTGCATGGGCGATACATTAGAATATAACATGACCGAAGAAGTCCATTCTGCCACAGATGTAAATAACTTAATTGCATAATAGTGTGTCTGCTGAGGAGGAGGAGGAGGAGGTGTGGTGTAATCATAACTATCTGGACCCGCATTCATCACAAATGTATTCTTGTAGCGGTCCGGTAATTTAATCTGTCTGTTTTTCAATGTTCGTTACTGAGTAAACATGTTTTCGCGCTGGCAAGATATTAAGTGTCTTTGAACAAACTGATACATTTTGTAAAAATATCTCAGGATATTACGCACAACCTTTGGTTATTAAAACATGACCTATATTTCGCGTTGCACTTTCTGTATAGTGTACAGTTTCTTTAAATATATAGGCGTAATAAACACACGTATCTGTCTTGTTTATGAATTTTCTCAATGAGTATATTGTCAGGATTGAACTGCGAGTGATTTTCTATATATAAAAGGATGTTCTATAATATTTGCAATAAAATACATTTACTTTTTCTAAAAATGACAGACAATCCCTAAAACAAAGTAGATTTATTTATAGAATAATTATGATTTTCTAGGCTGTTTCAGGTACATAGCTTGTCAAACCGTAAAGTAAAGGGAGTTATGTTTTTCGCCGCTTTTAGCAACGTGATTTCACAGCATGGTTAGGGTTTGTGCTTAGTCGGTATATTATGTTGCTGTAACTCGCAATGGAAAAAGGTATATGATCGTGTAATATCTTAAATTACTGAGTCCGTCGCAACCGTATCATCTCACTACTGTGGTTATAGACTAACATTTAGTCTCTGAAATTTTATATTACCTAATTCCCTAAGCTGAAATAGAGTTAGCTAGAGCTAGCTAGACTTGCTTTTGTATGCGTTTCTAGATTTATGTTTTTCATAAAATACATATATTCCACGGTCATGGTGCAGAACTATTGTGGTTAAACCACAATTAAAATAAAAGTCTGATTTATGACCAATCGGAGATGTAGAACTGCGCTGTAAATCTTACAGTGCAAGCAAATGGACTGTTGTTTTTCTTACAGAACGAGAACCGTGAAGAATAGGTCTTCAGCAACCCATGCTTGCCGTAAAGGGCGACTACGGGATCGGGTGGTCAGGCTCGCTGACTTGGTTGATGCATGTCATCGTATCCCAGTTGTGTGGATCGATGCTCATGATGTCATTCAGAGGATTGTCTGTTCCAGACTCGATTATTTACAGACCGCCGTCATATAGCTGGAATATTGCTGAGTGCGGCGTAAAACAACAAACTTACAGAACGATATGTTGGACCTAGTAGTGACACGTAGAAAAAATAATGAATACATCACACCATCAATATTCATAACATTCAGTAATAGGTTTGAGTGTTGATACTAATACTGTTGTATTATGTAGCGAGGTGTAAATTTCATCCTCTGTATAAATTGTGAAATATCGGTTTGCATCGAGTACATTCAGTATATATCAGTGGTGTCAGTATTAAACACATCGACAAGCTTTAACGATATGACAGCTTCCTACTTAATTAAACTAATAGATTGCGAGATTCAGCCTGTTATACGAGGGTGTAAAATCTAACAGCCATATGGTAATTCATAAAGATATCTACTGCATTCGTGACACACTCGTGTTATTCCGGACAAGCCGAATAGCTTCTTGCAGGTTACGGAGAAGTGCGAGGTGACGAATGATCTCGACTGGTGACAGTGCAGCGGGAACTGATGACGTCACACATGAGATTGACATGTTGACAGGTCCCCTAAAACTGGAGGTGTCACGTGATGATGTCATCATGTTTTATAGAACAACAACATACTGAACAAAACACAGCTAAACAAGGCATTTTAAATGTTTTGCTATAATTTACCGTTTGACTCATTGTATTTCAGCGTACGGTTTTCACTAGAGTTGAGAGGTTTTACAACCATCTCTAAGACAGTTTAACGAAGGTATATTAAAAGCATTCAGAGCACGATTATATGGCAGCTATATTGTTGAATAAAGCTTTGTTTGCTTCGCTTGTTTGTTGTTTAACGCCACATTCAACAATATTCCAGCTGTATGATAGCGGTCTGTAAATAATCTAATCTGGACCAGACAATACAGTAATTGACATCATAAGCATCGATCTACGCAATTGGGATCGATGACATGCAGTGAGTTATATTTAGAATTAAAACACATGTGACCTTTTACATCATGCTGTTTTCATGGATAAATACATAGATTTCCCCCGCCGTCATATTGACAGACAACCCGGTGATAAACATGAAGATCTATCTACGCAATTGGGATCGATGACTTGCATCAACCAAGTCAGCGAGCCTGACTACCCGACCCCGTTAGTCGCCTCTTACGATAAGCTTAGTCGCCTTTTAGGGCAAGAATGGGTTGCTGAAGACCTATTCTACTCAGGATCTTCAGGGTTCGTTGAATAAAGCATCAAATCTCATTCACTCATTCACAAGCAGAGAAAAATATTTTTAAAAAACGTATTTGTAAGTAAGTAAGGGTTTATAGCTCATCATGATAATTATAACATCAATCGTTCCGCGAATCTGCTCGAGGCGGTATCAGGAGCGCCCCTAAGAGGATGTCACTGCCAGCTCATGCGAAAGTGAGCTGTTTGAAGCTGACGTGTGCCACGAAAGTTGTAAATCTTTTGCACGACGTCTCACATAATAATCCCGTTGTAAATCAGGGTATGTGCCTTGTGCCCCGACCCTCACACAGACACGGCCCGGGGACAACCCCGTCGGGTAGAGGTGACACCGCCCTGCCTCCAGCTACTGGTTGCCACGGCAACTAATCATCCATTAAATAGTTGTGAACATGTGACGCCTCGTGTCGCCCTCGGCGGTGTATGTGTGCCACATTTTTGTGTACAGGTAGAAACACAGAAGATACATGTCGTTGTGCGTGGTGGCAATACAATCCTGTAACTACATCGTCATCGTCGCCGACATCAGCAACTACTACTGCTACTACTACAACTACTACTACTACTACTTTACTACTACTACTACTACTACTACTACTACTACTACTACTTTTACTACTTTTTGTTTGTTTATTTGTGTTTAACGCCCCACTAAGCAACATTCCAGATATATGACGGCGGTCTGAAAATAATCGAGTCTGAACCAGACTATCCAGTGACTGACATCATGAACAGCGATCCACGCAATTGACACTACTGGTGCAGCTGCTGCAACCTGAATCACAGTATCTGAATTACCCGAATCATATTATTTTCTCTTCCCTTAGTGTAATGCAATAGCACTAAATGAAGCAAGTCTAGATTTTCCACAGGTCTTCCATCCCACTAGGGCTCCTTTTCATTAGGTGCTTGTTTCTATCAAAATATTTTCTGAGACTAAAAGGGTGAAATACTCGTTTTGAAAGTTGCGTTTCAATCTGCACGAAACCACACGACGTCGTTTAAGTATTGTGTGATATTTGTTGTTTTGAATGTTTCCATCCAATCTAAACTGGACAAGTTATACACAATGTGCATGCATAATATTGCCGTTGTCCGGTACTACTTTCTTCAAAACACATTCTAAGTGGCAAGGGAGAGAGCATAACAGCTCAACGTTAAATACTGGTTCTATCACATTGTAGCTGTTTTTCCTAATTCACCGAATTCATATCTTTTGCCCATCGATCTCAGAACGACTTGTGTTGTCAAGCGTTATAATTTCCCGAAATGGGCGATCTAATTAGTCACAATGAGGTCCTATCATTACTCGTTCTGTCACTGCTAAGTAGCTAACATTTGATTGTCATTGTCACAAAAGCTGACATTTATCTCGTACTCTGTGCAGGGATGTCTCATGCAGTCAAAGATGTAGTTTGTCATACAGACCCTGAAACAAATATATCCAAAACAGCCCATGCAAGTCTATAACAGTTGGCAAGTCCATATTACTGCGGTTTCATGGAATGAAGAGAGTCGCTGGCTCGTTTTCATTGTTTTATTAAGATAATTTAACAGCTGTCTTGTCTGTAACATATTTTCATATCGGAGACTAGATGTCAGTCTATCAAGGCTGATATCTACAAGGTTACGATCTAGGCTGATATACGCCGGGACTGTACAGTCTTTAGGCTTTTATCACTAACATACCAAGTATCAGTCTTGATGTGTACTTTTTTGCCACCCCGATAATAGAGAAACACCGTTGTCCATATCAGGCTCTGCGCCTGAAAACTATATCAGGTCGCGTGCCTGATAACCGGTATCAGTCAACTGAGTTCTTTCTGTACGCAACGTCCTAGAATTTTTATAAAAGATGTCGTCATTTATTCGATGACGTCACGAATATGATGTCATGCAAAGTTTGATCTACAATGGCAGTTTCCCTGTCTTCGGGAATAATGGAACTCGACCCTTCGATCCATAGAAAATGAAGAAAATCGCAACGACTTGAAATCTGTCGACAACATGAAAAATGCTAACAGGAAAAGGACGTCTGATTCAGATGTGAAAATGTTACAAATTGTCAGATGACGGCAGGCGAGGAGCGGGACATTAGGGGAACGACAAGAAATCTCTGGGTCTCTAAATGGCAAGATTTGTTTGTATGACAGTTCGGTTAGTATTAAGAGATAAAAATATTGTGACCTTCTGTTTGCCAAGCGGATGTAGGTCAGATATGGATGTCTATACACCGGGGTTACAGTCGAGGTTGATATACACCAGTTACAGTCGAGGTTGATATACACCAAGGTTACAGTCAAGGCTGATGTACACCAGTTACAGTTGAGGTTGATATACACCAGTTACAGTTTAGTTGATATACACCAGTTACAGTTGAGGTTGATATACACCAGTTACAGTTTAGGTTAATATACACCAGTTACAATTTTGGTTCATATACACCAGTTACAGTTGAGGTTGATATACACCAGTTACAGTCGAGGTTGATATACACCAGTTACAGTCGAGGTTGATATACACCAACGTTACAGTCGAACTTGATATACACCAAGGTTACAGTCAAGGCTGATGTACACCAGTTACAGTTGAGGTTGATATACACCAGTTACAGTTTAGTTGATATACACCAGTTACAGTTGAGGTTGATATACACCAGTTACAGTTTAGGTTAATATACACCAGTTACAGTTTTGGTTGATATACACCAGTTACAGTTTAGGTTGATATACACCAGTAACAGTTGAGGTTAATATACACCAGTTACAGTTTAGGTTGATATACACCAGTTACAGTCGAGGATGATATACACCAGTTACAGTCGAGGTTAATATACACTAGTTACAGTTTAGATTGATATACACCAGTAACAGTTGAGGTTGATAAACACCTGTCACAGCCGAGGTTGATATACACCAGTTACAGCTTAGATTGATATACACCAGTTACAATTGAGGTTGATATACACCAGTTACAGTTTAGGCTGATAAACACCAGTTACAGCTTAGGTTGATATACACCAGTTACAGCCGAGGTTAATATACACCAGTTACAGCTTAGGTTGATATACACCAGTTACAGGTGAGGTTGAGATACACCAGCTACAGTTTAGGTTGATGTACACCAGTTACAGTTGAGGTTGAGATACACCTGCTACAGTTTAGGTTGATATACACCAGTTACAGTTTAGGCTGATAAAAACCAGTTACAGCTTAGGTTGATATACACCAGTTACAGCCGAGGTTAATATACACCAGTTACAGTTGAGGTTGATATACACCAGTTACAGTTTAGATTGATATACACCAGTTACAGTTTAGGTTGATATACACCAGTTACAGCTTAGGTTAATATACACCCGTCACAGCCGAGGTTGATATACACCAGTTACAGCTTAGCATGATATACACCAGTTACAGTTTAGGCTGATATACACCAGTTACAGTCGAGGTTGATATACACCAAGGTTACAATCGAGGTTGATATACACCAAAGTTACATTACAGCCTATGTGTAATGCATGGCGTTACAGCCTTGACTGATATGTGAATCACCAACGATCATGAGCGTGTATACACTGATCGATATTGCTGGCAGGTGAAACGAAGAAAAGTCCTTCGGTGCAAACTGATATCTTATGACGGGTCGAACCCGTGTCAGCAGGCCTTATGGGTCAACGCATTACCATCTGAACCACATCATCGCACATATGGTAGCAATTCACGTCATGTCCGCGCATATAACGGTACACATAATTGCTGACGGATGATGTTACAAATATATCTCAATCTCCAATCGCACATCTGTCGTTTCTTGATTACATTATATGCCGTTTATTTTATTGGGCTGTGTGTTTTCGTTTGTTGGGTCAGGTAGACGAATCAATGATTGGCGGGGGTTTGACGCTAATATTTCAAAATGGGTTCAGTGTACACCCGAGCCCTGGTCGTTGCCTTGAACCATTCATGAATATTCCTTCGCCTGCCTGACCCATTTTAAACTGCCTCGGTTCATGACGGGGCGTGTATGAATGAATGTACGTACACTCCCTGCGCTTATAGTAACAGCAGTTTGATGTATGAATAGTATTTGAATATATTAACAGCGCAGATTCATTTAAATTGTATCCGTGTCAATCCAGCATTACAATATCTGAAATAACTGCGTTCAGTGAAACAATATACAGTGTATACATGCATGTGCTAACTATATTTATCGATTGTTTCCATTCATATGTAGTAGTATATATTATATACAGTGTGATACTCTTGTACTATACTTGTATATCCGTCGCACTAACAGCACAGCAGTATAGGGTTAGTGAGTGAGTATATTGAGTACACTGGGTATACGGAGACACAAGAGTTCACGTGTACATTGTAGTCGTAGTAGTAGTAGTATCAGCAGCAGTAGCAGTAGCAGTAGTATTGTAGTCGTAGTAGTCGTAGTAGTAGTAGTAGTAGTAGCAGCAGTAGTAATAGTAGTAGTAGTAGCAGCAGCAGTAGTAGTAGTAGTAGTAGTAGCAGTAGTAGTAATAGTAGTAGTAGTAGTTGCAGTAGTAGTAGTAGTAGTAGCAGCAGCAGCAGCAGCAGCAGTAGAAGTAGTAGTAGTAGAAGTATCGGTAAGAAAAGGTATGGATGCACGTTACTTTCTTTATCGCCAGCTTCTAGAATGACAATCAAATGTTAGCAGTAGTAGTAGTAGTAGTAGTAGTAGTAGCAGCAGCAGTAGTAGTAGTAGTAGTAGTAGTAGTAGTAGTAGTAGCAGCAGTAGTAGTAGTAGTGGTGGTGGTAGTGGTGATAGTGGTAGTAGTGGCAGCGGTAGTAGTGGCAGTAGTAGTAGTAGTAGTAGTAGCAGCAGCAGCAACAGCAGTATCAGTAAGAAAACGTATGGATGCACGTTTCTTTCTTCATCGCCACCTACTAGAATGACAATCAAATGTTAGTAGTAGTAGTAGTAGTAGTAGTAGTAGTAGTAGTAGTAGTAGTTGTAGTAGTAGTAGTATCATACATTAGTAGTTGTTGTTTGTTGTTTAACGCCGCTACTCAGCTACAAGACGTTTCAAACGAGAGTTAAATTTAGTGCTGTGAGCAATCGCTTTCATTATCAGTACATCTGCATGTACGTGGCGGTGTGATACGGAACCACGTATGTGTGTGTATGTTGATATTATCGTACACAAAGCTCATATTGCGTGAGATACATATCTTTAAAAATGTGTATGCTGTGTTTACAAAACACGAGAACAATCCTGTACTATATTTCATCAGGCAGTTTATACGTGGAGACTGCAGCGAGTGCGTGACATATAGTCACGTGGTTTCATCAGCCAATCTCTGTCATCGATTGCTTTACGGGTGGGAGCGTCATGGCCTGATAACCTATGATCGTGTGACAAGAAAACTGCGTCCTGATTTATCTGCGTGTTTTAAATTACAGACGATACGGGGTTACAAATGCTGTATAACAATCTGGTTCTGTGAAATAGTGACTTGTGTTCATAATTTACTATTCACATGAAATATGATATTCATAATGTGATATTCATAGTATATGCATACACATATTAAAGCCTTGCTTTTGATAACCATGTTCTTTAATTAAGATATTCGAGCAGTATACAGTTACAGCGATAGCGTCTCTAGTTTCCAAATTATTACAGAAGTTAAAACGAATTGTGTTGATTTTGGGAAAAGCTCAAAAGGCTGTTTATGATTTCAAAACAACACCCTGTCCAAAAGGTTGTAGGTGAACTCGTAGCCAAGATAATTCGTAGTCATAGAGAATTCGTAGACACTCCAATCTCTTAGATAAAATTCACGGTGAAGTTCGGTGAACTAGCAAATAAAATTTGGAAATAGACTTGAATATGGCAGAGAAAGATACAGAAGTGGGGTCTGGTCACGTGGGCCCTCTTCAAACAGATTCCTAAAATTGATATAGACAACAGGGAAAAGAGGCAAACAGCATAACCCTAATTCTCTGTTATATTGCCATGGGTTGTTTGATATAGGGTATTATAATAGGAAATCATGTCTCCTTGGTTCTTTTTTGTGGAATGTGCCATTAAAACAGAAAACTCCTACGAACAAATTATCAGATTGTTTCGGCCTAACCTACTCTATAAACGCAGTGAGGCTGCGTAAACTGAATCACATTTCACGTAGGCAAAAAATCGCGTTACCTAAAGTTTGGCTATGGATCCCGGTCAGATGTAAAATGCATTTGCATTATATTTTGCGCTGTGACATATATTGGTGGGGCATTTTTCGAATGAATCGTCTAGCGTCATGTACATCTGTTTGGAAACTGACACAGTCACGCATCCCTATAATTGTGCAAGCAAGCGGTGTTTTTCCTAATTCTGACATGCAAATATTTATAAAAAATATTCCCATAGAATATAACTGCAGTTTTTTAAACATAGAATGTGTTGATGTGTTATACCTGGCAATCGTCTTCGAGAATTTCCATCTGTTACAAATTTCCAAATGCACGTGTCACATGACATAATAACCATGATTTATATAAATACACCCCTGTTTTTTCCCTGTGCAAAGTATTACAGGTAAGTGTTCCGACAGAGGCTCTAGCTTCTTGCAGGGTTCTGTCGGCAATCTCGCATTGATTTCACCAAGGAAAGGTTATCTAGGACCGGTGTATGCCTTGGATCGAGAGCTTGGGACGATGTGAGCAGCGAACACGAAAAAGTACCTCTTTTGTCCATACTTTCGGCAAGAAAATAAAAATAGCACGGAATTTGTAGTGCTATACCCATATTGACGTCATACCAAATCGCAACATTGCCTAACCGTAGAGGCCGTTTCAACCAATCAGATTACACCACATTGGGTTCGCATGTGACGTAGACCGGTATGGGCTATTCCAAGTTCCAAAGTCTGAGGGGGTCACGTGCGCAGGGCTGTGGTGCAAATATAATTAGCGAATAAGATAGAGCCTATTTCAGTCCACACTGACGTAGACACACTTCTGGCTAAATGTCTATCCTAATGTTAACCCGTAGCCCTTGATTCTTTTACCCGAGTGCTTTCTTAGTGTCGGTGTTGGGAGCAGAAGGCTGTCCCCCCTCCCCGTGGAACTTTCTATCTCTACGGAGTTCACTGAAGACCGAACTCGCAGTGTGGGGGATACTAGCTAGAAATTTTGATTTCTGGCTTGAAATTTCGCTTTTCATCATAACCATTCAAACTAGGGAACGTTGGGGATACGGGTTATACTTTTAACCACAGCGCATGAGCCGTAGGTGACAATTTAAGAGGATACTGTAAAATCCGTGCAATGGATCTTGCACACTGCAAGCCCGTCGAAGAGGTTGCGGCGCATTTTAGCGTCGATGAAACCGTCGGCCTCCAAGATGATGCTATCAAGAAGTCATTAGAAAAGTTTGGACCAAACGGTGAGTATATTACCTTTCTAACTCCAGTTATAAATAATATTTTTCAATAATTTACATCGCCATATTGTAATGTATGGCCAATGGCGTCAGTAAGCCTTTAGGCATCGATGAGAAGCCATGCTTTCAGTCCTCGTTATAGGGCGATTTACATGTTAACGTTTATCAATACGTGTTATGTTATGTTTAAAACGTTTGATAGTAAAATATTTCATTCTCTTTTCTGTTTGTGTTTTCAGAATTGCCGGCAGAAGAAGGTAAGTGTTTTATCGACGTGTTTCTCCTTTCGCGAACGAACAACGTGGTCGATTTATAGTGCCTACACCTAAATTCAATGTCACATGGGTTCATGCCATGTCTACTCGCGTTCGTGTATCGTAATTTTAAGCATACTTTCCTTAATTCACTGCTCCTTTCTTTGCAGGCAAACCACTGTGGGAACTTATTCTTGAACAATTCGACGATCTTTTAGTCAAGATTCTTCTATTAGCAGCTATTATATCATTTGTGAGTATTTTTCGGTTGTTTACAACATTACCATGCCAAATCCTTATCCCTTACGAATGTCAAGATTTACCCCCTTACCAAATGTTTGATAACTGTTGCCACTACACGGGGATATGGGTTTTGTTTCAGGGTACCCCAAGGATTCTTATTTGCTTTTTAATGTATAAATCAACACGTGTCTCGTTTTTTAACATCGTAAATCCAATGCGATTTAACCCCCCCCCCCCCCCCCCCCGAGATATTGACCATTTGGTACTGAATTTTTGAAGGTTTATTCAAGATTCACATGACATAACTACGTACGTTAGTGTTGGGAGTCATTTGAACAATGTAAGATGATAAATACAGGGTTAGAAATTAACACTAGCCTAGGGTAGTACAAATTTCCCAATTTCCTCATTGTTTTAACATAACAAGGGCATTTTATCTTTACCCAGACTTGTAAATCTTTTTGGTTTAGCCCTAACCCTGAAATATTTCATACACATAATCTCGCTCCAGTAGATATGTGACTGTCAATATATTTAAAGACAGTTGGTGGAACATTGTGAATTTTTTTTATGTTCGGCCACAAGTTCATATGAGGAAATCAGCTTGGAATACATATTTAATAAACCATGCAGTGATTTTCACATACCAGACTTTTTAAACATGGTTCAATTATTCATAGCTTTTACAGTGACGGTTCTAATATAGACTGCCATGTTTTTATGCCTGGAAAAATCAGTTAATGTTTTTCTAGAAAGTTTGTCTTTTCCTAACAGTAACAGGATTCACATTGTATAAGTGTTTGTACTGACATGTCCACGTTAGAATTACCTGTGTGTACCCTTTGATGCAAGTAGACGAGATGTGGGGCTACTCGCTAAGGTGCTCCACCACTGCACAGGGATAGCGTAACCTAGCCTGGTATGGATTATTTGTAAGCTACACCATGGGATAATGGCTGTGAACAGGAGACTTGGAGTATAGTACACACATGTATTGCAGTGGGAATGCACTTTGGTTGAATTCAAAGGATTATGCTTCCGAGTTCTTGGATATTAGTTTGCAATAATGTTTTACCCAGTTCTCTAACTGTTGGTTTATCAAAATATGGTTGTAGTTATATGTACTGTGATGTGGTACTTCGGTTAATTGCAATTCTTAATTCTTTGGTATACAAGGTACTGGTACCCGAAGGGAAAATATTTCCATTACCTTGTCATTAATGATACATATATAATTTTATGTTTATGAGAATTGAAGTGGTGAGGTAGCCTCGTGGTTAAAACATTCTCGCTTGTCACATCGAAGACCCGGGTTCGATTTCACACGTGGCAGCCATGTGTGTGTCGATTTCCAGTACAACAGTACTAGCCCATATAAGAATTGTATTAGGTTTGTCATTTGTCAGTTTGATGAATCTCAGAAGCTGTTATGTAGGTATTGGTGTGGGATTAGTGTTGCAGAAGGTTGTGTGTAGGATGTATCGAATGTTATTTCTGTATGGTGTGGGTGGTATTGATGTGCAGCGGTAGAGGTCATGCCGTGTGTTTGTGACGGCTGAACTGGAGAGCGTGTGCCAACCGAACCAGATTCAATTAATGTTGTGTATTTACACTGATTGCCCAGTTGATTAGCTTGTGTAGTTATTAGGACTAATAGTTACATCTGTATTTAATGGATACATTTGATGAAGAAAGCATCTGTCATAAATCTTGTATGGTACTGAATTTTATGTGATTTTTATGTTGACATCAGAATATTGTTTGTACTAAGTGATATCCCTTGTAGGTTGGGGAATTGTTTACCGATTATAAAGCAAATTGCAATATAAAATATATTTTAATTTAACTTGTAGGATTTAAGGAATGTGTGTTGTTGCCTGATGAAGTTATTGTTTCTCACTATGGCTGGAATAATGATGAAAACAGCATAAAGCTTCAATCACGCTCTGACACAAGTTGTTTCATTGGTCTCATCCCAAGAGCGATCCTGTCATACCTTTGACAGTTGACATGGTTGACTGGGCATGTATGGTGCATTCCACCCAACTTGTTCGGGTTACCACCTGTACATGGTAGAACACCTGTACGTAAGGTAGAACACCTGTACGTAAGGTAGAACACCTGTACGTACAGGTAGAATACCTGTACATGGATAGAACATTGATTTACATTGTAAACATTTGAAGCCTAAGTTATAAATGATGTTCTTTGCTTGGTTCAATGTATAATTGATTTATTTTATGGCTGTCTTATCCTAATGCCTTTATTGGCCTTCTTATGAAACAGATAAAAGTGTGCATAAGCGTTGACTAGGCCAGATGAATGTCTTTTAAAATCTACAGATTCGGTGTCCGTGTAAGGTTTTCTGATTTGAATGGTGAGGTGATTATCTTGGTGTACTGTCTGTTGTCAACACGATTCCTTTCTTCTTTGGTTCTTTCAATACAGCACAGGACTGTTATGGTGATAATGCTGATATGTAAATTCCTTGACAGAAATATCACTCTGGTTTTGTCGCCATAGGCAGTAGTGACATTAACTGTGATTATGAAAATGACATGCAGATTTGAAATAGTTTGTGAATTGGTAATATATCATGCATAGTGTGTTACAGTGTCTGAGATTAAGTTGAGATAATGCTGAGTATCAATAAGAGGAAGGTGGTTTGATGTTTTTAGGGTTGATGATTGAAGTTTTACAATGTTTGCATCAGGAACCTGACCAAGCTGTCCTTTTACTTCACTGACAACTAGGGGCGGTCGGGTAGCCTAGTGGTTTAAGCGGTCGCTCATCACGCCTAAGACACGGGTTCAATTTTCGACATGGGTACAATGTGTGAAGCCCATTTCTGATGTTCCCAGCTGTGGTTTTGCTGGAATATTGCTAAAAGCGACGTAAAACCACTCACAACTACAACAGCTGTCTAGTAAAGAAATCGGTACTTGAATGTATAAAACATACAATAAGAGTGTTGGACACATCTGTCAGATGGAAGATTTTGGGACAGTGATTTTTGGAGGAACTTATGGGTTTAGGACTTAGGACACTTTCATGAATTTTTCATATTTTGATAAATGATCTTATGTTATTATTAATTTTCAACAAAATCCAGTAACTTATGAGTAAATGTCCTAGAATTGCATTATGTGGAAAATGAACTGATCTGAAAGCCTGCTTGCAACACATGACAGATGTTTTGGGATGTGACATTGATAGATGTTGTCCATGCACACATGAGCAAGCTACACTGGAAGACTCAGAAGTACTGAGGACAGTTGACTTTTCATTACAGTTTATTTATTCTTCATATGGTTTGATTATTTCATGGTATAAAACATTCATCAGTGTGTTTCTATGACATTCCTCCCAGCAAGCTGTTGGATATTTTCATGGGTGATTGTTCATTTGGTAATTAATTGATGAAAAGAGGTTTGATTTTTGTTTTGCTTTTCTGATTCATAGGTAGTTGTTTAACCAGTGTGTTAAAAAGCCAGGTTTTCGAGTTAATTACTTAATTATTTTTATGTGGATTTTTTTTTATATCTGCGGCACACATTACTGAAAATAAAATCATGAATTGTGCTCACAAATGTTTCAATGGCAGTTGAGGCAGATTTTAAACATCATTGACATTGTGTTAAGTTTGATGGCAAAAGTGATGAATTTACCATGTGGTAGAATATTTGTTTTGGAATATGATTTTTGAGTATGTAATTAAAATTTCATGCCTGTTTTGAAAAACTGAAAAGCATGTTAATGATTTTGCTGAATGTGCCCGAAACGCAATTTTCACCCATGTTAGGTGTAGGTTAGTGGACAGAAGATATTGATCAGTGTTGTAGTTCGAACATGGCCAGACAATACACCAGCTGGGCCCGTGAATGCACATGTTGATTGAACAGCTGATGTCTGTTATTGGGGCAATGGGATTGAAGCTACGCCAGTCTTTTGGAATCAATTTTGTCCAAATCTGTATTCTATAAATGACCAGAGGTTATATATTTAGATTTGGTTCTGCTTTGGTATGGAAATGGGTTTTTTCTTTAACAAGACATTATTAATTGTCTCGGCTCTGTAGCGAGATGCTGAACATGTAGATACATTGCACTTAATCATTCTAGTTCTATGGAAATCAACATGGCATGGACATGCCAGGAAGAAGCTGTTCTTTTTTTTTATTATTATTTGAAATTTTGATTTCATAAAGGATAATAAATAAAAAGAAGAATTAAGTATATAGCGGTGTTGGAAATTAAGGTGGTGCTTGAGCCCGGTTTGTTTTTTAATCTAGGGATCCCTTGGAAATTTGATTTTTAAGGATAAGTTATGTCAACGTCCCTTGATTTTTTATACTTTCTTTCAAACATAGACAACCAAAATCTGTTTCTTTAGCCCAAGAAGTGTACAAGAAAGATATAGGAAATGTCCATTGGCTATGTTACATGAAACCGTAAAATATGGATTTGTCATTGGATGAAGAGAAGAAAAGTAGACCTGATTATCTTGGACTCAGTGTATGGAAGTATGTGATCTTTCAGATGTGGAAGTGTTAATTGTAGATAATTATCAGGTTATTCCAGTTATGATGATTGTAATTGCAGTTAAACAGTGAAATGTGTATTTGTGATCCTGTTTGGAATGCTTGTCAGGTTTCAAAAGAGACACTAGTTTTGAACTGGTCTGTTGTACAAAGACGATTGTTTTTTCCCCAAATGTAGTGATGTTTATGTATGAATGACTGGCTAGTTTCGTTAGGTTCATGATACAGTTCGGTCTGTCCTTGTCTCTCTGTAGTTTCAGCAAGTTGTCCAATAGATTGGCAAGTGAAAGGTATTTGATCAGGGTTTTTCTCTGATGGTAACCAGTCATCATCCACAATGTGGGGCCAGGTGGCCCAGTCATCTAAAGCACCACAATTTGCTGTGTAGTGTTGCATCCCATACCAGAACCTATGATTGTGGGTTCGAATCCCGATTCACCCTTGGGTTTCTAGGTTTGTCAGCACCATACCCATGCTTGTAGGTTTCACCAAAGTGGTAAATGTCTAAGACCTGCATCGCTTCGGGCTTTCCTCTCACATGAAGCTGAAACATCATGATATAACTGGAATACTGTTAAAAGCAGCGTTAAACCCAACTCACTCATCCAAAATGTCTTCTTTTTTTCAAGTAACATTTCATTAAGTGGAATGTTCTATCAAAAAGTGATCATTTAAATGTCCTTATGGCATTAATCCCTAGCAAACTGATTTGCATCTGCCAACAACACGGCTGGTAGATAATGCCAGGTGCCCTACACTTGTCTAGAATCATGAACATAGTTTCATTCTGTTACACAGTAGAAAGGTTGGCCAGAAAAACAGGCTGTGTGATTGAGGTATTTCAGGAACATGGCATGAAGTCCTCACTGCTATAAAGACCCCTAGTTGTCACAGTAGCAGACCATCACTCCCTAACTTGCATGTGTGGGGAGAACAAAGGGTATTGGGTATTAAATCTACTTAAGTGAGAGTTGAAAGATGTGTTGCCAGTGCCCAGTCTCTCCATGCGATGTTTGGAGTCGGGCTGTCTTGTGAGGTGTGATGTTTCTAAATCTGTGTGCAGAGCTCGATAGGCTTCGTATTTGCGTAAAATATGCATTAGATAAACTGAAATACGCAGATAAATCAAATCCTACGCAACAAGAACTATAAATACGCTATTAAAATAAAATTAATGCGTACATTACAACCATTAGATAAAACGATTGTGTATGCTACAACTGTTAGACAGAATGATTGTGTATTAACCGATCAAAATTCACTTACTGACAGTTACATTTGGAAAGCCTTCTGTGACGAACATACTGATAGATGCCAACTGAATAGCACATCTTGTTTAGTTAATGTACATGTTGTTTCTTAGACAATCGCTGATTGGTGATTTAAAAAATAGCATCTTTCTTACAATGCTAGTTTTTGTAAACAAAAAACAGCATCCCGCAGAGGAAAGACTCGGCTTTCTTGTTTTCTCTCCAAATACTGAGTTGTACCGAATAAACCTTCCCAGGAAACAAAACCATCAAGTGGTTTCAAAATATGGACCCACTATTTTGTAGTATCTTCTATTTTTGATAGATTAGAACTGCAGCCAACTTAAAGGGGCAAAACTGTTTGTGTCGATAACATGTTCTTTTGGACCTTTCGGTCAATCTTTGATTATTTCAATTAACCGGAACACCACAGTAACCATGGTTACGGGGGTTATGGGCGATATTTTGAAACAAGATCCAAGTTATGTCACATAACGACCATAAAGATTTACTTTGATGTAGTCGATTGTTCAACTAATTGCAATTTTGGTCTTGGCTGCAGTAGGTGGCCATACTCCCCCTGTTATTTGCTCCTAATTAGAGCCTGTTTCATAACATGTATATTACAAGGTAAGGTGACATGGTGTGATTATGTCAACTCGAATAACAGCAGGGAATAACATTGACTTTATTGACTAGCTGGTTAGCACTATGAACAGATTGGTTATAGTGGGTCCACTTGCATTGTCTCCAGACACGAGGTATAGGATAAGTGTATGGAGTGTCTGTTTGAAATAACCCATTCTTAGCTTGGTAAAATTAGTAGCCCTAGCAAGTTTGTTTCTAAATGTCCAAGCATTAATTTGTCACCTTATACAAACTGTTTCGATCATATAGTTAGTGATTAGAGCCTTCAAAGTGTAATACTGAGACATTGTCGATTGTCAAGAAGGGCAATTCATACCTGCTCAGTGCAGTGTCCGAAATAACAGCTTGCCCGCCTGTCCGTGACTGGTAACTTTTCTGTCGGACTGCATGAAATTTTCCTCCACCTGCCCGACTGTCTAGTAGATACTTTTAAGACTACTTACGTAGTCAGTTTTATTATAACTCCTTCTCAAGTAATTGTTTGCACTATTTCAACTGAATCATGATGTGTTTTGTCTCACATTTTGCTATTTTTCAATATTTCTAATATCTGAATGTGGCAGGTTACTTTGAAGATAGGCAGGCAAAACTCCTGAGTCACCTGCCCGACTGTCTTGTTGGGTTTTAAAATTATTTCAAACACTGTCTCAGGCCAATATTCAGCCCCCATTATGAAACAAATTGGAATGAAAAAAATATTAAAAGATTAATCTTTATGCAATTGATACTTGTCTGTTTAATATGGCCTGGGGCTCTGAGTTAGTAGTTCAGGGGCTGTGTAATCCTAAATGTCTCCCTCACTCACTCATGTGGCATTTTGGGGCTTGAAATGCCAGGTCAAGGCAACCTGGTTACATCGTAGAAATGAAACCCCATTGATTTGTCTCATTGACTGGAATCGGTAGCCAGTGTGCAGTGCCTAGGGTGGGTCGTTGTGTATTGGGCAGTATCTCGAGTACTGGGCTTCCACTGTGGGATGTTGACAGGAAGACAGCTTCACGTTATTTGAGTCTATTTGAGTCGTTAATACTGTTGTGGCGCTGACAGTCTGTGTGATGGCGTGGTTGATTGCTTCTGTTCTGGTTCCATCAAGGGATGAGATCTAGTTGACTAACGGACTGTAAAAGTGTTATCAAGATCTAGTTGGACAGGGGCATTCTGTATTTAAGAAACAATTTATCAGTCAGAATGAACTGTTGTCATGGTAAGATGAGACAATCTGCTCTTATCCTTCGAAATTCACACTGGGCCAAGACTACTGAATTCTGCTTCTTGGTCTTTGAAATGGAGAATTATAAATTGCACATCATGCAGATAGTAAGTGCTTATGCACAAAATGTATATTTGATTATAACGGCAAGCTATGCAATTATTACAAGCACTGTTCTAGTTGTAGGCCAAAAAATGTTGGTATCTTATTCAGGTTCAAGGCCAGTGAGTGTAGGAGACAGTTTCCAACATGCGTTAACCAAGTTAGTATTCACCATGGTACCACATAAGCTTTTCCCACTGCATCAAGCTGACGAAGTTTTCTGATGAATCACTCCATTTTTTTTTGTGAGCCAGGTCTTCTTGTGAGCGAGCAGGTTTTCCTCCAACATGCAAGCCCTGCATTTACCCTTGAAACATGTCGTTGTTACCTCACCCATTACTTGACAGCATCTCCTGATTGGGAACAAGGCTGTACAGTGACATTATCTTAGTACTGCAATGGCAGGTTCGTGAGGCGCTCCTTAAGCCTGTTAGGCCTATAGCCACCTAACCCAATACTTTATTGGATTCATTATGCAATGAGACTGCGAATGGGTCTATAAGGACACTATTACTAGTTCTCCTGTCCTGGCTGAACTCGGCCCCGGTAGAAAAGCCATCTTCCTAATTTGGTCAGCAGCGTGGCAGCACAGCATGGGGAGTATCGACAGCTGCACATGGTTGTAGTCTATGGTATAGGTGTTGGTCCAGCTGCACACCAGACACTGGTCACTCAGAGGGCCTGCACTGGCTTAATCAGCAAATCTACTTGATAAACAGCACACCACTTTCTCCATCTAGGAATCTGAAGCAGGTGCTTGCCAGATATGAGAATTGATCTGTAATTGTGCAGAGATTTCCGATGTGGTTGGCTGTTTGAAAGTGCTTAGGCTTGAAATGAAATGTTGTTTTTTCACTGAAATTGAATTGCGGTGTTCTTGTTTAAATTGGTACTTTTTCATCAATACGTATTTGGAGGCCTGTAAAATTTGTTTTTTGTTTGAGTTTGGAATTTCTTTGGTTTAGGTCAAAGTTTAGTTTTATAAGAATTGTTTTTGATTGGTTTGTTGGCTAGATAAATAATGTGTGGGTAGGTATTGGCAGTGTAGAAATTGCCACTAGTTCTGTTGTTCTGGCCAAACTGCCCAATAGTTAACATTATCATAAGGACCAGTAGACATTTGTCACTTTCAGGTTTTGCTATATGTTATCATTATAAAGACTAGTGGACTAAGTATGTTAGTTTCTATTGCTGTGTTGGTGAATGCAATCTGGTCTTCCAAAAATGTTGTCAGGAATGCAATTCATATATTTATACGTTTCTTGTCCGTTGAGTGATATAAATCCAAACTGAAATATCCTGATGACATCATTCAAGAATATTTAGTTGTAGGGTTCCAAGCACTAGCCAAAGAATTCATGTTTCAAACTCATGGACATTCTTTACACCTGTGCTCAAACCATCACCTATTGGCTGACCAAGTGGCTACAAAGTCACTTGATACTTGCAGTCTTACTGCTATTTCTGGACATTGCCGAAAAGACCAGCTCATGGATTAATCTGTTAATGGCATTTCCTTGCAGCAGCAGTATTCATCACACACAGGGGCTAGGACATATTTTCACTGAAGAGACTTATTGACTTTGAGAATCAGAATGCAATTAGATTGCTGTTCAGTCTCATTTTGCAGTGAAGATTCCTTTTGGACGACTTCTCAATCAGTCAACATTAATGGTGCTCTGCCTGTCTTGTAACAATCGCCATGTCTGCAGGTATATATATGGAGATGTTGGGTCTGAATAAGCCAGGTTATAATAAGGCCATCTGTACAGTGGTAGAAAACATGTTCAGTCAATGTTTATTTGACATGCGTGAAGGATAGGAACCCAAAATGAATCATAATATACTGTTAACAGCCTTATTTAACAAGGTTAATGAATGGTTTACATGACAAGTTCTACATCTGTAATGCCACAGTAGCCGCCGACCTGACATTGCCACAATGACTGCCGGCTTGGTGTTGCCACAATGGCTGCCGGCTGTTGGTATTGCCACAATGGCTTCCGACTGTTGGTATTGCCACAATGACTGCCGGCTTGGTGTTGCCACAATGGCTGCCGGCTGTTGGTATTGCCACAATGGCTTCCGACTGTTGGTATTGCCACAATGGCTGCTGGCTGTTGGTATTGCCACAATGGCTGCCGGCTGTTGGTATTGCCACAATAGCTGCCGGCTGTTGGTATTGCCACAGAGTGGGGAGTGGGAAATGTTGCCACAAAAGGTGCCAAGTACTGATATTGCCACAATGGACGCCGAGTATAGATACAGATTGGTGGCATAGTTTCTGCAATGACAGGAGAGTATGACCAACACTCAGCTGTAGTGCTGCAGCCAAGACATTGTTACATGCGAAGTAAGACATTCTTGCTCTAATGACAGATGGAAACAGTACAACAGGTGCTAGGTCTAGCCTGGCTTAAGATCCCAGATGTTGCTGTGCAAGACAGATACATAGACTACATACTCAATATGAGTAACTCATAGTAAAGATCAGCCCCTGTAGCAGCACACTCATAGTAAAGATCAGCCCCTGTAGCAGGTGCCCTTGCCCTGCCCTCTCACTGGAGGCGGTCAGACTCGCTGACGTGGTTGTTCCATGCCATTGATCCCAATAGCGTGGATCGATGTTCATGATGTAAATCACTGGCTTGTCTGGTCCAGACTCCATTATTTACAGACCGCTGTCATATAGCTGGAATATTGCTGAGTGCGGTGTAAAAAAACAAACCAAACTCTTACTTAACACCTTCCCAGCGGGTGCAGCTCTTTGACCTGTCCTCTCACTGGACACCTCCCCAGCAGGGGCCCCTCCTTGCCCTGTCCTCACTGGACACCTCCCCAGCAGGTGCCCCTCCTTGCCCTGTCCTCACTAGACACCACCCCAGCAGGTGCCCCTCGTTGCCCTGTCCTAACTGGACACCTCCCCAGCAGGTGCCCCTCGTTGCCCTGTCCTCACTGGACACCTCCCCAGCAGGTGCCCCTCGTTGCCCTGTCCTCACTGGACACCTCCCCAGCAGGTGCCCCTCCTTGCCCTGTACACTGATTGGAAATCTCTAATGTCCTCCAGCTTTCCAGCTTCCCAAGGCAAGGGAGTTACTGATTATAAAAGTCCAGATTCCACCCTTCCCGAACTAGACAGCTATAGGTCATTGACCAAACTTGTTGCCTTGATGGTGTTTCGGACATTGATCCACCATGGTTTTAACGATGGACTCACTGACTTGTTTCTGGTCATGTATTGTAGCTATTGATCCAGTGGTAAATTCCTCAAGGTTGTCATGTTGCTCAAGGCAGCATCAATGCCCATCATGTTCCTTTTTGTTTTTCAGTAATAATAATATGGCTGATAGGCATCTTCAGTGTCTAGAAACAAAATTGTTGATAATGATATCCAAATATCATCATCCATGACTTGAAAAAAAATAAAAAAATTAATACTGTATGGGAGAATATCAAAGGTCATGTCATTTTAAGGGTTTTTTATTTCTGTCAAAACATGTTCCAACCAGCCATGGGTTGAAAGGGAATGAGTGTGATGCTGTTGGAACAGGCTGTAAAATGTCTTGGAAATAGGTTTGTCAAATTTGCGAGATATTGAAAGCCTGGCAAGTAGTCTTCATGAGCTTTGCTAGCAATCCCTCATTCTCTGAGGTGTCAACGAATTAACCCCTCGATTCCAAGTCAATACACCTCGAGATTGGAATACAAGCCACAGTTGCAACCATTCCCCAATGCTGCAGTCTAATACTTTCAATGCCTCCTTCACTGACATTTCAGAGTGTTTTTAGGTAACCTTGGCTTTTCGATCTTAATAAATGGTATGCATTGCTGTCAAGTGGAGACCGGATTTTGTTTCCAGGTTTTGAGTTGGATCAATGTAGAGTATTGATTACTGTCTTGTGCCATGGCTGGGCCAAACATTTCACGAGCAACAGATAGACATATTCTGTATGGGCCATTATCTTCTAACTTCGACGAATACAGTTGGTTCCTCGGAGATGAAAAAAAATGTGACCAATAATAGCTCTGTTTATTGCTATTCTTTTTTCTGGGGCTGAAGTCAAATTTATGGATTACTCGAGTTGTTTTTGTTTCTGACATCCTAGTTAGGGAACGAAGGGTGGAATGTGTGGATTCCACTTGTTACCATTTCCGTGCTTTTTGTTCGTGGCACAAGATGGAAATATATGGTCTGTAATTATTTCTGTTCCTGACAGTCTGTCTGCCTGCTGGCCTGCTGGCTAGTAAAAATAATGCACACCACACAGGTTATGAGGTTGTTCAATGTTG